>NW_027288644.1:681646-1022469 GCF_037038585.1 Patagioenas fasciata
ACAAGTGTTTGCCCTCAGCTATAGATCAGGGACAAGCTTGTGAAGAGATGCCCTGCTATTCTTTCGCCTTATGGCATCATGTGTTTCGTTTCTCTTGGAGATCGATTGTTAAACGTCTTTCCTCGGGCGACTGTGAAGCATTTGCCACCGGAGGAGAAGTAGCACGGAGCAGCATTCAGTACTGCCTACGAGTGTCTTTGCTACCCTACTAGCGGAGCTCCAAGAACAGGCACACATCTTCAGGTACCTTCCAAATGTGGATTCCCCTGCAGCCCCGTAGGCGGGCGTGCAGTACGCCAACCATCAACGGACGTTTTTCCCCTCAAGCCTGTCAGGACGTTGCTCGTCCGTCTTTCCCTCAATAGATGGGAGTAGGCGCGCTTGCGGATGTGTGCGTGTGTGTGGCCACGCGTTTGCTTAGGCATCGGTGTGTGAAAAGGTAGGTGCTTTTCTCTAGCTGCGTGTGCGTGCACGTGGTGCTGGGTGCACATCCCTGGGTGCTCGAGGTAAGGTTTCTGCATGGTTTTCGCTGAGGAATCGTGTGTGTGCACATGGACAAAGAGAAGGCGCAGCAACCAGGTTCCAGCGCCGAAGAAGGCAAAAGGCAAGGTTTCCGGCGCTATCTCCTTCTCTCCCCAGACCTAGTCGCGCAAAGCAAGCCGCTAAGCCGGTGACCGGCAAGAGAGCTACAACGAAGCATGCCGAACGGAGAAAATAGCAGCAGCTCATCTGTTCACACCTTGTTTCTGCCATGTGCTTGAACGCCAAGACGTTCGCGCTTCTGTGAGATGAAAGACGTCCTTCTGCATATGTGGTTGCTCACACCGGTGCACTTGTTAGTGTATCCATTCAGTCCTGGGCTGCGGGGCATTCAGAAGTGGCTCTGTGGAGACGTCTGCATAGAGGCAGCTGTCAGAACACGCACACTCGATTGTTCACCAAAACATATGCAGACGCGTCCTTAGCCTGTAGATTTGGATGCGCAGAGTTCCCTGTGTTCGCAAGAGACAAGGGAATCGCGTCTGTACGCACAGAAGCAATAGCGGACCGTTTCCCTCGGAGTGAACGCGGAAGAGCCGTCTATATACTCGCAGACACGGGAACGTGCCTCAATGCGGTCACAGAGGCAGCAGCTTTTGCACAGATGCTCTGGTGATTCTGGCACTTTCCAGGCACACTCCTGAAAGTCGCGCACACTGCTGTTCACTCGCTAAACGACCTCTTGGGAAACACGTCTCCGGTTGATGGACCGCTCAGATTGCTTCTCGTGTAACTGTGAACTGTGTCAGCGCAGGGAATCCGTCTCTGTTGAGCAGATGTCAATCCTGCCTCGCTTTTGCTTTGTTGCCTCTACCAAGATGATTTCCCGTTTCTCTCTTCACTGGAGCACGCAGACACAGCCAACGCACATCAAGTGTCAAGAGACACACTCTGCCGAGCTCAACGCTTGTGCAGATGCACATGTGCGACGAAGTCAACACACGTGCTTGTGGAGAGAAAGAAAGGGACTCCCAGGCGTGTGGAGCGACGGGGAGAAAGAGCGGGCGCTGAGGAACACAGTTTCAAGCAGACTATCTCCACACAAACAGGCACCTGTCTGCAGAAGCACGAACGTCTTGGCGTTCAAGCACATGGCAGAAACAAGGTGTGAACAGATGTGCGGCTGCTATTTTCTCCCTTCGGCATGCTTCGTTGTAGCTCTCTTGCCGGTCGCCGTCTGAGCGGCTTGCTTTGCGCGACTAGGTCTGCGGAGAGAAGGAGATAGCGCCGGAAACCTTGCCTTTTGCCTTCTTCGGCGCTGGAACCTGGTTGCTGCGCCTTCTCTTTGTCCATGTGCACACACACGATTCCTCAGCGAAAACCATGCAGAAACCTTTCCACGAGCACCCAGGGATGTGCACCCAGCACCACGTGCACGCACACGCAGCTAGAGAAAAGCACCTACCTTTTCACACACCGATGCCTAAGCAAACGCGTGGCCACACACACGCACACATCCGCAAGCGCGCCTACTCCCATCTATTGAGGGAAAGACGGACGAGCAACGTCCTGACAGGCTTGAGGGGAAAAACGTCCGTTGATGGTTGGCGTACTGCACACCCGCCTACGGGGCTGCAGGGGAATCCACATTTGGAAGGTACCTGAAGATGTGTGCCTGTTCTTGGAGCTCCGCTAGTAGGGTAGCAAAGACACTCGTAGGCAGTACTGAATGCTGCTCCGTGCTACTTCTCCTCCGCTGGCAAATGCTTCACAGTCGCCCGAGGAAAGACGTTTAACAATCGATCTCCAAGAGAAACGAAACACATGATGCCATAAGGCGAAAGAATAGCAGGGCATCTCTTCACAAGCTTGTCCCTGATCTATAGCTGAGGGCAAACACTTGTGTGCTTGTGGGAGAGCCTGTGTCTTTCCTGGAAGCGTTTGGGAGTTTTGCTCAGACGCGTGTTTCCTCAAGTTCAAGAATCAAGATCTAGGATACCTGCAGACAGGTGCCTGTTTGTGTGGAGACAGTCTGTTTGAAACTGTGTTCCAGGGTGTCACCATCGACCTTGGGGAGAAAGTGGGGTCCCCTGAATGTCACAATGGGCCTTGGGGACAATGGGGGGTCCTGGGATGTCACCATGGGCCCTGGGGGCAATGGGTGGTGCTGGGATGTCACAACTTTCCCTGGGGACAAAGGGGGTCCCCATGGTGCCACAAGGGGCCCTGGGACAAAGGGGGGTCCCCAGGATGTCACAATGGTCCCTGAGGACAAGGGGAGGTCCCCATGGTGTCACAATGGGTCCCCAGTGACAAGGGGGTCCCCCATGGTTCACAATGGGCCCTGGGGAGAAGGGGTTAGGGGGTTGGAGGATTAGGTGGTGCAGGATTTGGGGGTGCAAGGCCGGGGGAGCAGGATTTTGCGGGGCCTGATTTGGGGCTACAGGGTCTGGGGTTGCAGGTTCCAGGGGTGCAGGTTTTGGGGGTTCAGGGTGTAGGGCAGTAGGGTCTTTGGGTGCAGGAGTTTGGGGTGCCGGGTTTGGGGGCCAGGATTTGGGGTTGCAGGATTTAGGGGTGCAGTGGTTTGGAGTGCAGTGTTTTGGGGTGCAGGGTTTGGGGAAGGAGGATATGGGGGTGCAGGGTTTAGGGGAGCAGGATCTTGGGGTGCAGGGGTTTGGGGTGGGGGGCTTGGTAGGGCAGGATTTGGGGGTGGAAAGTTTTGGGGGTAGGGCTGGGGTTGCAGGATTTGGGGGTGAAGGGGTTGTGGGGTGCAGGGTTGTGGGGTGCAGGGTTTGGGAGATCGGTACGTGGGGCTGGAGGATTTGGGGGTGCAGGGTTTGGAGCAGCAGGATCTGGGGGTGCAGAGTTGGGGGGTGCAAGATTGGGGGTAGCAGGGTTTTGGGGAGCAGGGTTTCGGGGTCAGGCTTTAGGGGGACAGGGTTTGGGGGGCAGGGCTGGGAGGGATGATTTTGGGGTGCAGGGTTTAGGGCAGCAGGATCTTGGGGTGAAGGGGTTTGGGGTGAAGGGTTTGGTAGGACAGGATTTGGGGTGCAGGTTTTTAGGGTGCAACTTGTGGGGGTCAGGATTTGGGGTACAGGGTTTGGGGTGCAGGGTTTAGTGGTGCAGGGTTTGGGGGTGCAGGTCTTGTGGAGGCAGAATTGGGGGTGCAGGTTTTTGGAGTTAAGGGATTTGGGGGTGCAGATTTTGGGTGTTCAGGACCTGGGGGTGCAGGATTTGGGGATGTAGGTTTGGTGGGGGCAGGGCTTAGGGTTTCAGTATCTTGGGTTGAAGAGGTTTGGGGTGAAGGGTTGTGTACGGCAGGATTTGGGGGTGCAGGGCTTTGGGCTGCAGGTTTGGGGGTGCAGGGTTCGCATGTTCAGGAACTGGGGGTGCAGGATTTGGGTTTGCAGGTTTGGGGAATTTTGGGGTAAAGGATTTGGGGTGTAGGGTTGGGGGACGCAGGATCTGAGGGTGCAGCGTTTGGGGTGCAGAGTTAGCGGCTGCAGGAACTGGGGGTGCAGGGTTTGGGGGGCACTGTGTTGGGGGGAAGGATTTGGGGGATGCAGGGTTTAAGGGTTTAAGATTTGGAGGTGTCGAATTTTGGGGTGCAGGAGGTGCAGGATTTGCAGTTTGCAGGATTTGGGAGAGAACAGTTTGGGGTGCTGGGGTTTTGGGGATGCAAGATTTGAGGCTGCAGGGTTTTGGGGTTTGGGACATGGGGCTGGAGGATTCGGGGGTGCAGGATTTGGGGTGCAGTGTGTGGGGGTGCAAAATCTTGGGGTGTACGAGCTTTGGGTGTGGGATTTGAAGGACAATGATTTGGGGGTGCAGAGATTGGGGGTGCAGGGTTTGGGGTTGCTGCGTTTGGAGATTCGGGATGTGGAGGTCAAGGATTTAGGGGTACAGGGTTTGGTTGCAGGATTTGGGGTGCAGGGTTTGAAGTGCAGGGCTAAAGGGGGCAGGATTTGGAGGTGCAATATTTGGTGGTCTGGGGTATTGGGGTGCAGGGTTTTGGGGTGAGGGATTTGGGGGTCAGGATGTGGGGTGGAGGATTTGAGCGTGCGTGCTGTTGGGGCACAGAGTTTCGGGGGACAGATCTGGGGGTGCAGGGTTTGTGGGGCAGCATTTAGGGCTGTAGGCTTTGGGGGTGGAGTGTTTTGGGGAGGATTTGGGGTGCAGGGTTGAAGGGTTTAGATCTGGAGGTGCAGAGTTCTGGGGTGCAGGGTGTTGGGTGCAGGATCTGGGGCTCCAGGATTTATGGGTGCAGGCTCTTGGGGTTCAGGGTAGGAGGATCGTGGGGTGCGGGGCTGAAGGGTTTGGTAGGGCCGGATTTGGGGCTGCAGGGCTTTAGGGTGAGGCTTTGGGGGTGCAGGTTTCATGTCTTTAGGAACTGGGGGGGCAGGATTTTGTGGTGCGGACTTTTGAGTGCAAGTTTGAGGGGCCTTGATTTTGGGGTGCACGGTTTGGGGGGGCAGGATTCCGGGTGTAAGGTTTTGGGGTGCAGAACTTGGGGGTGTGGGTTTCACACATTAAGGAACTGGGGGCTGCAGAAGTTGGGGGTGCAGCGTTTTGGGGTGCAGGGTTGAAGGGTGCAGGATTCAGGGGTACAGGTTTTGGGAGATAAGGATCTGGGGGTGCAGGTTGTAGGGATCAGAATATGGGGGTGCATTGTTTGGGATTGCAGGATATTGGGTGCAGGATCTGAGGGTACAAGGTTTGGGGTAGCAGGGTTTTGGGGAGCAGGGTTTCGGGGTCAGGCTTTAGGGGGACAGGGTTTGGGGGGCAGGGCTGGGAGGGATGATTTGGGGGTGCAGGGTTTAGTTCAGCAGGATCTTGGGGTGAAGGGGTTTGGGGTGAAGGGTTGGGTAGGACAGGATTTGGGGTGCAGGATTTTAGGGTGCAACTTGTGGGGTTCAGGATTTGGGGTACAGGGGATTGGGGGTCCAGGGTTTGTGGGTGCAGGATTTAGTGGAGCAGGGATTGAGTTGCAGATCCTGGGGAGGCAGAATTGGGGGTGCAGGTTTTGGGAGTTAAGGGTTTGGGGGTGCAGATTTTGGGTGTTCAGGACCTGGGGGTGCATTATTTGGGGATGTAGGTTTTGGGGGGTAGATTTTGGGGTGCTGGGTTCGGGACATGGGTCTGGAGGATTTGAGGGTGCAGGGTTAAGGGGTTTAGGATTTTGGGGTGCACGGTTTAGGGTGCACACGTTTTGGGTGTGTATGATTTGAGAGTGCAGGGCTTTGGGGTACAGGATTTGGGGTGCAGGGTTTTGGGGTCAGGATCTGGGGGTGCAGGGTGTTGGGGAGAAGGATTCGGGGTGCAGCATTTTGAAGGGCAGGGTTTGGAGGAGGGAGGTTTTGGAGGTGCAAGGTTTGGTGCTTCAGGTTTTGAGGGTGCAAGATATGGTGGTGCAGGTTTTGGGGGTGCAGTGTTAAGGGGGTGGAGGATTAGAGGTGCAGGATTTGGGGGTGCAGGGTTGGGAGTGCAGGGTTTTTGGGGCCTGATTTGGGGGTACAGGGTCTGGGGGTGCAAGATCCTGGAGTTCAGGATTTGGGGGTTCAGGATGTGGGGGTGCAGGGTATGGGAGGGAAGGATCTGGGGCTTCAGGATTTGGGGGTGCACCGTTTGGGGGTGCAGGGTTTAGAAGTCAGGTCTAAGAGTGCAGGGTTTGGGGTGCAGGGGTTTGGGGGTGCAGGTTTCATGAGTTCAGGAACTGGGGGTGCAGGAATCAAGGGTGCAGGGTTTGGGAAAGAATTTGGGGGATCAGGGTTTTGGGGTGCAGAGTTTCAGAGTTCAGGGTTTGGGGGGAAGTTTAAGGTTGCAGAGTGTTAAGGGTGCAGAGCATTGGGGCAGAGGATTTGGGGGTGCGGGGTTTCAGGGTTCAGGATGTGGAGGGGTGGAGTTTTGGGGGGCAGGGTTTGGGGGTGAAGGATTTGGGGGTGCAGGGTGGTGGGGTACAGGCCTTCCTGTGTCACCTCAGCTGGGTGTTCCTGCTCCACGGGGGGATTGCACCGGATGAGCTTTCCAGGTCCCTTCCAACCCCTGACATTCTGGGACTCTGTGCGGAAGGATTTGGGGGTGAGAGATTTGGGGTGCAGCATTTGGGGGTGCAGAGTTTTGGGAGGCAAGGACCTGGGGCTGCAGGATTTGGGGGTTCATTGTTTAGGGCAGCACAATCTTGGGGTGCAGGAGTTTGCAGTGAAAGGTTTGGTAGGGCAGGATTTGGGGTGCAGGATTCTGGGGTGCTGGGTTTTGGGGCACAGGATTTGGTGTTGCAGGGATGGGGTTGAAGGGCTTGGGTTTCCAGGCCTTGGAGGTGCAGGATTTGGAGGTGCAAGGTTTGGGAGGGAATTCTTTCGGGGTGCTGTGTTTGGGGGTGCAGGGTTTGGGGGTGCAGGGTTTGGGTGTTCAGGACCTGGGGGTGCTGCATTGGGGGTGCAGTGGTTTGGGGAGCAGGGTTTAGGGAGGCAAATTATGGGGGTCCTGGGTTTTAGGAGGACAGGATTTAAAGGCGCGGGATTTGGGGGTGCAGGGTTTGGGGACTCAGGACCTGGGGATGCAGCTTTCAGGGTGCGAGGCTTAGGGGTGCATTATTAGAGGGTGGAATATTAGGGGTGCAGGACTGGGTGGGGAGGATCTGGGGTGCACATTTTGGGCGTTAAGGACGTGGGGGTGCAGGACTTGGGCGTTCAGGGATTGGGAGTGCACGGTTTGGGGGTGCAGAGTGCAAGCTGGGGGGCAGGATTTGGGGTGCAGGGTTTGGGGGTGCATTGTTGGGGGACCGGATTTGGGGGTCCAGGGTTTGGGGATGTAGGATTTAGGGTGCAGGACTTGGGGTTGTACGGCTGGGGGGTGAAGGGTTTGAGGGAAAGAATAATGGGGTGCATGGTTTAGGGGTACAGGGGCTTGGGGGGGACAATTTGGGGCTGCAGGTTTTTGAAGTGCAGGGTTTGAGGGGGCAGGATTTGGGGGTGCAAGATTTGGTGGTTCGGGATTCTGGGGTGCCGGGTTTTGAGGTGAAGGATTTGGGGGTGCAGGGTTTGGGGATGGATGATCACGGGGTGCAGACTTTGGAATTCAGGATCTTGGGGTGCAGGGGTCTGCAGTGAAGGGTTTGGTAGAGCAGGGTCTGGGGGTGCAGGACTTTCGGGTGAGGTTTGGGGTGCAGGGTTCGTGTGTTCAGGGTTAGGGGTGCAGGATTTGAGGGTGCAGGGCTCTGGGTGCAGAGTTTGGGAGTTCAGGGTTTGGGGTGCAGGGTTTTTGGCAGGAGCATCTGAGGGTGCAGGATCTGGGGATGCTGGATCTGGGGCTGCAGCGTTTTCAGTGCAGGTTTTGGGGGGACTTGATTTTGAGGTGCTCGCTGTGGGGCTGCAGGATCTGGGGGCAGGATTTGGGGTTTCAGGGTTGAGGGTAACAGGAATTTGGGGTGCAGGGGCTTGGGGTGAAGAGCATGGTAGGGCAGGATTTGGGGGGGCAGGATTGGGGAAAAAAAGGAAGGAAGGAAGGAAGGAAGGAAGGAAGGAAGGAAGGAAGGAAGGAAGGAAGGAAGGAAGGAAGGAAGGAAGGAAGGAAGGAAGACCTGGGGTTGCAGGGTTTACGGTAGCAGGATCTTGGGGTGCAGGATCTGGGGGTGCAGGGATCAGAATTTGGGGGTACAGGGTTTGGGGTGCAGGATATCAGCGAACAGGGCTTGGGGTGCAGAACCTTGTTGTTCAGGGTTTAGAGGCAGGATTTGGGGGTGCAGGGCTTTGGGGTGAGGGGTTGGGGTGCAGGGTTCAGGGCTCCAGGACCTGGGGGTCGGAGGATTTAGGCGGTTGCAGGATTTGGGGGTGCAGGGCAGGGCAAGGAAGGCTTTGAATGTGCAGTGTTTGAAGTTTCAGCACTTGGGGGTGCAGGATTTGGGGGTACAGGATTAATGGGGGCAGGGTGTCTGGGGGTAGAACTTGGGGTGCACATTTTGTGAGGATGCAAGATTTGAGAGTGCAGGGATTTGGGGTGAGGGATTTCAGGGTGCCAGGTTGGGGGGGGAAGGATCTGCGGGTGCAGGGTTTGTCAGTGCATTGATTGGGGGTCAGAATTTGGGGGTGCAGGGTTCGTGGGGCACGATTTTGGGTGCAGGTTTTGGGGAGCAGGATCTGGGGGTGATGGATTTGGGTGACAAGGTTTGGAGGAGCAGAGTTCAGGGGTTTGGGGGATGGGTTTGGACCTACAAGATTCGGGGGAAATGGTTTGGGGGAAGGATCTGGGGGCGAGATATTTGGGGGGCAGGGTTTGGGATGCCAGGTTTGGGGGTGAAGGGCTTGGGGGCAAGGATCTGGGGTGCAGGATTAGGGGGATTCAGGATTGGGGGGGTTAAGGTTGTATGGGGGACAATTTTGGGGTGCAGGTTTGGGGGGCAGGATTTACAGTGCAGGCTTTTGGGATGCACGGCTTCAGGGTACAGGGCTTGATGAGGCAGGATTTGGGGGTGCAGGATTTGGGGGCTCAGTGTTAGG
The DNA here is from genome assembly GCF_037038585.1 of Patagioenas fasciata. Taxonomy (NCBI): domain Eukaryota; kingdom Metazoa; phylum Chordata; class Aves; order Columbiformes; family Columbidae; genus Patagioenas; species Patagioenas fasciata. The sequence continues at coordinate 690,622 of NW_027288644.1, forward strand.
AGGTGAATGTTTTGGGGGTGAAGGGTTTGGGAGTGTAAAATCTGGGCGTGCAGGATTTTGGAGTGCAGTATTTTGGGGTGCATGGTTTGGGACTGTAGATTTTGGGGTGCAGGGTTTGGGGGGCAGGGTTTGGGGGTACAAAGTTTAGGGGGCAGGGTTTTGGGGTGCAGGATCTTGGGGTGTACGAGTTTTGGGTGTGGGATTTGAAGGAAAATGATTTGTGGTGCAAGGTTTTGGGGTGCAGGGTTTGGGGGGCAGGTTTTGCGTGTTCAGGAACTGGGGGTGCGGGATTTTGCGTTGAAGGGCTCTGGGGTGCTGGGGTTGGCCTGCAGGGGTTGGGGTGCAGTATTTTGGGGTGCAGGGGTTTGGGTTTCAGGACCTGGGGGTGCAGGGTCTCAGGGAACAGGATTTCAGGGGTGCAGCATTTGAGGGGTGACGGCCTTGGGGATGAAGGATTGGGGAGTGCAGGGTTTGGGGGTGCAGATTTGGGGTGCAGGGTTTAGGGGGTGTAGGGTTTTGGAGGGGCAGGATATTGGGGTGCAGGATTTAGAGGAGCCGACTTTTGGGCAGCAGGATTGGGGGGCAAGGATTTGGGGGTGCAGGGTTTAGGGTAGCAGGGACTTTGGGTGCAGGGTTTGGTAGGGCAGGATCTTGGGGTGCAGGGTTTGGGGTTCAGGGTTCGGGATGTACATTTTTGGGAGGCAGGATTTGAGGGCGCAGGGTTTTGGGGCGAAGGGTTTAGAGAGCAGGATTTAGAGTGCAGGGTTTGGGGGTTCAGGGTCTAGGGTGGCAGGAATTTTGGGGTGCAGGCCTTTGGGGCAAAGGGTTCTGTGGTGCTGGGTTTTGGGGTGCAGGATTTGGGTGTGCAGGGTTGGGGGTTGGGGAGAAGGATTTTAGTGTGCAGGATTTTAGGGTGAAGGTTTGGTAGGGCTGAGTTTGGAGGTTCAGGGTTCTGGGGGGCAGGGTGTTGGGTGCAAGATCTGGGGGTACAGGATTTATGGGTGCAGGGTGTTGTGGGGTGCAGGGATTTTGAGTGAGGGATTGGAGGTTCAGAGTTAGGGGGTGCAGGCTTTGGGGGTGCAGGGTGTTCGGGTGAGGGATTTGGGGTTCAGGGTTAGGGGGTGCAAGATTTGAGGGGTGCATGGGTTTTGGGTGAGGGATTTGGGGTTCAGGGTTAGGGGGTGCAGGGTTTGGTGGGCAGGAATTGGGGGTGCAGGGTGTTGGGGGAAGGATTTGCTGGTGCAGGCTTTAGGGTAAAGGGGTTTGCGGTGCAGGGTTGCGGGGTGGAGGATTTGGGGGTGAAGGTTTGGGGGTGCAGGATTTGGGGGAAGGATCTGTTGGTTCAAGATCTGGGGGTTCAGGATTTTCCGGTGCAGAATTGGGGGTGCGGGATTTAGGGTGTAGGGTTGGAGGGTGAAGGGTTTGGGGAATAGAATTTCGACGTGAAGGGTTTGGGGTGAAGGGTTGGTAGGGCAGGATTTTGGGGTGCAGTGCTATGGGGGTGGAGGATCAGGTAGTGCAGGATTTGGGGGTGCAAGGCGTGTGGGGCTGCAGGGTTTTGGGGGGCCTGATTTGGTGCTACAGGGTCTGGGGGTGCAGCTTTAGAGAGTTAAGGGATTTGGGGATGAGAGTTCAGTGGTGCAGGATCTGGGGTGCAGGGTTCAGGGGGGCAGGGTTTGGGGGGGCAGGGTTTGGGGTTGCAGCTTTTGGAGATTCGGGTTGTGGGTGTCAAGGATTTGGGGGTACAGGGTTTGGGTGCAGGATTTGGGGGTACAGGGGTTTGAAGGGGACAGGATTTGCAGGTGCAAGATTTGGTGCGCTGGAGTACTGGGGTGCAGGGTTTGCAGGGTGCAGGGTTTTTGGGTGCACGGTTGTGGAAGGTGGGATTTGGGGGTGCAGCGTTTGGGGTTGCAGGATTTGGGGTGCAGGTTTGTGGAGAGCAGGAACAGAGGAGCAGGGTTGGGGGTGCAGGGTCTGGTGGGGCAGGAATTGGGGGTGCAGGGAGTTGGGGGAAGGATCTGCTGGTGCAGCTTTTAGGGTAAAGGGTTTTGGGGTACAGGGTTTTGGGGTGGAGGATTTGGGGGTGTAGGGTTGGGGGTTGAAGGGTTTGGGGGACAGAGCTGCAGGTGAAGGGTTTGGGGTGAAAGGTTTGCAGTGAAGGTTTTGGGGTGAAGGTTTTGGGGTGCAGAATCTGAGGGTGCAGGGCTTGGTAGGGCAGGATTTTGGGGTGAAGGATTTGGGGGTGTAGAGTTTTCGGGTGCAGGGTTTGGGACTGCAGGTTTTGGGGTGTAGGGTTTGGGGGCAGGGTGTGGGGTACAAAGTTTAGGGGGCAGGGTTTTGGGGTGCAGCATCTTGGGGTGTATGAGTTTTGGGTGTGGGATTTGAAGGAAAGTGATTTGGGCTGCAGGGTTTGGGGTTTCCATTGACAGGAACTGGGGGTGCAGGGCGTCGGGGTGCCGGGGTTGGTCTGCAGGGTTTGGGGTGCAGAATTTAGGGGTGCAGTATTTTGGGGTTCAGGGTTTTGGGGTGCAGGATTGGGGATTCAGGGTTTTGGGGGCATTATCTGGGGGGTCAGGATTTGGGGGTGCAGGGTTTGGGGCTGCAGGTTTTGGGTGGGGAATTTGGGGGTACAGGGTGTTGAGGAAGGATCTGGGGGTGCAATATTTGGGCTTTAAGGGTTACGGGGGGCAGGATCTGGCAGTGCAGAGTTTGGGGACAGGACCTGGGGGTGCAGCGTCTGGGGTTACAGGTTTTGGGGGTGCAGGGTGGAGGGAATTATTTGAGGTGCAGGGTTATGAGAGTACAGGATTTCCAGGTGCAGAGTTTGGGGTGCTGGGTATGGGGCAGCAGCATCTGGGGGTTCAGGTTCTGGGGGTGCATTCACTTGGGGGGATGGATCTAGGGGTGCAGGTTTTGGGGGTCCAAGGTTAGACGGGATTTGGGGCTGCAGGGATTTAGGGTGCAGGGTTTAGGGCTGCAGTGTTCTGGAGGAAGGATTTGGGGTGCAGTGTTTGAGGGGTAGGATTTGGGGTTTCAGTGTTTCAGGGTGTATGATTTTGGAGTGCAGGATTTGGGGTGCAGGGTTTGGGGGTGCAGGGTTGGAGGTGCAGGGTTTGGGGCTGCAGGGTTTGGGGTACAAAGTTTTGGTAGGGCATGCTTTGGGGTGCAGGACTTTAGGGTGCAGAATTCGGGGGTGTGCAGTTTAAGGGGGCAGGATGTGGCGTTGCAGCGTTCTGGGGTGTCAGGTTTGGGGTGCAGTGGTTTGGGGTGCAGGGTTTGGGGTGCAGGGTTTAGGGAAGGATGATAAGGGGGTGCAGGGTTTAGGGCAGCAGGATCTTGGGGTGCAGGGGTTTGGGGTGGAGGGCTCGGTAGGGCAGAGTTTGGGGGTGGACAGTTTAGGGGGGTAGGGTTTGGGGAGCAGGTTTTGGGGGTTCAGAACCTGGGGGGGCAGGGTATTGGGGTGCAGGATCTAGAAGGGCAGGGTTTGGGGGTGCAGTGTTTGGGGCACAGGGTTTGGGGGTGCAGGATCTTGGGGTGTACAAGTTTTGCAGGTAGGATTTGAAGGAAAATGATTTGGGGTGCAGGGATGGGGGTACAGGGTTTTGGGGTTGCTGGTTCTGGGGATTTGGGCTGTGGGGTTGGAGGATAACGGGAAGCAGGGTTTGGGGGGCAGTGTTTGGGGAGCCAGGGTTAGGGTTCGGTGGGGGCAGAATTTTGGGTGCACAGTTTTGACAGCTAAGTTTGGGGTGCAGGGCCTGGGAATTCAGGGTTTGGGGGTGCAGAGTTTTGGGGAGCAGGGTTTGGGGGTTCATGACGTGGGGATGGAGGAATTGGGGGTGCAGGGTTTGGTGGGGAAGGGTTTGGGGGTGCCTGGCTTAGGGTTGCAGGATTTGGGGGTCAAGGGTTTGGAGGTGCAGGGGTTTGGGGGCAGGATATAGGGGTGCAGGATTTGAGGGTGCAGGGTTGTGGAGTGCAGAGATTTAGGGGTGCAAGATCTGGGCTTGTACGGTTTTGGGGTGCAGGTTTTGGGGAGGGAGGATTTGGGGTGCAGAGTTTGGGCGTGCCAGGTCTGTGGTTGCAGGTTTTAGTACAGGGTTTGGGGGTTCAGGTTGTGGGGGCGGAGTTTTTGGGGGTGCAGGGTTGGGGAGAAGGATTTTGGGGGTGCAGGGTTTTAGGGTGCAGGATCTTAGGGTACAGAATTTGGGCAGGAATGCTTTCGGGATGCAGGTTTGGGGAGTGCAATATTTGAGGGTGCAAGGTTACCAAACCTTGCAGGATTTTGGGGTGCAGGGTTTTGGTATTTGGGGTTCAGGGTTAGGGGGTGCAGGGTGTTGGGGAACGATTTGGGGGTGCAGGGTTTGGAGGTGGAGTGTTTCAGGGATCAGGGTCTGGGAGGCAGAATTATGGGTGCAGGGTTTGGGATGGCAGGGTTTGGGGTGCAGAGTTTGCGTGTTCAGGACCTGGGGGTGCTGCCTTTGGGGGTGCAGGGTTTTGGGGTGCAGGGTTTGGGTGTTCAGGACCTGGGGGTGCTGGGTTTGGGGGTGCAGGGTTTTGGGGAGCAGGGTTTGGGGAGGCAAATTATGGGGGTCCTGGGTTTTAGGAGGACAGGATTTAAAGGCGCGGGATTTGGGGGTGCAGGGTTTGGGGACTCAGGACCTGGGGGTGCAGCTTTCAGGGTGCGAGGCTTAGGGGTGCATTATTAGAGGGTGGAATATTAGGGGTGCAGGACTGGGTGGGGAGGATCTGGGGTGCACATTTTGGGCGCTAAGGACGTGGGGGTGCAGGACTTGGGCGTTCAGGGATTGGGAGTGCACGGTTTGGGGGTGCAGAGTGCAAGCTGGGGGGGCAGGATTTGGGGTGCAGGGTTTGGGAAGACAGGATCGGGGGTGGAGGATTTGGGGGTGCAGGATTGAGGGGCAGGGTTTTGGTACAGGGCTTGGGGTCAGGATCTGGGGCTGCAGGATTTGGGGGTTCAGTGTTTAGGGCAGCACAATCTTGGGGTGCAGGGGTTTGCAGTGAAAGGTTTGGTAGGCAGGATTTGGGGTGCAGGATTCTGGGGTGCTGGGTTTGGGGTACAGGATTTGCTGTTGCAGGGATGGGGTTGAAGGGCTTGGGTTTCCAGGCCTTTGAGGTGCAGGATTTGGAGGTGCAAGGTTTGGGAGGGAATTCTTTGGGGTGCAGGGTTTGGGGGCAGGTTTAGGGGTGTAGGGTATAGGACGGAAGGATTTGGGAATGCAGGGTTTGGGGTGCACGTTTCGGGGTTCAGGAAGGTAGGGAGGGCAGGATTGGGGGTGCAAGGTTTCAGTTGTAGGGTTTAGGGGTGCAGAGTTTGGTAGGGCCGAATTTGGGGGTGCAGGATTTGGGAAGACAGGATCGGGGGTGGAGGATTTGGGGTGAAGGATTGAGGGGCAGGGTTTTGGTGCAGGGCTTGGGGTCAGGATCTGGGGTGCGGGTTTGAGAAGAGTATTTTGGGGTGCAGGATTTTGGGTGCCGTGTCTGCGGGGCAGGTTTGGGGTGATATCCCCCATATCCTGCTCCCCAGATCCTGCACCCCAGAATCCTGCACCCCCATACTGTGATCCCTGCACCCTGCACCCCCAGACCCTTCCCTCCCAAAACCTGTAGCCCCATAACCCTGCACCCCAAAACGCTGCACCTCCAGATCGTGAATCTTTAAACCCTGCACCCCAAATCCTTCCTCCCCAAAACCTGCACCCCAAAACCCTACAATCCCAGATCTTGCACCTGCAAATCTCTGCACTCCACAACCCTGCACCCTCAAATCCTGCACCCCTATATCCTGCCCCCCAAAACCCCGGCACCTCCAAACCCTGCACCCCAGATCCTGCAACCCTAAACCAGGCACCCCAAACCCTTCCCCACCAAACCCTGCACCCCTCAGACCCTGAAGCCCAAATCCCTCTCCCAAAGCCCCTGCACCCCTTAAATCCTGCACCCCTGAAATCCGGTTCCCTAAGACCCTGCACCCCCAGGTCCTGAACCCCAAACCCCTGCACCCCTAAATACTGCACCCCAATCCCTGCAGGCCAACCCCGGCACCCCAGAGCCCTTCAACGCAAAATCCTGCATCCCCAGTTCCTGAACACGCAAAACCTGCCCCCAAACCCTGCACCCCAAAACCTGCCCCCCAACACTGCAGCCCAAAGCCCAGCACCCCAAGACCCTTCATCCCCAAACCCTGAGCCCCCAAATCATGCACCCCCAGATCCTGACCCCCAAAACACTGCACCCCCATATCCTGCACCCCAAGATCCTGCTACCCTAAACCCTGAACCCCCAAATCCTGCACCCCCGATTCCTCTCTCACAAGCCCTGCACCCCAAAACTCTGCACCCCCAAGTCCTCTCCCCCCAAACAATGCACCTGGAACCTTGAACCCGCAAAGCCTGCACGCCCAGGTCCTGAACACCTGAACCCTGCCCCCGCAAATCCTTTAACCCCCAAACCCAGCACCCCAAACCCTGTACCCCCAGATCGTTCCCAAAACACCCTGCACCCCCAAACCCTGCACCCCAAATTCCTGCCCTACCAAGCCCTTCACCCAAACCCCCGCACCCTTAAATCCTGCACCCCTAAACCCTGCACACCAAATCCTGCACCTCCAGATCCTTCTTTCCTTCCTTCCTTCCTAAAGCCTGCACCCCAAATCGTGCCCTACCAAACCCTTCACCCCAAACCCCTGCACCCCACAGTCTTGCTCCCCCTAATCCTGCCATCCCAAACCCTGCACCCCAAATTCTGCCCCCCAAACCCCGATCCCTGAAACACTGCACCTCCAAACCCTGTACCCCCAAATCCTTCCCCAACACCCTGCACCCCCAAACCCTGCACCCCTAAGCCTGAACCCTAAATCCCTCACCCAAAAGCCCTGCACCCCCAAACCCTGCACCCCAAGATCCTGCTCCCCTAAATCTTGAACACCCTAACCTTAAGCCCCCAAACCCTGCACCCCGAAATCCTGCAGCACCAAACCCTGCCCCCCAAATCCTGCACCCCTATAATTCAGCCCTACCAAGCTTTGCACCCCTAAACCCTGAAATCTCACACCCCCTAATCCTGCCCTCCCAAATCCTGAGCCCTGCACCCCCAAAGCCTGCATTCCCAAACGCAGCACCCCCAGGTCCTGAACACCCAAACACTGCACCCCCAAATTAGGCAGTCCCAAACCCAGCACCCCAAAATCCTCCATTCACAAACTCTGCACCCCCCAAACCTGGACCCCCACATGTGCACCCCCAAAACCATGCCCCCCTGAAACGCTGCACTTCAAAACCCTGCACCCCTAAATCCTTCCCCCAAAACCCTGCCCCCCAAACCCTACACCCCAAGGTCCTTCCCCCACCTCCTGGAACCCCAAACCCTGCACCCCAAAGAATTCCCTCCCAAACCTTGCACCTCCAAATCCTGCACCTCAAAGGCCTGGAAACCCAAGCCCTTCAACCCCATCCCTGCAACACCAAATCCTGTGCCCCAAACCCAGCACCCCAGAATCCTGCACCCCAAATCCTGCCTACCAAACCTTTCACTGCAAACCCCTGCACCCCGAGGTTGTGCTGCCCTAAACACTGAACCCCCAAATCCTGCAGCCCCAGATCCCTGCCTCCCAAAACTCTGCACCCCCACATCCTGCACCCCAAATCTCTCACCCCCAAATCCTCCCCCCACCACCCTGCAGCCTCAAATCCTTCACCCCCATCCCCTGCACCCCAAAACTCCACACCTCCAAATCCTGAACCCTGAAACCTCGCACCCCCAAATCCTGTGCCCCAGTCCTGTGCACCCCACACTCTGCAACCTTAAATTTCCCCCCAAGCCCCTGCACCCCAAACGCTGCACTCTTAGACCTGACTTCTAAACCCTGCACCCCCAAACAGTGCACCCCCAAATCCTGAAGCCCCAGATCCTTCCCTCCCATACCCTGCACCCCCAAATCCTGAACCCCCAGATCCTGAATTCCAGGATCTTGCACCCCCAGACCCTGCACCCCCAAATCAGACACACGAAAACTCTGCACCCCCAAATCTTGCACCTCTAAGCCTCCACCCCTTAACACTGCACCCCCAAATCTTTCACCCCAAAACCTCCACCCAGAACCCTGTACCCCAAAACCCTACACCTCCAAATCCTGAACCCTTAAACCCTGCACCCCCAGATCCTCCCCCCAAATGAATGCACCCCCAAAACCTGCACCCCCAGATGCTGCTACCCCATACCCAGCACCCCAAACTCTGCACCCAGAAATCCTGCACTCTCATAACCCTGCACCTCAAACAATTCCCTTAACCCTGCACCCCCAAAACCTGTAACCCCAATCGCTGCACCCCCAGATCCTGTCCCCAAACTCTGCACTGCCAGATCCTGCCCCCCTAAGCCCTTAAAGCCCAAATATTGCACCCCCAGATCCTTCCTCATCACCCTGCACCCCCAAATTCCCCACCGCAAACCTGCACCCCCAGATCCTGCACCACCAAGTTCTGTGCCCTGAAGCCCTGCACTGAAAATCCTGCCCCCTAACTCTGCACCCCCAAATCCTGCACCCCCAAATCCTGCATTCCTAAACCCTGCACCCCCACATCCTTCAACCCCCAAAGCCAATGCACTGCCAAACCCTGGACCCCCAGATACTGCACCCCAGAACCCTGCACGTTGAAATCCTGCACCCCCAAACCCTGCAGCCCAGAACCCTATACCCGATATCCTGCCGCCCCACAACTTGCACCCCCAAACCTGCAACCCCAAATACTGCACCCCAAATCCTGCATCTTGAAACCCTGCTCCCCTAAATCCTTCCTCCCAAGCCATGATTCCCCAAAACCTGTAATACCAAATCCTGCACCCCCAAATCCTGCACCCCCAAATCGTTCCCCCAAACCATTCGCCCCCGAATCTTTTATGTCCAAACCTGTCCCCCAAAACCTTGCACCCCTGAACTCTGCTCCCCCAAAGCCGGCACCACGAAACCTTTCAACCAATTCCATCACCCCCAGATCCTGCTCCCCAAACCCTGCACCCAAAATCCTACCCCACAAACCCTGCACCCCCAAATCCTGACCCCCAATCAATGCACTGACAAACCCTGCACCCGCAGATCCTTCCCCCCCAAACCTGGCACCCTGAAATCGCTCACCCCAAATCCCTGCACTCTCAAATCTTGCACACCCCAAAAATGTGCACCCCCAAATCGTTCACCCCATATCCTGCCCCTTTAAACCCTGCACTTCAAAACCCTGCACCCCCAAATCCTTTCCCCAAACACCCTACACCCATTAATCCTGTACCCCCAAATCCTGCACCCCAAGTCCTGAAACTTCAAACCCTGCGCCCTCAGATCCTTCCTTACCCAACCCTGCACCCCCAAATCCTGCAACCCCCAAGTCCTGAACCCTGCACCCGCAACTCCTCACCCCAAAGCCCTGCACCCCCAAATCCTGCCTCTAAACCCTGAACAACAAGGTTCTGCACCCCAAACCCTGCTCCCCGGATCCTACACCCCCAAACCCTACAATCCCAGATCTTGCACCTGCAAATCTCTGCACTTCACAACCCTGCACCCCCAAACCCTGCACCCCAAATTCCTGCCCTACCAAGCCCTTCACCCAAACCCCCGCACCCTTAAATCCTGCACCCCTAAACCCTGCACACCAAATCCTGCACCTCCAGATCCTTCTTTCCTTCCTTCCTTCCTAAAGCCTGCACCCCAAATCGTGCCCTACCAAACCCTTCACCCCAAACCCCTGCACCCCACAGTCTTGCTCCCCCTAATCCTGCCATCCCAAACCCTGCACCCCAAATTCTGCCCCCCAAACCCTGATCCCTGAACGACTGCACCTCCAAACCCTGTACCCCCAAATCCTTCCCCAACACCCTGCACCCCCAAACCCTGCACCCCTAAGCCTGAACCCTAAATCCCTCACCCAAAAGCCCTGCACCCCCAAACCCTGCATCCCAAGATCCTGCTCCCCTAAATATTGAACACCCAAACCTTGCACCCTCAAATCTTGCACCCCCAAACCCTGCACCCCCAAATCTCACAGCACCAAACCCTACACCCCAAATCCTGCACCCCTAAATTCAGCCCTACCAAACTTTGCACCCCTAAACCCTGAAATCTCACACCCCCTAATCCTGCCCTCCCAAATCCTGAGCCCTGCACCCCCAAAGCCTGCATTCCCAAACGCAGCACCCCCAGGTCCTGAACACCCAAACACTGCACCCCCAAATTAGGCAGTCCCAAACCCTGCACCCCAAAATCCTCCATTCACAAACTCTGCACCCCCCGAACCTGGACCTCACATGTGCACCCCCAAAATCATGCTCCCCTGAAACGCTGCACTTCAAAACCCTGCACCCCCAAATCCTTCCCCCAAAACCCTGCCCCCCCAAACCCTACACCCCAAGGTCCTTCCCCCACCTCCTGGAACCCCAAACCCTGCACCCCAAAGAATTCCCTCCCAAACCTTGCACCTCCAAATCCTGCACCTCAAAGGCCTGGAAACCCAAGCCCTTCAACCCCATCCCTGCAACACCAAATCCTGTACCCCAAACCCAGCACCCCAGAATCCTGCAACCCAAATCCTGCCTACCAAACCTTTCACTGCAAACCCCTGCACCCCGAGGTTGTGCTGCCCTAAACACTGAACCCCCAAATCCTGCAGCCCCAGATCCTTGCCTCCCAAAACTCTGCACCCCCAAATCCTGCACCCCAAATTTCTCACCCCCAAATCCTTCCCCCACCACCCTGCAGACTCAAATCCTTCACCCCCAACCCCTGCACCCCAAAACTCCACACCTCCAAATCCTGTGCTCCAGTCCTATGCACCCCACACTCTGCACCCCAAACCCTGCACTCTTAGACCTGACTTCTAAACCCTGCACCCCCAAACGGTACACCCCCAAATCCTGAAGCCCCAGATCCTTCCCTCCGATACCCTGCACCCCCAAATCCTGAACCCCCAAACCCTGCACCCCTAAACTTCCACCCCCTTAACACTGCACCCCCAAAACCTGAACCACCAAATCTTTCACCCCCAAAACCTCCCTCCTCCAAACCCTGCACTTCAAAATGCTGCACCCCCAAATCCTTCTCCCCAACACCCTGCACCCCCAGATCCTGACCCCAAAACCCTGCACCCCAAATCCTGTACCCCAAAGCCCTGCACTCTCAAATCATACAGGCCCAGAACGTGCACCCTAAACTGTGCACCCCAAAATCCTAAACCCCTTAACCCTGCACCCCCAAATCCTCCAGACCCATGTCCCGAACCCAGCACCCCAAAATCTACCCCCCAAAACCTACATCCCCAAATCCTGCACCCCCAGGTCCTGAACACCCAAAATCTGCACCCCCAATTCTGCCTCCACAAGACCTTCACCCCCAGTCCCTGCTCCACTAAATCCTACACCCCAAACCCTGCACCCCCAACCTCCTGTACCCCAAATCCTGCCCCCACAGGTTGCATCCTAAAATCCTGCACCCCCAAATCCTGTCCTACCCACCCTTCAGCCCAAACCCCTTCACCCCAAAATCCTGCTGCCCTAAACCCTGCACCCCCAAATCATCCCTCCCAACCCTGCCCCCCAAACCCTGTCCCCCTAAAGCCTGACCCCGAAACCCTGCTCCCCAAAACCCTGCTACCCCCAATCTTGTACCCCCAGATCCTTCCCCCAACACCCTGCAATCCCAAACCCTGCACCCCCAATTCTGGCGCTAAACCCTGCACCCCCAGAACCCTGCACCACTGAACCTTGCACCCCAAAACCCTGCTCCCCCAATCCTCCCCCCCAAAACTCTGCACCCCAAAACCCTATACCCAAAACCTTGCACCCCACAAGTTGCACCCATATCCCTGCACCCCCAAATTCCTGCACCCCCAAATCCTCCAACCCTCAGGTCCTGCACCCCCAGGTGCTGAACACCTGAACCCCTCACCCCAAACCCTGCACCCCCAAATCCTGCCTCTAAACACTGAACTACAAGGTTCTGTACCCCAACAGCCTGCTCACCCAGATCCTGCACCCCAGAACCCTGCACCCCCAAATTCTGATCCCTACAGTCTGCACCCCCAGCTCCTGCACCCCCAAAACCTGTACCCCTAAATCCTGCACCCTTCAACCCTGCAGCCCACAACGCTGCACCCCCAACCTCTGCAGCCCCAGTTCCTTAACGTGTGAAACCTGCACCCCCAAGTCCTGCACCTCAAAACCTTACACCCGGAATCCTGCCCCCCAAACCATGCACCCCAAAATCAAGGCCCCTCAAACTTGCACTCAAAAGTCCGCACCAAGAAACCCTCCCCGCCCAGTTCCTAAAGACGTGAAACCTGCACCCCGAAATCCCGCACCCCAAAACCCTGCAGCCCAGTACCCCAGACCACCAAATCTTGCACCTCCAAATCCTGCCCCCTTTAGCCCTGCACTTCAAACCCTGCACCCCAAATCCTTGACACCCAAGTCACAAATCTCCAAACACAGCAACCCCAAAACCCTACACCCCCAGTCCCTGCACCCCCAAATAATTTTCCTTCCAATCCCACACCCAAAGCTCGTACACCCCAAGATCTTGCACCCCCACACACTGCACCCCAAATCCTGCAACCCCAGACCCTGCACCTCCTGCACCCCAAAATTTTACATCTCCAAATCCTAAAGCCTTAAACCCTGTATCCGACAAATCCTTCCCCCCAAAACAGTGCCCCCCAAACCCTGCACCCCAGATCCTGCAGCCCCTAACTCTGCGTGCCCCAACCACGAACCTCCAAATTCTTCCACCTCCAAACCCTACACCCCAAATCCTGTACCTCAAATATTCCCCCAACCCTGCACCCCAAAACCCTGCAACCCTGGTTCCTGAACATGTGAACCCTGCAACCCCAAACCCTCAGCCCATAGTCCTGCACCCCCAAATCCTGCCCTACCCAACCCTTCACCCCAAACCCCCTCACCCCAAGACCCTGTACTGACAAACCCTTCACCTCAAAATTCTGTCCCCCAAACCCTTCACCCCCAACCCTACACCCCTAAATCCCACACCCCCAGATCCTGCCCCCCAAACCCTACACCTCAACACCCTGCACCCCCAAACCCTGCACCCCCAAATCCTGCATCCCCAGATCCTTCTCACCCAAACTGCACCTCCAAAAACTGCACCCCCAGATCCAGATACTGTAAGCACTGAACCCTCAAATCCTGCACCCCAAATGCAGCCCCCCCAATCCTGCCTCCCCACACGCCATACTCAAATCCTGCACCCCCAAATCCTGCACCCCCAAATCCTGCTCCTCCAAACCCTTTGCCCTCCCATTTTGTCCCCTAAGACCTTCACCCCCAAGCCCTTCACCCTAAAACCCTACACCCCCATATCCTGCTCACCCAATTCTTGCACCCCCAGATCCTTCCTGCAAGACTCTGCACCCCAAAATAGGGCACCCCAGATCCCGCACTTCAAACCAATGCATCCCTGAACCCTGAAACCCCAAATCCTCCCCCCCAGATCCTGCACCCTCAGATCCTCCTGCCAAAAATCCTGCACCCCAAACCCTGAACTCCCAAACTCGGCACCCAAAGCCCTCAAACCCTGCACCCCCAGTTCCTGAACACATGAACCCTGCACCCCCAAACCCCACCCTAAAGTCCTGCACCCCCATATCCTACTCTACCAAACCCTTCAGTGCAGACCCCTGCACCCCAAGATCCTGAATTCCAAAGTCTGCACCCCCTAATCATCCACCCCCAAACCCTGCACCCCAAACCTTGAACCCCCACATCCTGCAGCCTCAAGTCCTGAACCTTCAAACCCTGCACCTGCAAATTGTGCCCCCAAACCTGGCAGCCACACTCCCTGAACACGGGAACCCTGCACCCCGAAACCCTGCACCCTCAAACCCTGCACCCCGAACCCTGCACCCCGAAACCCTGCACCCTCAAACCCTGCACCCCGAACCCTCACCCCAAGGTGCTGCTCCCCAAGGTCCTGCTCCCCAGATCCTGCATCCTCAGATCCTGCACCTCTAAATCCTGCACCCCCAGATCCTTCACCTCAAATCCCAGCACCCCAGAATCCCGAACCACCGAACCTTGCACTTCAAACCCTGCCCCCTTAAACCCTGCACTTCAAACCCTGCAGCCCCAAATCGTTCCCCCCAAGCCCCTGTGCCCCTAAACCATGCACCCCAATATTCTTCCCCCCAAAGCCTGCAGCCCCAGCCCTACACCCCCATACCCTGCACCCCAAAACTCCACACCTCCAAATCCTGAACCCTGAACCCCCGCACCCCCAAATCCTGTGCCCCAGTCCTGTGCACCCCACACTCTGCAACCTTAAATTTCCCCCCAAGCCCCTGCACCCCAAACCCTGCACTCTGAGACCTGACTTCTAAACCCTGCACCCCAAACAGTGCAACCCCAAATCCTGAAGCCCCAGATCCTTCCCTCCCATACCCTGCAGCCCCAAATCCTGAACCCCCAAACCCTGCACCCCTAATCCTCCACCCCCTTAACACTGCACCCCCAAAACCTGAACCACCAAATCTTGCACCCCCAAAACCTCCCTCCTCCAAACCCTGCACTTCAAAATGCTGCACCCCCAAATCCTTCTCCCCAACACCCTGCACCCCCAGATCCTGCACCCCAAAGCCCTGCACTCTCAAATCACGCACTCCCAAAACTTGTGCACCCTAAACCATGCTCCCCCAAACAGTGCACCCCAAATCCTGACTCTCCAGATCTTGCACCCCCAAAACCTGCAACTTCAAAAGCTGCGCCCCAGATCCTGCCTCCTGCAACCCCAAGTCCTGCACCCCAATACCCTGCACCCCCAGAACACTGCACCCCAGAACCCTGCACCCCTTAACCCTGCACCCCAAGGTCTTGAACACCCAAAATCTACACCCCAATTCTGCCTTCCCAAGACCTGCACTCCCAAACACCTGTACCCCAAATCCTGCCCCCACAAGTTGCACCCTAAAAACCTGCACCCCAAATCCTGTCCTACCCAACCCTTCACCCCAAACCCCTTCACCCCAAGATCCTGCTGCCCTAAACCCTGCACCCCCAAATCATCCCTCCCGGCCCTGCCCCCCAAACCCTGTCCCCCTAAAGCCTGACCCCGAAACCCTGCTCCCCAAAACCCTGCTACCCCAAACCTTGTACCCCCAGATCCTTCCCCCAACACCCTGCAATCCCAAACCCTGCACCCCCAATTCTGTCTCCCCAAACCCTTCACCCCCAAACCCCTGCACCACTGAACCTTGCACCCTGAAACCCCGTACTCCACAAGTTGCACCCTAAAAGCCCGAAGCCCCAAAACCTGTACCCCCAGATCCTTCCCTCCCAAACCCGGCACCCTGAAATCCCTCACCCCAAAGCCCTGCACCCCCAAATCCTGCCCTACCGAACCTTGCACTACAAACCCCTACATCCCAAAATCCTGCACACTTAAACCCTGCAGCCCCACATCCCACCTAACCCTGCCCCCCAAATCCTTCCCCCTGACCCTGCACCCTGAAACCCTTCACCCCCAGATCATACACCCCCAAACCCTGCCCCTCGAAAGCATTCACCCCCTAACACTGCACCCCCAAATCCTGGAACCCCAAACCTTGATTTCCCAAACCCTGCGCCCCAAAACCCTGCACTTCCAAACCTTGCACCCCCTGATCCTGCACCCCAAAACCCAGCACCCCAGACCCCTGCACACCTAAATTCTTCACCCCCAAGTCCTAAACATGTGAACCCTGCACCCACAAACCCTGCACCCCGAATTCCTCCATCCCCACGTCATGAACCCCCAAACTCTGCTCCCCAAAATCCTGCACCCCCAAACCCTGCCCTTCTAGATCCTGCTCCCCAATACCCTGCACCCTCAGGTTCTGAACCCGCAAATCCTGCTCCCCCAACCCCTGCCCTACCAAACCCTTCAGCCCAAACCCTGCCCCCCCAGATCCTTCTCTCCCAAATCCTGCACCCCACATTGTGCTGTCCAAACTGTGCCCCCCGAGGTCCTGACCCTTCCAAACCTGCACCCCCAAATTCTGCCTCCCCAAGCCTGCACCCCCAAACCCTGTACTCCAAAATCCTGCACTCCCAAGCCCGGATGCCCCGAAATCCTGCCCACCCAGACCCTGCACCCCGAAATTCTGCCCCACACAAACTTATCCCCCCAGCCCTGATTGCCCTAATCCTGCACCCCAGATCCTTGCCCCCAAACCCTTCACCCCAAACCTGGCATCCCAAACCCTGCACCCCAAATATCTCACCCCCAGATCCTTCCCCACTGCCTTTCACCCCCAGATCCTGACCCCCAAACCCCGCACCCCCAAATCCTTCACCCCAAAACCAATGCAACCCACACTGCGCAACGTTAAATTTCCCCCCAAACCCCTGCACCCCAAACCCCTGATCTCCCAAACTCTGCACCCCAGAACCCCGCAGCCCCACATTCTGCCAACAAACCCCTGCCCCCCAGGCTCTGCAGCCCTAAATCGTGCACCTCCTCATCCAGCCCCCCAAACAATGCACCCCCAGATCCTTCCTCAACACCCTGCACCCCAAATTCCCCACCCAAACCCCTGCACCCCCAAGTCCTGTACCCCAAAGCCCTGCACCAAAAATTCTGCCCCCCAACTCTGCACTCCCAAATCCTGCACCCCCACATCCTGCACCCTGAAACCCTGTGTCCCCCAGTCCTCCACCCCCAAAACCAATGCACCACCAAACCCTGCACCCCAAATCCCTGCAACCCCAAATCCCAACTAACCCTGCACCCCAAAATCCTCCACTCCAAAGCCCTGCACCTCCAGATCCTTTCCTCAAACCCTGAACACCTGAACCCTGCACCTCAAAACCCTGCACCCCAAATCCTGACCCCCAGATAATGTCCCCAAAACCCCTACATCTCCGATTCTTCCCCCTAAGCTCTGCACCCTTAAAACGTGCACCCCTAAATTCTGCACCCCCAAATCCTTCCTCCCAAGCCATGAACCCCTCAAACCTGTGATACCAAACCCTGCAACCCTGAACCCTGCGCCCCCAAACCCTGCACATCCCATAATCCTGTACCCCCAGATACTGCTCCCCAAAACCCTGCACCCCCAAACTGTATACCCGAAATGCTGCCATCCCCAAACTCGCACCCCAAACCCTGCACCCTAAAATCAAGTCCTCCCCCAACTTGCACTCAAAACGCTGCCCCCTAAGCTTTGCACCCCCAAATGCTGACCCCCAAACCCCGTGCCCCCAAATCCCACCACCCTAAATCCTTCCCCCTAATCAATGCACTTCCAAACCTTGCACCCCCAAATCCTCAACCCCATGTCCTGAACTCCAAAACCCTGCACCCCCAATTCTGCCTCCCCAAACCCGGTACCCACGGGTTCTGCACCCCAAACTCTGCACCCACAGGTTCTGAACCCCAAACTCCTGCTCCCCCAAGCCCTGCCGCCCAAACTCTGCACCCTCAATTCCCGCACTACCAAACCCTGCACCCCCAGATCCCTCACCCAGACCTGCACCCCAAATCTGGCCTCACCCAGCCCTGTGCCCCAAAACCCAAGATCCTGCTCGCCTACATCTTGAACACCCAAACCTTGCACCATCAGATTTTGCATCCTCAAATCCTGCACCCCGAAAGTATTCATGCCCAAATCCTGCACCCCCAGATCCTGCACCCCAAAACCTTCACTACAAACCCTGCACCCTCCACCACCTTAGCACTGCACGGCCAAACCCTGCACCCCCAAATCCTGCACCCCAAATCCTGCTCCTTCAAACCCTTTGCCCCCAAATTTTACCCCCCTAGACCTGCACCCCCAAGCCTTTCTCCCTAAAACCCTACACCCCCAAATTCTGCACCCTAAACCCTGCACCCCCAGATCCTTCCTGCAAGACTCTGCACCCCAAAATCGAGCACCCCAGATCCCGCACTTCACTGCATCCCTGAACCCCGAACCCTAAATCCTGCACCCAGATCCTGCAGCCCAAAGCGAGCACCCTAAAATCAAGTCCCCCCAAAACCTGCACTGAAAATGCTGAACCCCAAATCCTGCCCCCCAGATCCTGCACCCTCAGATCCTCCTGCCAAAAACCCTGCACCCCAAACCCTGAACTCCCAAACTCTGCACCCAGAGCCCTGCACCCTCAAATCCTGCACCCCCAGTTCCTGAACACATGAACCCTGCACCCCCAAACCTCACCCGAAAGTCCTGCACCCCCAAATCCTGCTCTACCAAACCCTTCAGTGCAGACCCCTGCACCCCAAGATTGTGCTGCCCTAAACACTGAACCCCCAAATCCTGCAGCCCCAGATCCTTGCCTCCCAAAACTCTGCACCCCCAAATCCTGCACCCCAAATCTCTCACCCCCAAATCCTTCCCCCACCACCCTGCAGCCTCAAATCCTTCACCCCATCCCCTGCACCCCAAAACTCCACACCTCCAAATCCTGAACCCTGAAACCCCGCACCCCCAAATCCTGTGCCCCAGTCCTGTGCACCCCACACTCTGCAACCTTAAATTTCCCCCCAAATCCCTGCACCCCAAACTCTGCACTCTTAGACCTGACTTCTAAACCCTGCACCCCCAACAGTGCACCCCCAAATCCTGAAGCCCCAGATCCTTCCCTCCCATACCCTGCAGCCCCAAATCCTGAACCCCACAAATCCTGCACCACTAATCCTCCACGCCCTTAACACTGCACCCCCAAAACCAGCACCACCAAATCCTTCACCCCCAAAACCTCCCTCCTCCAAACCCTGCACTTCAAAATGCTGCACCCCCAAATCCTTCTCCCCAACACCCTGCACCCCCAGATCCTGACCCCAAAACCCTGCACCCCAAATCCTGTACCCCAAAGCCCTGCACTCTCAAATCATACATGCCCAGAACGTGCACCCTAAACTGTGCACCCCAAAATCCTAAACCCCTTAACCCTGCACCCCCAAAACCTGTACCCCAGATCCTTCCCCCCCATAACTGGCACCCTGAAATCCCTCACCCCAAATCCCTGCACCCTCAAATCCTCCAGCCCACAAGTCCTGCACCCCCAGGTCTTGAACACCTGAACCCTGCAGACCCAAATGCTGCACCCAGAACTCTTGGTGCCCAAATCCCTGCACCCAAAAGTCTGTCTCCCGAACCTTCACACCAAAGCCCTGCACCCCAATATCCAAAAGCATCCCCTTGGGACTGGCCCAGATGCTCCGTGCATCCTTGGCATAGAGCACCATCATCATCCAACCACCATCATCATCCAACCACCACCATCATCATCCAACCACCACCATCATCATCCAACCACCATCATCATCCAACCACCATCATCATCATCCAACCAACCAATCCTGAACCCAACCAGTGACCCCATCACCCAATCAGTGACTCCACAACCCAACCAATGACCCCATCATTCAACCAATGACCCCATCACCCAATCAGTGACCCCATGACCCAACCAATGACCCCATCATTCAACCAATGACCCCATTATTCAACTAATGACCCCATCACCCAACCAGTGACTCCATGACCCAACCAATGACCCCAGGGACCACAGTGCTACCATCTGCCATGGGCTGATCCAGACCACGCTGGAGCAAGGTGAAGCTCCAGAACACTTGCAGTATATTGATGACATCATCGTATGGGGCGACACAGCGAAAGAAGTCTTCAAAAAAGGTGAGAGAATAATTCAGATTATTTGGGATGCTGGTTTTGCCATAAAACGAAGCAAGGTCAAGGGACATGCACGGGAGATCCAGTTTTTAGGAATAAAATGGCAAGATGGCCGTCGTCAGATCCCAATGGAGGTGATCAACAAAACTGCAGCAATGTCTCCACCTACTAATAAAAAGGAGACACAGACTTTCTTGGGCGTTGTAGGTTTTTGGAGAATGCACATTCCTGACTACAGCCACATTGTGAGCCTCTCTATCGAGTGACTCGTAAAAAAGAACCAATTTGAGTGGGGCCCTGAACAACGCCAAGCCTTTGAACAAATGAAGCGTGAGATAACTCATGCGGTGGCCCTTGGACCAGTTCGAACTGGACTAGATGTTAAAAATGTGCTCTACACCGCAGCCGGAGATAATGGACTTACCTGGAGCCTCTGGCAGAAAGCACCAGGAGAAACCCGAGGTCGACCCTTAGGTTTTTGGAGTCGAGGATACAAAGGATCTGAGGCCAACTGTACTGCAACTGAAAAGGAGATACTGGCAGCATATGAAGGAGTTCGAGCTGCTTCAGAAGTGATGGGCACTGAAGCACAGCTCCTCCTGGTACCTCGACTGCCGGTGCTGAGCTGGGTGTTCAAAGGGACGGTTCCCTCTCCACATCATGCAGCCGAAGTTACATGGAGTAAATGGATTGCACTGATCACGCAATGAGCTCGGATTGGAAGTCCCAACCGTCCAGGGATATTAGAAGTGATTACAGACTGGCCAGAAAGCAAAGACTTTGGGATGTCTCCAGATGAGGAGGAAGTAAAACGTGCTGAAGAAGCACCACCATATAATCCGCTTTCAGAGACTGATAAGCAGTGTGCACTGTTCACAGGTGGATCCTGTCGTCTGTAGGAAAACATCGACGGTGAAAGCTGCTGTGTGGAGTCCCACACGACAAGTTACAGAAGCCACTGAAGGACAAGGTGAATCCAGTCAGTTTGCAGCAGTGAAAGCCATCCAGCTGGCTTTGGACATTGCTGAACGAGAGAAGTGGCCAATGCTTTGTCTCTATACTGACTCATGGATGGGAGCAAATGCCTTGTGGGGGTGGCTACGGCAATGGAAGAAAAGTAACTGGCAGCGCAGAGGTGAAACCATTGGGAACCACGCTGTGGCAAGACATTGCTGCTCGGCTGGAGAGCCTGCCTGGGGAAGTTGGTCATGTAGATGCTCATGTGCCTAAAAGTCAAGCCACCGAGGAACATCGAAACAACCAACAAGCGGATCAAGCTGCTAAGATTAAAGTAGCTGAGGTGGACTTGGGCTGGCAACATAAAGGTGAACTTTTCCTAGCTCGGTGGGCCGATGGTGCTTCAGGGCATCAAGGTAGAGATGCAACATGAAAATGGGCTCGTGATCGAGGGGTGGATTTAACTATGGACACTGTTTCACACGTTATTCATGAATGTGAAACTTGCACCGAAATCAAACAAGCGAAACGGTTAAAGCCTGTATGGTATGGGGGGCGATGGTTAAAGTATAAGTATGGAGAAGCTTGGCAGATTGATTATATTACACTTCCACAAACACGTCAAGGTAAGCGTTATGTACTTACAATGGTGGAAGCAACCACTGGATGGTTGGAAACATCTGCCGTACCTCATGCTACAGCCCGAAATACCATCTTGGGCCTTGAGAAGCAAGTCCTTTGGTGGCCGGGTACGCCAGAAAGAATTGAATCAGACAATGGTACTCATTTCAAAAACAGTATTATAGACAATTGGGCCAAAGAACATGGTATTGAGTGGGTATATCATATTCCATATCATGCACCAGCCTCTGGGAAAACTGAAAGGTACAATGGTTTGTTAAAAACTACACTAAAGACACTGGGTGGTGGAGCCTTTAAAAACTGGGATTCACATTTAGCAAAAGCCACTTGGTTGGTCAACACCAGGGGATCAACCAATCGAGCCGGGCCTGCCCAATCAGAAATTCTATGGACTGTAGAAGGAGATAAAGTCCCTGTAGTACACATGAAAAATATCTTAGGAAAGGCAGTCTGGGTTCCTCCTGCCTCAGGCACAGGCAAACCTATTCGTGGGATTGTTTTTGCCCAGGGACCTGGCAGCACCTGGTGGGTGATGCTTAAGGATGGAGAAGTTCGGTGTGCACCTCAAGGGGATTTGATTTTAGGTGAAAATGTGCAATGCTGAACTGTACGATGTGAATTGCCGCACTAACAATGTTTAATAAGTGTCTTTCAGATCAAGACAATGGTGATGAAACCAGCGCTGGCTTCTTCGAGTGGCGCCCGACACCTTCTTGGAAGTTGGTGTCCTTAACCCACCAACAGGGGTCATGAGATGCACTTGGACCATTTTCCCTGCCCTGGGAGACTGTGGTGACAAAATGAACTTAATGAACTTTTCAAAGGATGGTCCACTGATTAATTACTCCTGTGTATATATGTACATATGTATATATATATATATATATAGTAGTAGTGATTAATTAGATTGTATTGATAGATTGTATTGATAAGGTTTAAGTATTCAGTGAATGTCATATTATAAGGGGTGGAATGTCCTGGTTTTGTTAAAAACAAGTTTCTCTTTTAGTGAATTTGCCTGTCAGCTCAAGCTTCATATTAGCTGCATTTTCCTGGAGAACCCAACACATGTTTTGGCAAACCCAGCAATGGAATGAAAACTTATTGATAAGCACGGATGGACATCTCGCGAGAGGGGCAACGAGAAACCGGTGACCAACTGTGTATAACATTCCATTCACGTGAATACTTCATATAAAAGCGGGAGATCACGAGGATCTCGGCCCTTTTTTCCTCATGGCTGACATTAGGAGAGGACCTTGCTGGTCGTCCCTGCGAACGGAGGCCAGTGAGAGACTGAATCCAGCTCCGGTTGGCTACAGAGTCCAATCCAGGACTTTGGGTGCTGGCTCTGCAGTTGCTCAGACTTACAAGATTGGTTTTGTATATTTGTATTATTTTCTCTGTTCTTATCAGTAGCATCAGTAAAACATCTTGAACTTTTCCAGCTCTCTCCCCTCTGTGCTTCCTCCCCTCCCAATCGCCTGTGCTGAGTGGGAAGGGGGGAGAGGGAGGGGAAAAAGGGGGAATTGGGGGGGGAGAGGACGTTGACAACACATCTGCCAGGGTTTGATTGTCACCCCGCAATCTTAACCCTCGACAGGGACAAAGGGGGTCCTGGGATGTCACAATGGGCCCTGGGGACAAAGAGTGTCCCCAGGATATCAGAATGGGCCCTGGGGACAAGTTGGGGTCCCCCGAATTTCACAATGGGTCCTGGGGACAATGGGGGGTCCTGAAACGTCACAATGGGCCCTGGGGACAAGGAGGGATCCACAGGATGTCACAATGGGCCCTGGGGACAATGGGGGGTCCTGGGACGTCACAATGGGCCCTGGGGACAATGGGGGGTCCCCAGGATGTCACAATGGGCCCTGGGGACAAAGAGGGGTCCCCTGAATGTCACAATGGGCCCTGGGGACAAGAGGGTGCAGTGGATGTCACAATGGGCCCTGGGGACAATGGGGGGTGTCCAGGATGTGAGAATGAGTCCTGAGGACAAGGGGGGGTCCCCATGGTGTCACAATGGGTCCCCAGTGACAAGGAGGGGTCCCCATGGTGTCACAATAGGCCCTGGGGACAAAGTGGGGTCCAAGAATGTCACAATGGGCCCTGGGGACAAAAGGGGTTGCCATGGTGCCACAATGGGCCCTGGGGTCAAAGGGGGTCCCCATGGTGCCACAATGGGCCCTGGGGACAAAGCGGGTGTCCCCATGGTGCCACAACGGGCCCTGGGAGCAAGGGGGTGCCCAGGATGTCACAATGGACCCTGAGGACAAGCGGGGGTCTCCATGGTGTCACAATGGGCCCCAGTGACAAAGGGGGTCCCCTGAATGTCACAATAGGTCCTGGGGACAATGGGGGGTCCTGGGACATCACAATGGGCCCTGGGGACAAGGACGGATCCCCAGGATGTCACAATGGGCCCTGGGGACAATGGTGGGTCCCCTGAATGTCAAAATGGGCCCTGGGGGCAAAGGGGGGTCCGCAGGATGTCCAAATGGGCACTGGGGACAAAGGGGGGGTCCCCAGGATGTCACAATGGGCCCTGGGGACAATGTGGGGTCCTGGGATGTCACAATGGGCCCCAGTGACAAACGGGGGCCCCTGAATGTCACAATGGGCCCTGGGGACAATGGGGGGTCCTGGGACGTCACAATGGGCCCTGGGGACAAGGAGGGATCCCCAGGATGTCACAATGGGCCCTGGGGACAATGGCGGGTCCTGGGACGTCACAATGGGCCCTGGGGACAAGGGGGGTCCCCAGGATGTCACAATGGGCCCTGGGGACAAAGAGGGGTCCCCTGAATGTCACAATGGGCCCTGGGGACAAGGGGGTGCCGAGGATGTTACAATGGGCCCAGGGGACAATGGGGGGTCCTGGGACGTCACAATGGGCCCTGAGGACAATTGTGGGTCCCCTGAATGTCACAATGCGCCCTGGGGACAAAGGGGGGTCCGCAGGATGTCACAATGGGCACTGGGGACAAAAGGGGGGTCCCCATGGTGTCACAATGGGCCCAAGTGACAAGGAGGGTCCCCACGGTGCCACGATGGGTCCTGGGGACAAGGGCGTCCCCCAGATGTCAAAATGGGCCCTGGGGACAATGGGAGTCCCCAAGGTGTCAGAACGAGCCCCGGGGACAAAGTGGAATCCTGGAATGTCACAATGGCCCCCAGTGACAAAGGGGTTCCCCATGGTGCCACAATGGGCCCTGGGGACAAAAGGGGTCCCCAGGATTTCACAATAGCACTGGGGACAAAGAGGGGTCATGGGATGTCACAATGGGCCCTGGGGACAAGGGAGATCCCCATGGTGTCACAATAAGCCCTAGGGACAAAGTGGGGTCCTGGGATGTCACAATGGGCCCCAGTGACAAACGGGGTCCCCATGGTGCCACAATGGGCCGTGGGGACAAATGGGGTCCCCAGGATGTCACAATGAACCCTGGGGACAAAGGGTGGTCCTGGGACATTTCAATGGGCCCTGGGGACAAAGGGGGGACCCCAGGATGTCACAATGGGCCCTGGGGACAAAGGGGGGTCCCCAGGATGTCACGATGGGCCCTGGGGAAAAGGGGGGTCCCCATGGTGTCACAATGGGCCCTGGGGACAAGGGGGTCCCCCAGATATCGCAATGGGCCCTGGGGACAAAGTAAGGTCCTGGGCTGTCACAATGGCCCATGAGGACAAGCGGGGTCCCCGGGATGTCACAATGGGCCCTGGGGACCAGGGGGGGTCCTGGGATGTCACAATGGGCCCCAGTGACAAAGGGGGTCCTCATGGTGCCACAATGGGCCCTGGGGACAAAGGGGGTCCCCTGGATGTCACAATGGGCTCTGGGGACAAAGGGGGGTGTCGACGGTGTCAAAATGGGCCCTGGGGACAAAGGGCGTCCCCAGGATGTCACCATGGCCCCTGGAGACAATAGGGGGTCCTGGGATGTCACAATGGGCCCTGCGGACAAGGGTGGTACTCACGGTGTCACAATGGTCACTGGGCACAAGGGGGGGTCCCTATAGTGTCACAATGGGTCCTGGGGACAAGTGGGGTCCCCTGAAAGTCACAATGGGCCCTGGGGACAATGTGGGGTCCTGGGATGTCACAATGGGCCCCAGTGACAAACGGGGGCCCCTGAATGTCACAATGGGCCCCGGGGAAAATGGGGGGTCCTGGGACGTCACAATGGGCCCTGGGGACAAGGAGGGCACCCCAGGATGTCACACAGGGCCCTGGGGACAATGGCGGGTCGTGGGACGTCACAGTGGGCCCTGGGGACAAGGGGGGGTCCCCAGGATGTCACAATGGGCCCTGGGGACAAAGAGGGGTCCCCTGAATGTCACAATGGGCCCTGGGCACAAGGCGGTGCCGAGGATGTCACAATGGGCCCTGCGGACAATGGGGGGTCCTGGGACCTCACAATGGGCCCTGAGGACAATGGTGGGTCCCCTGAATGTCACAATGGGCCCTGGGGGCAAAGGGGGGTCCGCAGGATGTCACAATGGGCACTGGGGATAAAGGGGGGCGTCCCCATGGTGTCACAATGGGCCCAAGTGACAAGGAGGGTCCCCACGGTGCCACGATGGGTCCTGGGGACAAGGGCGTCCCCCAGATGTCACAATGGGCCCTGGGGACAATGGGGTTGCCCAGGATGTCACAATGGGCCCTGGGGACAATGGGAGTCCCCAAGGTGTCAGAACGAGCCCTGGGGACAAAGTGGAATCCTGGAATGTCACAATGGCCCCCAGTGACAAAGGGGTTCCCCATGGTGTCATAATGGGCCCTGGGGACAAAAGGGGTCCCCAGGATTTCACAATAGCACTGGGGACAAAGGGGGGTCATGGGATGTCACAATGGGCTCCAGTGACAAAGAGGGTCCTCATGGTGCCACAATGGGCCCTGGGGACAAAGGGGGTCCCCTGGATGTCACAATGGGCTCTGCGGACAAGGAGGGTCCCCAGGATGTCACAATGGGCCCTGGGGACAAAGGAGGTCCCCACGGTATCAGAATGGGCCCTGGGGACAAAGGGGGGTCCCCTGAATGTCACAATGGGCCCTGGGGACAATGGGGGTCCTGGGACGTCACAATGGGCCCTGGGGACAAGGGGGTGCAGAGGATGTCACAATGGGCCCTGGGGACAATGTCGGGTCCTGGGACGTCACAATGGGCCCTGGGGACAAGGGGGGGTCCCCAGGATGTCACAATGGGCCCTGGGGACAAGGGGGTGCAGTGGATGTCAAAATGGGCCCTGGGGACAATGGGGGGTGTCCAGGATGTGAGAATGAGTCCTGAGGACAAGGGGGGGTCCCCATGGTGTCACAATGGGTCCCCAGTGACAAGGAGGGGTCCCCATGGTGTCACAATAGGCCCTGGGGACAAAGTGGGGTCCAAGAATGTCACAATGGGCCCTGGGGACAAAAGGGGTTGCCATGGTGCCACAATGGGCCCTGGGGTCAAAGGGGGTCCCCATGGTGCTACAATGGGCCCTGGGGACAAAGGGGGGTTCCCTGAAAGTCACAATGGGCCCTGGGGACAAAGGGGGAATCCCCATGGTGCCACAACGGGCCCTGGGAGCAAGGGCATGGCCAGGATGTCACAATGGGTCCTGGGGAAAATGGGGGGTGCCCAGGATGTCACAATGGACCCTGAGGACAAGCGGGGGTCTCCATCGTGTCACAATGTGCCCCAGTGACAAAGGGGGTCCCCTGAATGTCACAATAGGTCCTGGGGACAATGGGGGGTCCTGGGACGTCACAATGGGCCCTGGGGACAAGGAGGGATCCCCTGGATGTCAGAATGGGCCCTGGGGACAAAGAGGGGTCCCCTGAATGTCACAATGGGCCCTGGGGACAAGGAGGGATCCCCTGGATGTCAGAATGGGCCCTGGGGACAAGGAGGGATCCCCAGGATGTCACAATGGCCCCTGGGGACAATGGGGGGTCCTGGGATGTCACAATGGGCCCTGGGAACAAGGGTGGGTCCCCAGGATGTCACGATGGGCCTTGGGAACAAGGGGGTCCCCCAGATATCACAATGGGCCCTGGGGACAATGTAAGGTCCTGGGCTGTCACAATGGACCCTGAGGACAAGGGGGGTCCCCAGGATGTCACAATGAAGTCTTGGGACAAAGGGGGTCCCCAGGATGTCACAATGGGGCCTGGGGACCAGGGGGGGTCCTGGGATGTCACAATGGGCCCCAGTGACAAAGGGGGTCCCTATGGTGCCACAATGGGCCCTGGGGACAAAGGGGGTCCCCTGGATGTCACAATGGGCTCTGGGGACAAGGAGGGTCCCCAGGATGTCACAATGGGCCCTGGGGACAAAGAGCGTCCCCAGGATGTCACAATGGGCCCTGGGGACTAGGGGGGGTCCTGGGATGTCACAATGGGCCCTAGTGACAAAGGGGGTCCCTATGGTGCCACAATGGGCCCTGGGGACAAAGGGGGTCCCCTGGATGTCACAATGGGCTCTGGGGACAAGGAGGGTCCCCAGGATGTCACAATGGGCCCTGGGGACAAAGAGCGTCCCCAGCATGTGACAATGGGCCCTGGGGACAAAGGGGGTCCCCACGGTATCAGAATGGGCCCTGGGGACAAAGGGGGGTCCCCTGAATGTCACAATGGGCCCTGGGGACAATGGGGGGTCCTGGGATGTCACAATGAGCCCTGCAGACAAGGGTGGTACCCACGGTGTCACAATGGGCCCTGGGCACAGGGGGGGTCCCCATAGTGTCACAATGGGTCCTGGGGACAAGTGGGGTCCACAGGATGTCACAGTGGGCCCTGGGGACAATGTGGGGTCCCCTGAATGTCACAATGGGCCCTGGGGACAAAGGGGGGTCCCGTGAATGTCACAATGGGCCCTAGGGACAAGGGGGTGCCGAGGAAGTCACAATGGGCCCTGGGGACAATGGGGGGTCCTGGGACGTCACAATGGGCCCTGGGGACAAGAGGGGATCCCTAGGATGTCACAATGGGCCCTGGGGACTAATGAGGTCCCCACGGTGTCACAATATGTCCTGGAGACAAAGGGGGGTCCCCAGGATGTCACAATGGGCCCTTGGGAAAATGGGGTTCGTTGGATGTCACAATGGGTCCCCAGTGACAAAGGGGGTCCCCAGGATGTCTCAATGGGCCCTGAGGACAATGGGAGGTCCCCATGGTGTCACAATGGGTCCCCAGTGACAAGGGAGGTCTCCACGGTGCCAGGATGGGTCCTGGGGACAAGGAGGTCCCCAGGATGTCACAATGGGCCCTGGGGACAAAGAGGCTCCCCAGGATGTCACAATGGGACCTGGGGACAAGGGGGTCTCCAGGAACTCACAATGGGCTCTGGGGACAATGGAGGTTCCCCAGGATGTTCAAAATAGGCCCTGAGGACAAGGGGTGGTCCCCATGCTGTCACAATGGGTCTCCAGTGACAAGGGGGTCCCCAAGGTGTCACAATGGGCCC
This sequence comes from Patagioenas fasciata, assembly GCF_037038585.1. NCBI lineage: Eukaryota > Metazoa > Chordata > Aves > Columbiformes > Columbidae > Patagioenas > Patagioenas fasciata. The sequence continues at coordinate 719,359 of NW_027288644.1, forward strand.
TGGGGACAATGGGGGGTCCTGGGACGAAACAATAGGCCCTGGGGACAAGGGGGTTCCCCACAGTGTCACAATGGGCCCTGGGGATAAAGGGGGTCCCCACGGTGTTACAATGGTCCCGGGGGACAAAGGGGGATGCCCAGGATGTCACAATGGGCCCTGAGGACAAGGGGGGGTCCCCATGGTGTCACAATGGGTCCCCAGTGCCAAGGAGGGTCCCCATGGTGTCATAATGGGTCCTGGGGACAAGGGGGTCCCCAGGATGTAACAATGGACCCTGGGGACAATGGGGGGTCCTGGGACGTCACAATGGGCCCTGGAGACAAAGGGGGTCTCCAGGATGTCACAATGGGCTCTGGGGACAATGCGGGGTCCTGGGACATCACAATGGGCCCCAGTGACATGGGGGTCCCCAGGATGTCACAATGGGCCCTGGGGACAATGGGGGGTCCTGGGACATCACAATAGGCCCCAGTGACATGGGGGTCCCCAGGATGTCACAATGGGCCCTGGGGACAATGGGGGGTCCTGGGATGTCACAATGGGCCCCAGTGACAAAGGGGGTCCCCTGAATGTCACAATGGGCCCTGGGGACAATGGGGGTTCCTGGGACGTCACAATGGGCCCTGGGGACAAGGAGGGATCCCCAGGATGTGAGAATGGGCCCTGGGGACAATGGGGGGTCCTGGGACGTCACAATGGGCCCTGGGGACAAGAGGGGGTCCCCAGGATGTCACAATGGGCCCTGGGGACAATGGGGGTCCTGGGACGTCACAATGGGCCCTGGGGACACAGAGGGGCCCTAGGACGTCACAATCAGTCCTGGGGACAAGGTGGGGTCCCCTGAGAGTCACAATGAGCCCTGGGAAGAGAGGGGTCTCCCAAGGACATCACAATGGGCCCTGGGAACAATGGGGGGTCCTGGGACGTCACAATTGGCCCTGGAGACAAGGGGGGGTACCCATAGTGTCACAATGGGTCCTGGGGAAAATGGGGTCCCCAGGATGTCACAATGGGCCCTGGGGACAATGTGGGGTCCTGGGATGTCACAATGGGCCCCAGTGACAAAGGGGGTCCCCTGAATGTTACAATGGGTCCTGAGGACAGTGGGGGGTCCTGGGACGTCACAATGGGCCCTGGGGACAAGGAGGGATCCCCAGAATGTCACAATGGGCCCTGGGGACAAGGGGGGGTCCCCAGGATGTCACAATGGGCCCTGGGGACAACGGGGCGTCCTAAGACGTCACAATGGGCCCTGGGGTCAAGCAGGGATCCCCAGGATGTCACAATGGGCCCTGGACACAATGGGGGGTCCTGGGACGTCACAATGGGTCCCGGTGACAAGGGGGCATCCCCAGGATGTCAAAATGCACCCTGGGGCCAATGGGGGTCCTGCGATGTCACAATTGGCCCTGGGGACAAGGGGGGGTACCCATAGTGTCACAATGGGTCTTGGGGAAAATGGGGTCCCCAGGATGTCACAATGGGCTCTGGGGACAAGGAGGGTCCCCAGGATGTCACAATGGGCCCTGGGGACAAAGGGGGTCCCCACGGTATCAGAATGGGCCCTGGGGACAAAGCGGGGTCCCCAGGATGTCACAATGGGCCCTGGGGACAATGGGGGTTCCTGGGATGTCTCAATGAGCCCTGCGGACAAGGGTGGTACCCACGGTGTCACAATGGGCCCTGGGCACAACGGGGGGTCCCCATAGTGTCACAATGGGCCCTGGGGACAATGGGGGATCCTGGGACGTCACAATGGGCCCTGGGGACAAGGGGGGGTCCCCAGGACGTCACAATGGGCCCTGGGGACAAGGGGGGGTCCCCATAGTGTCACAATGGGCCCTGGGGACAATGGGGGATCCTGGGACGTCACAATGGGACCTGGGGAATAGGGGGTGCAGTGGATGTCACAATGGGCCCTGGGGACAATGGGGGGTGTCCAGGATGTCAGAATGAGTCCTGAGGACAAGGAGGGGTCCCCATGGTGTCACAATAGGCCCTGGGGACAAAGTGGGGTCCAAGAATGTCACAATGGGCCCTGGGGACAAAAGGGGTTGCCATGGTGCCACAATGGGCCCTGGGGTCAAAGGGGGTCCCCATGGTGCTACAATGGGCCCTGGGGACAAAGGGGGGTCCTAGGATGTCACAATGGGCCCTGGGGACAAAGGGGGTGTCCCCATGGTGCCACAACGGGCCCTGCGAGCAAGGGGGTGGCCAGGATGTCACAATGGGTCCTGGGGAAAATGGGGGGTGCCCAGGATGTCACAATGGACCCTGAGGACAAGCGGGGGTCTCCATGGTGTCACAATGGGCCCCAGTGACAAAGGGGGTCCACTGAATGTCACAATAGGTCCTGGGGACAATGGGGGGTCCTGGGACGTCACAATGGGCCCTGGGGACAAGGAGGGATCCCCAGGATGTCACAATGGGCCCTGGGGACAATGGGGGGTCCTGGGACGTCACAATGGGCCCTGGGGACAAGGGGGGGTCCCCAGGATGTCACAATGGGCCCTGGGGACAAGGGGGTGCAGAGGATGTCACAATGGGCCCTGGGGACTAGGGGGGGTCCTGGGATGTCACAATGGGCCCCAGTGACAAAGGGCGTCCCTATGGTGCCACAATGGGCCCTGGGGACAAAGGGGGTCCCCTGGATGTCACAATGGGTTCTGGGGACAAGGAGGGTCCCCAGGATGTCACAATGGGCCCTGGGGACAAAGAGCATCCCCAGCATGTCACAATGGGCCCTGGGGACAAAGGGGGTCCCCATGGTATCAGAATGGGCCCTGGGGACAAAGGGGGGTCCCCTGAATGTCACAATGGGCCCTGGGGTCAAGCAGGGATCCCCAGGATGTCACAATGGGCCCTGGACACAATGGGGGGTCCTGGGACGTCACAATGGGTCCCGGTGACAAGGGGGCATCCCCAGGATGCCAAAATGCACCCTGGGGCCAATGGGGGTCCTGCGATGTCACAATTGGCCCTGGGGACAAGGGGGGGTACCCATAGTGTCACAATGGGTCCTGGGGAAAATGGGGTCCCCAGGATGTCACAATGGGCTCTGGGGACAAGGAGGGTCCCCAGGATGTCACAATGGGCCCTGGGGACAAAGGGGGTCCCCACGGTATCAGAATGGGCCCTGGGGACAAAGCGGGGTCCCCAGGATGTCACAATGGGCCCTGGGGACAATGGGGGTTCCTGGGATGTCTCAATGAGCCCTGCGGACAAGGGTGGTACCCACGGTGTCACAATGGGCCCTGGGCACAACGTGGGGTCCCCATAGTGTCACAATGGGCCCTGGGGACAATGGGGGATCCTGGGACGTCACAATGGGCCCTGGGGACAAGGGGGGGTCCCCAGGACGTCACAATGGGCCCTGGGGACAAGGGGGGGTCCCCATAGTGTCACAATGGGCCCTGGGGACAATGGGGGATCCTGGGACGTCACAATGGGACCTGGGGACAAGGGGGTGCAGTGGATGTCACAATGGGCCCTGGGGACAATGGGGGGTGTCCAGGATGTCAGAATGAGTCCTGAGGACAAGGAGGGGTCCCCATGGTGTCACAATAGGCCCTGGGGACAAAGTGGGGTCCAAGAATGTCACAATGGGCCCTGGGGTCAAAGGGGGTCCCCATGGTGCTACAATGGGCCCTGGGGTCAAAGGGGGGTCCTAGGATGTCACAATGGGCCCTGGGGACAAAGGGGGTGTCCCCATGGTGCCACAACGGGCCCTGCGAGCAAGGGGGTGGCCAGGATGTCACAATGGGTCCTGGGGAAAATGGGGGGTGCCCAGGATGTCACAATGGACCCTGAGGACAAGCGGGGGTCTCCATGGTGTCACAATGGGCCCCAGTGACAAAGGGGGTCCACTGAATGTCACAATAGGTCCTGGGGACAATGGGGGGTCCTGGGACGTCACAATGGGCCCTGGGGACAAGGAGGGATCCCCAGGATGTCACAATGGGCCCTGGGGACAATGGGGGGTCCTGGGACGTCACAATGGGCCCTGGGGACAAGGGGGGGTCCCCAGGATGTCACAATGGGCCCTGGGGACAAGGGGGTGCAGAGGATGTCACAATGGGCCCTGGGGACTAGGGGGGGTCCTGGGATGTCACAATGGGCCCCAGTGACAAAGGGCGTCCCTATGGTGCCACAATGGGCCCTGGGGACAAAGGGGGTCCCCTGGATGTCACAATGGGTTCTGGGGACAAGGAGGGTCCCCAGGATGTCACAATGGGCCCTGGGGACAAAGAGCATCCCCAGCATGTCACAATGGGCCCTGGGGACAAAGGGGGTCCCCATGGTATCAGAATGGGCCCTGGGGACAAAGGGGGGTCCCCTGAATGTCACAATGGGCCCTGGGGACAATGGGGGGTCCTGGGATGTCACAATGAGCCCTGCAGACAAGGGTGGTACCCACAGTGTCACAATGGGCCCTGGGCACAAGGGGGGTCCCCATAGTGTCACAATGGACCCTGGGGACAAGGGGGTGCCGAGGATGTCACAATGGGCCCTGGGGACAATGGGGGATCCTGGGACCTCACAATGGGCCCTGAGGACAATGGTGGGTCCCCTGAATGTCAAAATGGGCCCTGGGGACAAAGGGGGGTCCGCAGGATGTCACAATGGGCACTGGGGACAAAGGGGGGGTCCCCAGGATGTCACAATGGGCCCTGGGGACAATGTGGGGTCCTGGGATTTCACAATGGGCCCCAGTGACAAAGGGGGTCCCCTGAATGTCACAATGGGTCCTGGGGACAATGGGGGGTCCTGGGACGTCACAATGGGCCCTGGGGACAAGGAGGGATTCCCAAAATGTCACAATGGGCCCTGGGGACAAGGGGATGTCCCCAGGATGTCACAATGGGCCCTGCGGACAAGGGTGGTACCCACGGTGTCACAATGGGCCCTGGGGACAAGGGGGGGTCCCTATAGTGTCACAATGGGTCCTGGGGACAAGTGGAGTCCCCTGAAAGTCACAGTGGGCCCTTGGGACAATGTGGGGTCCTGGGATCTCACAATGGGCCCCAATGACAAACGGGGGCCCCTGAATGTCACAATGGGCCCTGGGGACAATGGGGGGTCCTGGGACGTCACAATGGGCCGTGGGGACAAAGGGCGGTCCTCAGGATATCACAATGGGCCCTGGGGACAAAGGGTGGTCGCCAGGATATCACAATGGGCTCTGGTGACAATGGGGTCCCCAGGATGTCACAATGGGCCCTGAAGACAACAGGCGGTCCTGGGATGTCACAATGGGCCCTGGGGACAAAGAGTGTCCCCAGGATATCAGAATGGGCCCTGAGGACAAGTTGGGGTCCCCTGAATTTCACAATGGGCCCTGTGGACAAAGAGGGCTCCCCAGCATATCACAATGGGCCCTGGGGACAATGGGGGGTCCTGGGACGTCACAATGGGCCCTGGGGACAAGGAGGGATCCACAGGATGTCACAATGGGCCCTGGGGACAATGGGGGGTCCTGGGACATCACAATGGGCCCTGGGGACAATGGGGGGTCCCCAGGATGTCACAATGGGCCCTGGGGACAAAGAGGGGTCCCTTGAATGTCACAATGGGCCCTGGGGACAAGGGGGTGCAGTGGATGTCACAATGGGCCCTGGGGACAATGGGGGGCGTCCAGGATGTCAGAATGAGTCCTGAGGACAAGGCGGGGTCCCCATGGTGTCACAATGGGTCGCCAGTGACAAGGAGGGGTCCCCATGGTGTCACAATAGGCCCTGGGGACAAAAGGGGTTGCCATGGTGCCACAATGGGCCCTGGGGTCAAAGGGGGGTCCTGGGATGTCACAATGGGCCCTGGGGACAAAGGGGGTGTCCCCATGGTGCCACAACGGGCCCTGCGAGCAAGGGGGTGGCCAGGATGTCACAATGGGTCCTGGGGAAAATGGGGGGTGCCCAGGATGTCACAATGGACCCTGAGGACAAGCGGGGGTCTCCATGGTGTCACAATGGGCCCCAGTGACAAAGGGGGTCCCCTGAATGTCACAATAGGTCCTGGGGACAATGGGGGGTCCTGGGACGTCACAATGGGCCCTGGGGACAAGGAGGGATCCCCAGGATGTCACAATGGGCCCTGGGGACAATGGGGGTTCCTGGGACATCACAATGGGCCCTGGGGACAAGGGGGGGTCCCCAGGATGTCACAATGGGCCCTGGGGACAAAGAGGGGTCCCCTGAATGTCACAATGGGCCCTGGGGACAAGGGGGTGCCGAGGATGTCACAATGGGCCCTGGGGACAATGGGGGGTCCTGGGATGTCACAATGGACCCTGGGGACAAGGAGGCATCCCCAGGATGTCACAATGGGCCCTGGGGACAATGGGGGGTCCTGGGACGTCACAATGGGCCCTGGGGACAAGGGGGGGTCCCCAGGATGTCACAATGGGCCCTGGGGACAAAGTAAGGTCCTGGGATGTCACAATGGGCCCTGGGGACAAGGGGGGGTCCCCAGGATGTCACAATGGGCCTTGGGAACAAGGGGGTCCCCCAGATATCACAATGGGCCCTGGGGACAATGTAAGGTCCTGGGCTGTCACAATGGACCCTGAGAACAAGGGGGGTCCCCAGGATGTCACAATGAAGTCTTGGGACAAAGGGGGTCCCCAGGATGTCACAATGGGCCCTGGGGACCAGGGGGGGTCGTGGGATGTCACAATGGGCCCCAGTGACAAAGGGGGTCCCTATGGTGCCACAATGGGCCCTGGGGACAAAGGGGGTCCCCCGGATGTCACAATGGGCTCTGGGGACAAGGAGGGTCCCCAGGATGTCACAATGGGCCCTGGGGACAAAGAGCATCCCCAGCATGTCACAATGGGCCCTGGGGACAAAGGGGGTCCCCACGGTATCAGAATGGGCCCTGCGGACAGGGGGGTCCCCTGAATGTCACAATGGGCCCTGGGGACAATGGGAGGTCCTGGGATGTCACAATGAGCCCTGCAGGCAAGGGTGGTACCCACAGTGTCACAATGGGCCCTGGGCACAAGGGGGGGTCCCCATAGTGTCACAATGGACCCTGGGGACAAGGGGGTGCCGAGGATGTCACAATGGGCCCTGGGGGAAACAGGCGGTCCAGGGATGTCACAATGGGCCCTGGGGACAAAGAGTGTCCCCAGGATATCAGAATGGGCCCTGAGGACAAGTTGGGGTCCCCTGAATTTCAAAATGGGCCCTGGGGACAAAGAGGGCTCCCCAGCATATCACAATGGGCCCTGGGGACAATGGGGGGTCCTGGGACGTCACAATGGGCCCTGGGGACAAGGAGGGATCCCCAGGATGTCACAATGGGCCCTGGGGACAATGGGGGGTCCTGGGACGTCACAATGGGCCCTGAGGACAAGGGGGAGTCCCCAGGATGTCACAATGGGCCCTGGGGACAAAGAGGGGTCCCCTGAATGTCAAAATGGGCCCTGGGGACAAGGGGGTGCAGTGGATGTCACAATGGGCCCTGGGGACAATGCGGGGTGTCCAGGATGTGAGAATGAGTCCTGGGGACAAGGGGGGTCCCCATGGTGTCATAATGGGTCCCCAGTGACAAGGAGGGATCCCCATGGTGTCACAATAGGCCCTGGGGACAAAGTGGGGTCCAAGAATGTCACAATGGGCCCTGGGGACAAAAGGGGTTGCCATAGTGCCACAATGGGCCCTGGGGTCAAAGGGGGTCCCCATAGTGCTACAATGGGCCCTGGGGACAAAGGGGGGTCCTGGGATGTCACAATGGGCCCTGGGGACAAAGGGGGTGTCCCCATGGTGCCACAATGGGCCCTGGGAGGAAGGGGATGGCCAGGATGTCACAATGGGTCCTGGGGAAAATGGGGGGTGCCCAGGATGTCACAATGGACCCTGAGGACAAGCGGGGGTCTCCATGGTGTCACAATGGGCCCCAGTGACAAAGGGGGTCCCCTGAATGTCACAATAGGTCCTGGGGACAATGGGGGGTCCTGGGATGTCACAATGGGCCCTGGGGACAAGGAGGGATCCCCAGGATGTCACAATGGGCCCTGGGGACAATGGGGGGTCCTGGGACGTCACAATGGGCCCTGGGGACAAGGGGGGGTCCCCAGGATGTCACAATGGGCCCTGGGGACAAGGGGGGGTCCCCAGGATGTCACAATGGGCCCTGGGGACAAAGAGGGGTCCCCTGAATGTCACAATGGGCCCTGGGGACAAGGGGGTGCAGAGGATGTCACAATGGGCCCTGGGGACAATGGGGGGTCCTGGGACATCACAATGGGCCCTGGGGACAAGGAGGGATCCCCAGGATGTCACAATGGGCCCTGGGGACAATGGGGGGTCCTGGGACGTCACAATGGGCCCTGGGGACAAGGGGGGGTCCCCAGGATGTCACAATGGGCCCTGGGGACAAGGGCGTGCCGAGGATGTCACAATGGGCCCTGGGGACAATGGGGGGTCCTGGGATGTCACAATGGGCCCTGGGGACAAGGGGGGGTCCCCAGGATGTCACAATGGGCCTTGGGAACAAGGGGGTCCCCCAGATATCACAATGGGCCCCGGGGACAATGTAAGGTCCTGGGCTGTCACAATGGACCCTGAGGACAAGGGGGGACCCCAGGATGTCACAATGAAGTCTTGGGACAAAGGGGGTCCCCAGGATGTCACAATGGGCCCTGGGGACAAAGGGGGTCCCCACGGTGTCAGAATGGGCCCTGGGGACAAGGGGGGTCCCCTGAATGTCACAATGGGCCCTGGGGACAATGGGGGGTCCTGGGATGTCACAATGAGCCCTGCAGACAAGGGTGGTACCCACGGTGTCACAATGGGCCCTGGGCACAAGGGGGGGTCCCCATAGTGTCACAATGGACCCTGAAGACAAGGGGGTGCCGAGGATGTCACAATGGACCCTGGGGACAATGGGGGGTCCTGGGACCTCACAATGGGCCCTGAGGACAATGGTGGGTCCCCTGAATGTCAAAATGGGCCCTGGGGACAAAGGGGGGTCCGCAGCATGTCACAATGGGCACTGGGGAGAAAGGGGGGCGTCCCCATGGTGTCACAATGGGCCCAAGTGACAAGGAGGGTCCCCGCGGTGCCACGATGCGTCCTGGGGACAAGGGCGTCCCCCAGATGTCACAATGGGCCCTGGGGACAATGGGGTTGCCCAGGATGTCACAATGGGCCCTGGGGACAATGGGAGTCCCCAAGGTGTCAGAACGAACCCTGGGGACAAAGTGGAATCCTGGAATGTCACAATGGCCCCCAGTGACAAAGGGGTTCCCCATGGTGCCACAATGGGCCCTGGAGACAAAAGGGGTCCCCATGATTTCACAATAGCACTGGGGACAAAGGGGGGTCGTGGGATGTCACAGTGGGCCCTGGGGACAAGGGAGATCCCCATGGTGTCACAATAAGCCCTGGGGACAAAGGGTGGTCCTGGGACATTTCAATGGGCCCTGGGGACAAAGTGGGACCCCATGGTGTCACAATGGGCCCTGGGGACAAGGGGGTCCCCCGGATGTCACAATGGGCCCTGGGGACCAGGGGGGGTCCGGGATGTCACAATGGGCCCCAGTGACAAAGAGGGTCCTCATGGTGCCACAATGGGCCCTGGGGACAAAGGGGGTCCCCTGGATGTCACAATGGGCTCTGGGGACAAAGGCGGGTGTCGACGGTGTCAAAATGGGCCCTGGGCACAAGGGGGGGTCCCCATAGTGTCACAATGGGTCCTGGGGACAAGTGGGGTCCCCAGGATGTCACAATAGGTCCTGGGGACAATGTGGGGTCCTGGGATGTCACAAAGGGCCCCAGTGACAAAGGGGGTCCCCTGAATGTCACAATGGGCCCCGGGGACACTGCGGGGTCCTGGGACGTCACAATGGGCCCTGGGGACAAGGAGGGATTCCCAGGATGTCACAATGGGCCCTGGGGACAAGGGTGGTACTCACGGTGTCACAATGGTCACTGGGCACAAGGGGGGGTCCCTATAGTGTCACAATGGGTCCTGGGGACAAGTGGGGTCCCCTGAAAGTCACAATGGGCCCTGGGGACAATGTGGGGTCCTGGGATGTCACAATGGGCCCCAGTGACAAACGGGGGCCCCTGAATGTCACAATGGGCCCCGGGGACAATGGGGGGTCCTGGGACGTCACAATGGGCCCTGGGGACAAGGAGGGCACCCCAGGATGTCACACAGGGCCCTGGGGACAATGGCGGGTCGTGGGACGTCACAGTGGGCCCTGGGAACAAGGGGGGGTCCCCAGGATGTCACAATGGGCCCTGGGGACAAAGGGGGTCCCCACGGTATCAGAATGGGCCCTGGGGACAAAGGGGGGTCCCCTGAATGTCACAATGGGCCCTGGGGACAATGGGGGGTCCTGGGACGTCACAATGGGCCCTGAGGACAAGGGGGAGTCCCCAGGATGTCACAATGGGCCCTGGGGACAAAGAGGGGTCCCCTGAATGTCAAAATGGGCCCTGGGGACAAGGGGGTGCAGTGGATGTCACAATGGGCCCTGGGGACAATGCGGGGTGTCCAGGATGTGAGAATGAGTCCTGAGGACAAGAGGGGTCCCCATGGTGTCATAATGGGTCCCCAGTGACAAGGAGGGATCCCCATGGTGTCACAATAGGCCCTGGGGACAAAGTGGGGTCCAAGAATGTCACAATGGGCCCTGGGGACAAAAGGGGTTGCCATAGTGCCACAATGGGCCCTGGGGTCAAAGGGGGTCCCCATGGTGCTACAATGGGCCCTGGGGACAAAGGGGGGTCCTGGGATGTCACAATGGGCCCTGGGGACAAAGGGGGTGTCCCCATGGTGCCACAATGGGCCCTGAGAGGAAGGGGATGGCCAGGATGTCACAATGGGTCCTGGGGAAAATGGGGGGTGCCCAGGATGTCACAATGGACCCTGAGGACAAGCGGGGGTCTCCATGGTGTCACAATGGGCCCCAGTGACAAAGGGGGTCCCCTGAATGTCACAATAGGTCCTGGGGACAATGGGGGGTCCTGGGACGTCACAATGGGCTCTGCGGACAAGGAGGGATCCCCAGGATCTCACAATGGGCCCTGGGGACAATGGGGGGTCCTGGGACGTCACAATGGGCCCTGGGGACAAGGGGGGGTCCCCAGGATGTCACAATGGGCCCTGGGGACAAGGGGGGGTCCCCAGGATGTCACAATGGGCCCTGGGGACAAAGAGGGGTCCCCTGAATGTCACAATGGGCCCTGGGGACAAGGGGGTGCCGAGGATGTCACAATGGGCCCTGGGGACAATGGGGGGTCCTGGGACATCACAATGGGCCCTGGGGACAAGGAGGGATCCCCAGGATGCCACAATGGGCCCTGGGGACAAGGGGGGGTCCTGGGACGTCACAATGGGCCCTGGGGAGAAGGGGGGGTCCCCAGGATGTCACAATGGGCCCTGGGGACAAGGGCGTGCCAAGGATGTCACAATGGGCCCTGGGGACAATGGGGGGTCCTGGGATGTCACAATGGGCCCTGGGGACAAGGGGGGGTCCCCAGGATGTCACAATGGGCCTTGGGAACAAGGGGGTCCCCCAGATATCACAATGGGCCCCGGGGACAATGTAAGGTCCTGGGCTGTCACAATGGACCCTGAGGACAAGGGGGGACCCCAGGATGTCACAATGAAGTCTTGGGACAAAGGGGGTCCCCAGGATGTCACAATGGGCCCTGGGGACAAAGGGGGTCCCCACGGTGTCAGAATGGGCCCTGGGGACAAGGGGGGTCCCCTGAATATCACAATGGGCCATGGGGACAAAGGGGGGTCCTGGGATGTCACAATGGGCCCTGGGGACAATGGGGGGTCCTGGGATGTCACAATGAGCCCTGGGGACAAGGGTGGTACCCACGGTGTCACAATGGGCCCTGGGCACAAGGGGGGTCCCCATAGTGTCACAATGGACCCTGTGGACAAGGGGGTGCCGAGGATGTCACAATGGACCCTGGGTACAATGGGGGGTCCTGGGACCTCACAATGGGCCCTGAGGACAATGGTGGGTCCTCTGAAGGTCACAATGGGCCCTGGGGACAAAGGGGGGTCCGCAGCATGTCACAATGGGCACTGGGGAGAAAGGGGGGCGTCCCCATGGTGTCACAATGGGCCCAAGTGACAAGGAGGGTCCCCGTGGTGCCACGATGGGTCCTGGGGACAAGGGCGTCCCCCAGATGTCACAATGGGCCCTGAAGACAATGGGGTTGCCCAGGATGTCACAATGGGCCCTGGGGACAATGGGAGTCCCCAAGGTGTCAGAACGAACCCTGGGGACAAAGTGGAATCCTGGAATGTCACAATGGCCCCCAGTGACAAAGGGGTTCCCCATGGTGTCACAATGGGCCCTGGGGACAAAAGGGGTCCCCAGGATTTCACAATAGCACTGGGGACAAAGGGGGGTCGTGGGATGTCACAATGGGCCCTGGGGACAAGGGAGATCCCCATGGTGTCACAATAAGCCCTGGGGACAAAGGGTGGTCCTGGGACATTTCAATGGGTCCTGGGGACAAAGTGGGACCCCATGGTGTCACAATGGGCCCTGGGGACAAGGGGGTCCCCCGGATGTCACAATGGGCCCTGGGGACCAGGGGGGGTCCTGGGATGTCACAATGGGCCCCAGTGACAAAGAGGGTCCTCATGGTGCCACAATGGGCCCTGGGGACAAAGGGGGTCCCCTGGATGTCACAATGGGCTCTGGGGACAAAGGCGGGTGTCGACGGTGTCAAAATGGGCCCTGGGCACAAGGGGGGGTCCCCATAGTGTCACAATGGGTCCTGGGGACAAGTGGGGTCCCCAGGATGTCACAATAGGTCCTGGGGACAATGTGGGGTCCTGGGATGTCACAAAGGGCCCCAGTGACAAAGGGGGTCCCCTGAATGTCGCAATGGGCCCCGGGGACACTGGGGGGTCCTGGGACGTCACAATGGGCCCTGGGGACAAGGAGGGATTCCCAGGATGTCACAATGGGCCCTGGGGACAAGGGTGGTACTCACGGTGTCACAATGGTCACTGGGCACAAGGGGGGGTCCCTATAGTGTCACAATGGGTCCTGGGGACAAGTGGGGTCCCCTGAAAGTCACAATGGGCCCTGGGGACAATGTGGGGTCCTGGGATGTCACAATGGGCCCCAGTGACAAACGGGGGCCCCTGAATGTCACAATGGGCCCCGGGGACAATGGGGGGTCCTGGGACGTCACAATGGGCCCTGGGGACAAGGAGGGCACCCCAGGATGTCACACAGGGCCCTGGGGACAATGGCGGGTCGTGGGACGTCACAGTGGGCCCTGGGAAAAGGGGGGGTCCCCAGGATGTCACAATGGGCCCTGGGGACAAAGAGGGGTCCCCTGAATGTCACAATGGGCCTTGGGGACAAGGGGGTGCCGAGGATGTCACAATGGGCCCTGGGGAAAACGGGGGACCTGGGACGTCACGATGGGCCCTGGGGACAAGGGGGGGTACCCATAGTGTCACAATGGGTCCTGGGGAAAATGGGGTCCCCAGGATGTTACAATGGGTCCTGAGGACAGTGGGGGGTCCTGGGACGTCACAATGGGCCCTGGGGACAAGGAGGGATCCCCAGGATGTCACAATGGGCCCTGGGGACAAGGGGGGGTCCCCAGGATGTCACAATGGGCCCTGGGGACAACGGGGGGTCCTAAGACGTCACAATGGGCCCTGGGGCCAAGCAGGGATCCCCAGGATGTCACAATGGGCCCTGGACACAATGGGGGGTCCTGGGACGTCACAATGGGCCCCGTTGACAAGGGGGCATCCCCAGGATGTCAAAATGCGCCGTGGGGCCCTGGGGGGTCCTGCGATGTCACAATGGGCCCTGGGGACAAAGGGGGTCCCCTGGATGTCACAATGGACTCTGGGGACAAAGGGGATCCCCACGGTATCAGAATGGGCCCTAGGGACAAAGGGGGGTCCTGAGATGTCACAATGAGCCCTGCAGACAAGGGTGGTACCCACGGTGTCACAATGGTCACTGAGCACAAGGGGGGGTCCCTATAGTGTCACAATGGGTCCTGGGGACAAGTGGGGTCCTGGGATGTCACAATGGGCCCCAGTGACAAACGGGGGCCCCTGAATGTCACAACGGGCCCTGGGGACAAGGAGGGATCCCAAGGATGTCACAATGGGCCCTGGGGACAATGGCGGGTCCTGGGACGTCACAATGGGCCCTGGGGACAAGGGGGGGTCCCCAGGATGTCACAATGGGCCCTGGGGACAAAGAGGGGTCCCCTGAATGTCACAATGGGCCCTGGGCACAAGGGGGTGCCGAGGATGTCACAATGGGCCCTGGGGACAATGGGGGGTCCTGGGACCTCACAATGGGCCCTGAGGACAATGGTGGGTCCCCTGAATGTCACAATGGGCCCTGGGGACAAAGGGGGGTCCGCAGGATGTCACAATGGGTACTGGAGACAAAGGGGGGCGTCCCCATGGTGTCACAATGGGCCCAAGTGACAAGGAGGGTCACCACGGTGCCACGATGGGTCCTGGGGACAAGGGCGTCCCCCAGATGTCACAATGGGCCCTGGGGACAAAAGGGGTCCCCAGGATTTCACAATAGCACTGGGGACAAAGGGGGGTCATGGGATGTCACAATGGGCTCCAGTGACAAAGAGGGTCCTCATGGTGCCACAATGGGCCCTGGGGACAAAGGGGGTCCCCTGGATGTCACAATGGGCTCTGGGGACAAGGAGGGTCCCCAGGATGTCACAATGGGCCCTGGGGACAAAGAGCGTCCCCAGCATGTCACAATGGGCCCTGGGGACAAAGGGGGTCCCCACGGTATCAGAATGGGCCCTGGGGACAAAGGGGGGTCCCCTGAATGTCACAATGGGCCCTGGGGACAATGGGGGGTCCTGGGACGTCACAATGGGCCCTGGGGACAAGGGGGTGCAGAGGATGTCACAATGGGCCCTGGGGACAATGTCGGGTCCTGGGACGTCACAATGGGCCCTGGGGACAAGGGGGGGTCCCCAGGATGTCACAATGGGCCCTGGGGACAAAGAGGGGTCCCCTGAATGTCACAATGGGCCCTGGGGACAAGGGGGTGCATTGGATGTCACAATGGGCCCTGGGGACAATCGGGGGTGTCCAGGATGTGAGAATGAGTCCTGAGGACAAGGGGGGGTCCCCATGGTGTCACAATGGGTCCCCAGTGACAAGGAGGGGTCCCCATGGTGTCACAATAGGCCCTGGGGACAAAGTGGGGTCCAAGAATGTCACAATGGGCCCTGGGGACAAAAGGGGTTGCCATGGTGCCACAATGGGCCCTGGGGTCAAAGGGGGTCCCCATGGTGCTACAATGGGCCCTGGGGACAAAGGGGGGTCCTGGGATGTCACAATGGGCCCTGGGGACAAGGAGGGCACCCCAGGATGTCACACAGGGCCCTGGGGACAATGGCGGGTCCTGGGACGTCACAGTGGGCCCTGGGAACAAGGGGGGGTCCCCAGGATGTCACAATGGGCCCTGGGGACAAAGAGGGGTCCCCTGAATGTCACAATGGGCCTTGGGGACAAGGGGGTGCCGAGGATGTCACAATGGGCCCTGGGGAAAACGGGGGACCTGGGACGTCACGATGGGCCCTGGGGACAAGGAGGGATTCCCAGGATGTCACAATGGGCCCTGGGGACAAGGGTGGTACCCACGGTGTCACAATGGTCACTGGGCACAAGGGGGGGTCCCTATAGTGTCACAATGGGTCCTGGGGACAAGTGGGGTCCTGGGATGTCACAATGGGCCCCAGTGACAAACGGGGGCCCCTGAATGTCACAACGGGCCCTGGGGACAATGGGGGGTCCTGGGACGTCACAATGGGCCCTGGGGACAAGGAGGCATCCCAAGGATGTCACAATGGGCCCTGGGGACAATGGCGGGTCCTGGGACCTCACAATGGGCCCTGAGGACAATGGTGGGTCCCCTGAATGTCACAATGGGCCCTGGGGACAAAGGGGGGTCCGCAGGATGTCACAATGGGTACTGGAGACAAAGGGGGGCGTCCCCATGGTGTCACAATGGGCCCAAGTGACAAGGAGGGTCACCACCGTGCCACGATGGGTCCTGGGGACAAGGGCGTCCCCCAGATGTCACAATGGGCCCTGGGGACAAAAGGGGTCCCCAGGATTTCACAATAGCACTGGGGACAAAGGGGGGTCATGGGATGTCACAATGGGCTCCAGTGACAAAGAGGGTCCTCATGGTGCCACAATGGGCCCTGGGGACAAAGGGGGTCCCCTGGATGTCACAATGGGCTCTGGGGACAAGGAGGGTCCCCAGGATGTCACAATGGGCCCTGGGGACAAAGAGCGTCCCCAGCATGTCACAATGGGCCCTGGGGACAAAGGGGGTCCCCACGGTATCAGAATGGGCCCTGGGGACAAAGGGGGGTCCCCTGAATGTCACAATGGGCCCTGGGGACAATGGGGGGTCCTGGGACGTCACAATGGGCCCTGGGGACAAGGGGGTGCAGAGGATGTCACAATGGGCCCTGGGGACAATGTCGGGTCCTGGGACGTCACAATGGGCCCTGGGGACAAGGGGGGGTCCCCAGGATGTCACAATGGGCCCTGGGGACAAAGAGGGGTCCCCTGAATGTCACAATGGGCCCTGGGGACAAGGGGGTGCATTGGATGTCACAATGGGCCCTGGGGACAATCGGGGGTGTCCAGGATGTGAGAATGAGTCCTGAGGACAAGGGGGGGTCCCCATGGTGTCACAATGGGTCCCCAGTGACAAGGAGGGGTCCCCATGGTGTCACAATAGGCCCTGGGGACAAAGTGGGGTCCAAGAATGTCACAATGGGCCCTGGGGACAAAAGGGGTTGCCATGGTGCCACAATGGGCCCTGGGGTCAAAGGGGGTCCCCATGGTGCTACAATGGGCCCTGGGGACAAAGGGGGGTCCTGGGATGTCACAATGGGCCCTGGGGACAAAGGGGGTGTCCCCATGGTGCCACAACAGGCCCTGGGAGCAAGGGGATGGCCAGGATGTCACAATGGGTCCTGGGGAAAATGGGGGGTGCCCAGGATGTCACAATGGACCCTGAGGACAAGCGGGGGTCTCCATGGTGTCACAATGGGCCCCAGTGACAAAGGGGATCCCCTGAATGTCACAATAGGTCCTGGGGACAATGGGGGGTCCTGGGACATCATAATGGGCCCTGGGGACAAGGAGGGATCCCCAGGATGTCACAATAGGCCCTGGGGACAAAGAGGGGTCCCCTGAATGTCACAATGGGCCCTGGGGACAAGGGGGTGCCGAGGATGTCACAATGGGCCCTGGGGACAATGGTGGGTCCCCTGAATGTCACAATGGGCCCTGGGGACAAAGGGGTTTCCGCAGAATGTCACAATGGGCACTGGGGACAAAGGGGGGGTCCCCATGGTGTCACAATGGGCCCAAGTGACAAGGAGGGTCACCACGGTGTCACGATGGGTCCTGGGGACACGGGCGTCCCCCAGATGTCACAATGGGCCCTGGGGACAATGGGGTTGCCCAGGATTTCACAATGGGTCCTGGGGACAATGGGAGTCCCCAAGGTGTCAGAACGAGCCCTGGGGTCAAAGTGGAATCCTGGAATGTCACAATGGCCCCCAGTGACAAAGGGGTTCCCCATGGTGCCACAATGGGCCCTGGGGACAAAAGGGGTCCCCAGGATTTCACAATAGCACTGGGGATAAAGGGGGGTCATGGGATGTCACAATGGGCCCTGGGGACAAGGGAGATCCCCATGGTGTCACAATAAGCCCTGGGGACAAAGTGGGGTCCTGGGATGTCACAATGGGCCCCAGTGACAAACGGGGTCCCCATGTTGCCACAATGGGCCGTGGGGACAAATGGGGTCCCCAGGATGTCACAATGAACCCTGGGGACAAACGGTGGTCCTGGGACATTTCAATGGGCCCTGGGGACAAAGGGGGGACCCCAGGATGTCACAATGGGCCCTGGGGACAATGGGGGTCCTGGGACGTCACAATGGGCCCTGGAGACACAGAGGGGCCCTAGGACGTCACAATCAGCCCTGGGGACAAGGTGGGGTCCCCTGAGAGTCACAATGAGCCCTGGGAAGAGAGGGGGCTCCCACAGACATCACAATGGGCCCTGGGAACAATGGGAGGTCCTGGGACGTCACAATTGGCCCTGGAGACAAGGGCGGGTCTCCAGGATGTCACAATGGGCCCTGGGAACAAGGGGGGGTACCCATAGTGTCACAATGGGTCCTGGGGAAAATGGGGTCCCCAGGATGTTACAATGGGTCCTGAGGACAGTGGGGGGTCCTGGGACGTCACAATGGGCCCTGGGGACAAGGAGGGATCCCCAGGATGTCACAATGGTCCCTGGGGACAAGGGGGGGTCCCCAGGATGTCACAATGGGCCCTGGGGACAACGGGGGGTCCTAAGACGTCACAATGGGCCCTGGGGCCAAGCAGGGATCCCCAGGATGTCACAATGGGCCCTGGACACAATGGGGGGTCCTGGGACGTCACAATGGGCCCCGTTGACAAGGGGGCATCCCCAGGATGTCAAAATGCGCCCTGGGGCCCAGGGGGGTCCTGCGATGTCACAATGGGCCCTGGGGACAAAGGGGGTCCCCTGGATGTCACAATGGACTCTGGGGACAAAGGGGATCCCCACGGTATCAGAATGGGCCCTAGGGACAAAGGGGGGTCCTGAGATGTCACAATGAGCCCTCCAGACAAGGGTGGTACCCACGGTGTCACAATGGTCACTGGGCACAAGGCGGGGTCCCTATAGTGTCACAATGGGTCCTGGGGACAAGTGGGGGTCCCTATAGTGTCACAATGGGTCCTGGGGACAAGTGGGGTCCTGGGATGTCACAATGGGCCCCAGTGACAAACGGGGGCCCCTGAATGTCACAACGGGCCCTGGGGACAAGGGGGGGTCCCCAGGATGTCACAATGGGCCCTGGGGACAAGGAGGGGTCCCCTGAATGTCACAATGGGCCCTGGGCACAAGGGGGTGCCGAGGATGTCACAATGGGCCCTGGGGACAATGGGGGGTCCTGGGACCTCACAATGGGCCCTGAGGACAATGGTGGGTCCCCTGAATGTCACAATGGGCCCTGGGGACAAAGGGGGGTCCGCAGGATGTCACAATGGGTACTGGAGACAAAGGGGGGCGTCCCCATGGTGTCACAATGGGCCCAAGTGACAAGGAGGGTCACCACGGTGCCACGATGGGTCCTGGGGACAAGGGCGTCCCCCAGATGTCACAATGGGCCCTGGGGACAAAAGGGGTCCCCAGGATTTCACAATAGCACTGGGGACAAAGGGGGGTCATGGGATGTCACAATGGGCTCCAGTGACAAAGAGGGTCCTCATGGTGCCACAATGGGCCCTGGGGACAAAGGGGGTCCCCTGGATGTCACAATGGGGTCTGGGGACAAGGAGGGTCCCCAGGATGTCACAATGGGCCCTGGGGACAAAGAGCGTCCCCAGCATGTCACAATGGGCCCTGGGGACAAAGGGGGTCCCCACGGTATCAGAATGGGCCCTGGGGACAAAGGGGGGTCCCCTGAATGTCACAATGGGCCCTGGGGACAATGGGGGGTCCTGGGACGTCACAATGGGCCCTGGGGACAAGGGGGTGCAGAGGATGTCACAATGGGCCCTGGGGACAATGTCGGGTCCTGGGACGTCACAATGGGCCCTGGGGACAAGGGGGGGTCCCCAGGATGTCACAATGGGCCCTGGGGACAAAGAGGGGTCCCCTGAATGTCACAATGGGCCCTGGGGACAAGGGGGTGCATTGGATGTCACAATGGGCCCTGGGGACAATCGGGGGTGTCCAGGATGTGAGAATGAGTCCTGAGGACAAGGGGGGGTCCCCATGGTGTCACAATGGGTCCCCAGTGACAAGGAGGGGTCCCCATGGTGTCACAATAGGCCCTGGGGACAAAGTGGGGTCCAAGAATGTCACAATGGGCCCTGGGGACAAAAGGGGTTGCCATGGTGCCACAATGGGCCCTGGGGTCAAAGGGGGTCCCCATGGTGCTACAATGGGCCCTGGGGACAAAGGGGGGTCCTGGGATGTCACAATGGGCCCTGGGGACAAGGAGGGCACCCCAGGATGTCACACAGGGCCCTGGGGACAATGGCGGGTCCCGGGACGTCACAGTGGGCCCTGGGAACAACGGGGGGTCCCCAGGATGTCACAATGGGCCCTGGGGACAAAGAGGGGTCCCCTGAATGTCACAATGGGCCTTGGGGACAAGGGGGTGCCGAGGATGTCACAATGGGCCCTGGGGAAAACGGGGGACCTGGGACGTCACGATGGGCCCTGGGGACAAGGAGGGATTCCCAGGATGTCACAATGGGCCCTGGGGACAAGGGTGGTACCCACGGTGTCACAATGGTCACTGGGCACAAGGGGGGGTCCCTATAGTGTCACAATGGGTCCTGGGGACAAGTGGGGTCCTGGGATGTCACAATGGGCCCCAGTGACAAACGGGGGCCCCTGAATGTCACAACGGGCCCTGGGGACAATGGGGGGTCCTGGGACGTCACAATGGGCCCTGGGGACAAGGAGGGATCCCAAGGATGTCACAATGGGCCCTGGGGACAATGGCGGGTCCTGGGACCTCACAATGGGCCCTGAGGACAATGGTGGGTCCCCTGAATGTCACAATGGGCCCTGGGGACAAAGGGGGGTCCGCAGGATGTCACAATGGGTACTGGAGACAAAGGGGGGCGTCCCCATGGTGTCACAATGGGCCCAAGTGACAAGGAGGGTCACCACCGTGCCACGATGGGTCCTGGGGACAAGGGCGTCCCCCAGATGTCACAATGGGCCCTGGGGACAAAAGGGGTCCCCAGGATTTCACAATAGCACTGGGGACAAAGGGGGGTCATGGGATGTCACAATGGGCTCCAGTGACAAAGAGGGTCCTCATGGTGCCACAATGGGCCCTGGGGACAAAGGGGGTCCCCTGGATGTCACAATGGGCTCTGGGGACAAGGAGGGTCCCCAGGATGTCACAATGGGCCCTGGGGACAAAGAGCGTCCCCAGCATGTCACAATGGGCCCTGGGGACAAAGGGGGTCCCCACGGTATCAAATGGGCCCTGGGGACAAAGGGGGGTCCCCTGAATGTCACAATGGGCCCTGGGGACAATGGGGGGTCCTGGGACGTCACAATGGGCCCTGGGGACAAGGGGGTGCAGAGGATGTCACAATGGGCCCTGGGGACAATGTCGGGTCCTGGGACGTCACAATGGGCCCTGGGGACAAGGGGGGGTCCCCAGGATGTCACAATGGGCCCTGGGGACAAAGAGGGGTCCCCTGAATGTCACAATGGGCCCTGGGGACAAGGGGGTGCATTGGATGTCACAATGGGCCCTGGGGACAATCGGGGGTGTCCAGGATGTGAGAATGAGTCCTGAGGACAAGGGGGGGTCCCCATGGTGTCACAATGGGTCCCCAGTGACAAGGAGGGGTCCCCATGGTGTCACAATAGGCCCTGGGGACAAAGTGGGGTCCAAGAATGTCACAATGGGCCCTGGGGACAAAAGGGGTTGCCATGGTGCCACAATGGGCCCTGGGGTCAAAGGGGGTCCCCATGGTGCTACAATGGGCCCTGGGGACAAAGGGGGGTCCTGGGATGTCACAATGGGCCCTGGGGACAAAGGGGGTGTCCCCATGGTGCCACAACAGGCCCTGGGAGCAAGGGGATGGCCAGGATGTCACAATGGGTCCTGGGGAAAATGGGGGGTGCCCAGGATGTCACAATGGACCCTGAGGACAAGCGGGGGTCTCCATGGTGTCACAATGGGCCCCAGTGACAAAGGGGATCCCCTGAATGTCACAATAGGTCCTGGGGACAATGGGGGGTCCTGGGACATCATAATGGGCCCTGGGGACAAGGAGGGATCCCCAGGATGTCACAATAGGCCCTGGGGACAAAGAGGGGTCCCCTGAATGTCACAATGGGCCCTGGGGACAAGGGGGTGCCGAGGATGTCACAATGGGCCCTGGGGACAATGGTGGGTCCCCTGAATGTCACAATGGGCCCTGGGGACAAAGGGGTTTCCGCAGAATGTCACAATGGGCACTGGGGACAAAGGGGGGGTCCCCATGGTGTCACAATGGGCCCAAGTGACAAGGAGGGTCACCACGGTGTCACGATGGGTCCTGGGGACACGGGCGTCCCCCAGATGTCACAATGGGCCCTGGGGACAATGGGGTTGCCCAGGATTTCACAATGGGTCCTGGGGACAATGGGAGTCCCCAAGGTGTCAGAACGAGCCCTGGGGTCAAAGTGGAATCCTGGAATGTCACAATGGCCCCCAGTGACAAAGGGGTTCCCCATGGTGCCACAATGGGCCCTGGGGACAAAAGGGGTCCCCAGGATTTCACAATAGCACTGGGGATAAAGGGGGGTCATGGGATGTCACAATGGGCCCTGGGGACAAGGGAGATCCCCATGGTGTCACAATAAGCCCTGGGGACAAAGTGGGGTCCTGGGATGTCACAATGGGCCCCAGTGACAAACGGGGTCCCCATGTTGCCACAATGGGCCGTGGGGACAAATGGGGTCCCCAGGATGTCACAATGAACCCTGGGGACAAACGGTGGTCCTGGGACATTTCAATGGGCCCTGGGGACAAAGGGGGGACCCCAGGATGTCACAATGGGCCCTGGGGACAATGGGGGTCCTGGGACGTCACAATGGGCCCTGGAGACACAGAGGGGCCCTAGGACGTCACAATCAGCCCTGGGGACAAGGTGGGGTCCCCTGAGAGTCACAATGAGCCCTGGGAAGAGAGGGGGCTCCCACAGACATCACAATGGGCCCTGGGAACAATGGGAGGTCCTGGGACGTCACAATTGGCCCTGGAGACAAGGGCGGGTCTCCAGGATGTCACAATGGGCCCTGGGAACAAGGGGGGGTACCCATAGTGTCACAATGGGTCCTGGGGAAAATGGGGTCCCCAGGATGTTACAATGGGTCCTGAGGACAGTGGGGGGTCCTGGGACGTCACAATGGGCCCTGGGGACAAGGAGGGATCCCCAGGATGTCACAATGGTCCCTGGGGACAAGGGGGGGTCCCCAGGATGTCACAATGGGCCCTGGGGACAACGGGGGGTCCTAAGACGTCACAATGGGCCCTGGGGCCAAGCAGGGATCCCCAGGATGTCACAATGGGCCCTGGACACAATGGGGGGTCCTGGGACGTCACAATGGGCCCCGTTGACAAGGGGGCATCCCCAGGATGTCAAAATGCGCCCTGGGGCCCAGGGGGGTCCTGCGATGTCACAATGGGCCCTGGGGACAAAGGGGGTCCCCTGGATGTCACAATGGACTCTGGGGACAAAGGGGATCCCCACGGTATCAGAATGGGCCCTAGGGACAAAGGGGGGTCCTGAGATGTCACAATGAGCCCTCCAGACAAGGGTGGTACCCACGGTGTCACAATGGTCACTGGGCACAAGGCGGGGTCCCTATAGTGTCACAATGGGTCCTGGGGACAAGTGGGGGTCCCTATAGTGTCACAATGGGTCCTGGGGACAAGTGGGGTCCTGGGATGTCACAATGGGCCCCAGTGACAAACGGGGGCCCCTGAATGTCACAACGGGCCCTGGGGACAAGGGGGGGTCCCCAGGATGTCACAATGGGCCCTGGGGACAAAGAGGGGTCCCCTGAATGTCACAATGGGCCCTGGGCACAAGGGGGTGCCGAGGATGTCACAATGGGCCCTGGGGACATTGGGGGGTCCTGGGACCTCACAATGGGCCCTGAGGACAATGGTGGGTCCCCTGAATGTCACAATGGGCCCTGGGGACAAAGGGGGGTCCGCAGGATGTCACAATGGGTACTGGAGACAAAGGGGGGCGTCCCCATGGTGTCACAATGGGCCCAAGTGACAAGGAGGGTCACCACGGTGCCACGATGGGTCCTGGGGACAAGGGCGTCCCCCAGATGTCACAATGGGCCCTGGGGACAAAAGGGGTCCCCAGGATTTCACAATAGCACTGGGGACAAAGGGGGGTCATGGGATGTCACAATGGGCTCCAGTGACAAAGAGGGTCCTCATGGTGCCACAATGGGCCCTGGGGACAAAGGGGGTCCCCTGGATGTCACAATGGGGTCTGGGGACAAGGAGGGTCCCCAGGATGTCACAATGGGCCCTGGGGACAAAGAGCGTCCCCAGCATGTCACAATGGGCCCTGGGGACAAAGGGGGTCCCCACGGTATCAGAATGGGCCCTGGGGACAAAGGGGGGTCCCCTGAATGTCACAATGGGCCCTGGGGACAATGGGGGGTCCTGGGACGTCACAATGGGCCCTGGGGACAAGGGGGTGCAGAGGATGTCACAATGGGCCCTGGGGACAATGTCGGGTCCTGGGACGTCACAATGGGCCCTGGGGACAAGGGGGGGTCCCCAGGATGTCACAATGGGCCCTGGGGACAAAGAGGGGTCCCCTGAATGTCACAATGGGCCCTGGGGACAAGGGGGTGCATTGGATGTCACAATGGGCCCTGGGGACAATCGGGGGTGTCCAGGATGTGAGAATGAGTCCTGAGGACAAGGGGGGGTCCCCATGGTGTCACAATGGGTCCCCAGTGACAAGGAGGGGTCCCCATGGTGTCACAATAGGCCCTGGGGACAAAGTGGGGTCCAAGAATGTCACAATGGGCCCTGGGGACAAAAGGGGTTGCCATGGTGCCACAATGGGCCCTGGGGTCAAAGGGGGTCCCCATGGTGCTACAATGGGCCCTGGGGACAAAGGGGGGTCCTGGGATGTCACAATGGGCCCTGGGGACAAGGAGGGCACCCCAGGATGTCACACAGGGCCCTGGGGACAATGGCGGGTCCCGGGACGGCACAGTGGGCCCTGGGAACAAGGGGGGGTCCCCAGGATGTCACAATGGGCCCTGGGGACAAAGAGGGGTCCCCTGAATGTCACAATGGGCCTTGGGGACAAGGGGGTGCCGAGGATGTCACAATGGGCCCTGGGGAAAACGGGGGACCTGGGACGTCACGATGGGCCCTGGGGACAAGGAGGGATTCCCAGGATGTCACAATGGGCCCTGGGGACAAGGGTGGTACCCACGGTGTCACAATGGTCACTGGGCACAAGGGGGGGTCCCTATAGTGTCACAATGGGTCCTGGGGACAAGTGGGGTCCTGGGATGTCACAATGGGCCCCAGTGACAAACGGGGGCCCCTGAATGTCACAACGGGCCCTGGGGACAATGGGGGGTCCTGGGACGTCACAATGGGCCCTGGGGACAAGGAGGCATCCCAAGGATGTCACAATGGGCCCTGGGGACAATGGCGGGTCCTGGGACCTCACAATGGGCCCTGAGGACAATGGTGGGTCCCCTGAATGTCACAATGGGCCCTGGGGACAAAGGGGGGTCCGCAGGATGTCACAATGGGTACTGGAGACAAAGGGGGGCGTCCCCATGGTGTCACAATGGGCCCAAGTGACAAGGAGGGTCACCACCGTGCCACGATGGGTCCTGGGAACAAGGGCGTCCCCCAGATGTCACAATGGGCCCTGGGGACAAAAGGGGTCCCCAGGATTTCACAATAGCACTGGGGACAAAGGGGGGTCATGGGATGTCACAATGGGCTCCAGTGACAAAGAGGGTCCTCATGGTGCCACAATGGGCCCTGGGGACAAAGGGGGTCCCCTGGATGTCACAATGGGCTCTGGGGACAAGGAGGGTCCCCAGGATGTCACAATGGGCCCTGGGGACAAAGAGCGTCCCCAGCATGTCACAATGGGCCCTGGGGACAAAGGGGGTCCCCACGGTATCAGAATGGGCCCTGGGGACAAAGGGGGGTCCCCTGAATGTCACAATGGGCCCTGGGGACAATGGGGGGTCCTGGGACGTCACAATGGGCCCTGGGGACAAGGGGGTGCAGAGGATGTCACAATGGGCCCTGGGGACAATGTCGGGTCCTGGGACGTCACAATGGGCCCTGGGGACAAGGGGGGGTCCCCAGGATGTCACAATGGGCCCTGGGGACAAAGAGGGGTCCCCTGAATGTCACAATGGGCCCTGGGGACAAGGGGGTGCATTGGATGTCACAATGGGCCCTGGGGACAATCGGGGGTGTCCAGGATGTGAGAATGAGTCCTGAGGACAAGGGGGGGTCCCCATGGTGTCACAATGGGTCCCCAGTGACAAGGAGGGGTCCCCATGGTGTCACAATAGGCCCTGGGGACAAAGTGGGGTCCAAGAATGTCACAATGGGCCCTGGGGACAAAAGGGGTTGCCATGGTGCCACAATGGGCCCTGGGGTCAAAGGGGGTCCCCATGGTGCTACAATGGGCCCTGGGGACAAAGGGGGGTCCTGGGATGTCACAATGGGCCCTGGGGACAAAGGGGGTGTCCCCATGGTGCCACAACAGGCCCTGGGAGCAAGGGGATGGCCAGGATGTCACAATGGGTCCTGGGGAAAATGGGGGGTGCCCAGGATGTCACAATGGACCCTGAGGACAAGCGGGGGTCTCCATGGTGTCACAATGGGCCCCAGTGACAAAGGGGATCCCCTGAATGTCACAATAGGTCCTGGGGACAATGGGGGGTCCTGGGACATCATAATGGGCCCTGGGGACAAGGAGGGATCCCCAGGATGTCACAATAGGCCCTGGGGACAAAGAGGGGTCCCCTGAATGTCACAATGGGCCCTGGGGACAAGGGGGTGCCGAGGATGTCACAATGGGCCCTGGGGACAATGGTGGGTCCCCTGAATGTCACAATGGGCCCTGGGGACAAAGGGGTTTCCGCAGAATGTCACAATGGGCACTGGGGACAAAGGGGGGGTCCCCATGGTGTCACAATGGGCCCAAGTGACAAGGAGGGTCACCACGGTGTCACGATGGGTCCTGGGGACACGGGCGTCCCCCAGATGTCACAATGGGCCCTGGGGACAATGGGGTTGCCCAGGATTTCACAATGGGTCCTGGGGACAATGGGAGTCCCCAAGGTGTCAGAACGAGCCCTGGGGTCAAAGTGGAATCCTGGAATGTCACAATGGCCCCCAGTGACAAAGGGGTTCCCCATGGTGCCACAATGGGCCCTGGGGACAAAAGGGGTCCCCAGGATTTCACAATAGCACTGGGGATAAAGGGGGGTCATGGGATGTCACAATGGGCCCTGGGGACAAGGGAGATCCCCATGGTGTCACAATAAGCCCTGGGGACAAAGTGGGGTCCTGGGATGTCACAATGGGCCCCAGTGACAAACGGGGTCCCCATGTTGCCACAATGGGCCGTGGGGACAAATGGGGTCCCCAGGATGTCACAATGAACCCTGGGGACAAACGGTGGTCCTGGGACATTTCAATGGGCCCTGGGGACAAAGGGGGGACCCCAGGATGTCACAATGGGCCCTGGGGACAATGGGGGTCCTGGGACGTCACAATGGGCCCTGGAGACACAGAGGGGCCCTAGGACGTCACAATCAGCCCTGGGGACAAGGTGGGGTCCCCTGAGAGTCACAATGAGCCCTGGGAAGAGAGGGGGCTCCCACAGACATCACAATGGGCCCTGGGAACAATGGGAGGTCCTGGGACGTCACAATTGGCCCTGGAGACAAGGGCGGGTCTCCAGGATGTCACAATGGGCCCTGGGAACAAGGGGGGGTACCCATAGTGTCACAATGGGTCCTGGGGAAAATGGGGTCCCCAGGATGTTACAATGGGTCCTGAGGACAGTGGGGGGTCCTGGGACGTCACAATGGGCCCTGGGGACAAGGAGGGATCCCCAGGATGTCACAATGGTCCCTGGGGACAAGGGGGGGTCCCCAGGATGTCACAATGGGCCCTGGGGACAACGGGGGGTCCTAAGACGTCACAATGGGCCCTGGGGCCAAGCAGGGATCCCCAGGATGTCACAATGGGCCCTGGACACAATGGGGGGTCCTGGGACGTCACAATGGGCCCCGTTGACAAGGGGGCATCCCCAGGATGTCAAAATGCGCCCTGGGGCCCAGGGGGGTCCTGCGATGTCACAATGGGCCCTGGGGACAAAGGGGGTCCCCTGGATGTCACAATGGACTCTGGGGACAAAGGGGATCCCCACGGTATCAGAATGGGCCCTAGGGACAAAGGGGGGTCCTGAGATGTCACAATGAGCCCTCCAGACAAGGGTGGTACCCACGGTGTCACAATGGTCACTGGGCACAAGGCGGGGTCCCTATAGTGTCACAATGGGTCCTGGGGACAAGTGGGGGTCCCTATAGTGTCACAATGGGTCCTGGGGACAAGTGGGGTCCTGGGATGTCACAATGGGCCCCAGTGACAAACGGGGGCCCCTGAATGTCACAACGGGCCCTGGGGACAAGGGGGGGTCCCCAGGATGTCACAATGGGCCCTGGGGACAAAGAGGGGTCCCCTGAATGTCACAATGGGCCCTGGGCACAAGGGGGTGCCGAGGATGTCACAATGGGCCCTGGGGACATTGGGGGGTCCTGGGACCTCACAATGGGCCCTGAGGACAATGGTGGGTCCCCTGAATGTCACAATGGGCCCTGGGGACAAAGGGGGGTCCGCAGGATGTCACAATGGGTACTGGAGACAAAGGGGGGCGTCCCCATGGTGTCACAATGGGCCCAAGTGACAAGGAGGGTCACCACGGTGCCACGATGGGTCCTGGGGACAAGGGCGTCCCCCAGATGTCACAATGGGCCCTGGGGACAAAAGGGGTCCCCAGGATTTCACAATAGCACTGGGGACAAAGGGGGGTCATGGGATGTCACAATGGGCTCCAGTGACAAAGAGGGTCCTCATGGTGCCACAATGGGCCCTGGGGACAAAGGGGGTCCCCTGGATGTCACAATGGGGTCTGGGGACAAGGAGGGTCCCCAGGATGTCACAATGGGCCCTGGGGACAAAGAGCGTCCCCAGCATGTCACAATGGGCCCTGGGGACAAAGGGGGTCCCCACGGTATCAGAATGGGCCCTGGGGACAAAGGGGGGTCCCCTGAATGTCACAATGGGCCCTGGGGACAATGGGGGGTCCTGGGACGTCACAATGGGCCCTGGGGACAAGGGGGTGCAGAGGATGTCACAATGGGCCCTGGGGACAATGTCGGGTCCTGGGACGTCACAATGGGCCCTGGGGACAAGGGGGGGTCCCCAGGATGTCACAATGGGCCCTGGGGACAAAGAGGGGTCCCCTGAATGTCACAATGGGCCCTGGGGACAAGGGGGTGCATTGGATGTCACAATGGGCCCTGGGGACAATCGGGGGTGTCCAGGATGTGAGAATGAGTCCTGAGGACAAGGGGGGGTCCCCATGGTGTCACAATGGGTCCCCAGTGACAAGGAGGGGTCCCCATGGTGTCACAATAGGCCCTGGGGACAAAGTGGGGTCCAAGAATGTCACAATGGGCCCTGGGGACAAAAGGGGTTGCCATGGTGCCACAATGGGCCCTGGGGTCAAAGGGGGTCCCCATGGTGCTACAATGGGCCCTGGGGACAAAGGGGGGTCCTGGGATGTCACAATGGGCCCTGGGGACAAGGAGGGCACCCCAGGATGTCACACAGGGCCCTGGGGACAATGGCGGGTCCCGGGACGGCACAGTGGGCCCTGGGAACAAGGGGGGGTCCCCAGGATGTCACAATGGGCCCTGGGGACAAAGAGGGGTCCCCTGAATGTCACAATGGGCCTTGGGGACAAGGGGGTGCCGAGGATGTCACAATGGGCCCTGGGGAAAACGGGGGACCTGGGACGTCACGATGGGCCCTGGGGACAAGGAGGGATTCCCAGGATGTCACAATGGGCCCTGGGGACAAGGGTGGTACCCACGGTGTCACAATGGTCACTGGGCACAAGGGGGGGTCCCTATAGTGTCACAATGGGTCCTGGGGACAAGTGGGGTCCTGGGATGTCACAATGGGCCCCAGTGACAAACGGGGGCCCCTGAATGTCACAACGGGCCCTGGGGACAATGGGGGGTCCTGGGACGTCACAATGGGCCCTGGGGACAAGGAGGCATCCCAAGGATGTCACAATGGGCCCTGGGGACAATGGCGGGTCCTGGGACCTCACAATGGGCCCTGAGGACAATGGTGGGTCCCCTGAATGTCACAATGGGCCCTGGGGACAAAGGGGGGTCCGCAGGATGTCACAATGGGTACTGGAGACAAAGGGGGGCGTCCCCATGGTGTCACAATGGGCCCAAGTGACAAGGAGGGTCACCACCGTGCCACGATGGGTCCTGGGAACAAGGGCGTCCCCCAGATGTCACAATGGGCCCTGGGGACAAAAGGGGTCCCCAGGATTTCACAATAGCACTGGGGACAAAGGGGGGTCATGGGATGTCACAATGGGCTCCAGTGACAAAGAGGGTCCTCATGGTGCCACAATGGGCCCTGGGGACAAAGGGGGTCCCCTGGATGTCACAATGGGCTCTGGGGACAAGGAGGGTCCCCAGGATGTCACAATGGGCCCTGGGGACAAAGAGCGTCCCCAGCATGTCACAATGGGCCCTGGGGACAAAGGGGGTCCCCACGGTATCAAATGGGCCCTGGGGACAAAGGGGGGTCCCCTGAATGTCACAATGGGCCCTGGGGACAATGGGGGGTCCTGGGACGTCACAATGGGCCCTGGGGACAAGGGGGTGCAGAGGATGTCACAATGGGCCCTGGGGACAATGTCGGGTCCTGGGACGTCACAATGGGCCCTGGGGACAAGGGGGGGTCCCCAGGATGTCACAATGGGCCCTGGGGACAAAGAGGGGTCCCCTGAATGTCACAATGGGCCCTGGGGACAAGGGGGTGCATTGGATGTCACAATGGGCCCTGGGGACAGTCGGGGGTGTCCAGGATGTGAGAATGAGTCCTGAGGACAAGGGGGGGTCCCCATGGTGTCACAATGGGTCCCCAGTGACAAGGAGGGGTCCCCATGGTGTCACAATAGGCCCTGGGGACAAAGTGGGGTCCAAGAATGTCACAATGGGCCCTGGGGACAAAAGGGGTTGCCATGGTGCCACAATGGGCCCTGGGGTCAAAGGGGGTCCCCATGGTGCTACAATGGGCCCTGGGGACAAAGGGGGGTCCTGGGATGTCACAATGGGCCCTGGGGACAAAGGGGGTGTCCCCATGGTGCCACAACAGGCCCTGGAAGCAAGGGGATGGCCAGGATGTCACAATGGGTCCTGGGGAAAATGGGGGGTGCCCAGGATGTCACAATGGACCCTGAGGACAAGCGGGGGTCTCCATGGTGTCACAATGGGCCCCAGTGACAAAGGGGATCCCCTGAATGTCACAATAGGTCCTGGGGACAATGGGGGGTCCTGGGACATCATAATGGGCCCTGGGGACAAGGAGGGATCCCCAGGATGTCACAATAGGCCCTGGAGACAAAGAGGGGTCCCCTGAATGTCACAATGGGCCCTGGGGACAAGGGGGTGCCGAGGATGTCACAATGGGCCCTGGGGACAATGGTGGGTCCCCTGAATGTCACAATGGGCCCTGGGGACAAAGGGGTTTCCGCAGAATGTCACAATGGGCACTGGGGACAAAGGGGGGGCCCCCATGGTGTCACAATGGGCCCAAGTGACAAGGAGGGTCACCACGGTGTCACGATGGGTCCTGGGGACACGGGCGTCCCCCAGATGTCACAATGGGCCCTGGGGACAATGGGGTTGCCCAGGATTTCACAATGGGTCCTGGGGACAATGGGAGTCCCCAAGGTGTCAGAACGAGCCCTGGGGTCAAAGTGGAATCCTGGAATGTCACAATGGCCCCCAGTGACAAAGGGGTTCCCCATGGTGCCACAATGGGCCCTGGGGACAAAAGGGGTCCCCAGGATTTCACAATAGCACTGGGGATAAAGGGGGGTCATGGGATGTCACAATGGGCCCTGGGGACAAGGGAGATCCCCATGGTGTCACAATAAGCCCTGGGGACAAAGTGGGGTCCTGGGATGTCACAATGGGCCCCAGTGACAAACGGGGTCCCCATGTTGCCACAATGGGCCGTGGGGACAAATGGGGTCCCCAGGATGTCACAATGAACCCTGGGGACAAACGGTGGTCCTGGGACATTTCAATGGGCCCTGGGGACAAAGGGGGGACCCCAGGATGTCACAATGGGCCCTGGGGACAATGGGGGTCCTGGGACGTCACAATGGGCCCTGGAGACACAGAGGGGCCCTAGGACGTCACAATCAGCCCTGGGGACAAGGTGGGGTCCCCTGAGAGTCACAATGAGCCCTGGGAAGAGAGGGGGCTCCCACAGACATCACAATGGGCCCTGGGAACAATGGGAGGTCCTGGGACGTCACAATTGGCCCTGGAGACAAGGGCGGGTCTCCAGGATGTCACAATGGGCCCTGGGAACAAGGGGGGGTACCCATAGTGTCACAATGGGTCCTGGGGAAAATGGGGTCCCCAGGATGTTACAATGGGTCCTGAGGACAGTGGGGGGTCCTGGGACGTCACAATGGGCCCTGGGGACAAGGAGGGATCCCCAGGATGTCACAATGGTCCCTGGGGACAAGGGGGGGTCCCCAGGATGTCACAATGGGCCCTGGGGACAACGGGGGGTCCTAAGACGTCACAATGGGCCCTGGGGCCAAGCAGGGATCCCCAGGATGTCACAATGGGCCCTGGACACAATGGGGGGTCCTGGGACGTCACAATGGGCCCCGTTGACAAGGGGGCATCCCCAGGATGTCAAAATGCGCCCTGGGGCCCAGGGGGGTCCTGCGATGTCACAATGGGCCCTGGGGACAAAGGGGGTCCCCTGGATGTCACAATGGACTCTGGGGACAAAGGGGATCCCCACGGTATCAGAATGGGCCCTAGGGACAAAGGGGGGTCCTGAGATGTCACAATGAGCCCTCCAGACAAGGGTGGTACCCACGGTGTCACAATGGTCACTGGGCACAAGGGGGGGTCCCTATAGTGTCACAATGGGTCCTGGGGACAAGTGGGGGTCCCTATAGTGTCACAATGGGTCCTGGGGACAAGTGGGGTCCTGGGATGTCACAATGGGCCCCAGTGACAAACGGGGGCCCCTGAATGTCACAACGGGCCCTGGGGACAAGGGGGGGTCCCCAGGATGTCACAATGGGCCCTGGGGACAAAGAGGGGTCCCCTGAATGTCACAATGGGCCCTGGGCACAAGGGGGTGCCGAGGATGTCACAATGGGCCCTGGGGACAATGGGGGGTCCTGGGACCTCACAATGGGCCCTGAGGACAATGGTGGGTCCCCTGAATGTCACAATGGGCCCTGGGGACAAAGGGGGGTCCGCAGGATGTCACAATGGGTACTGGAGACAAAGGGGGGCGTCCCCATGGTGTCACAATGGGCCCAAGTGACAAGGAGGGTCACCACGGTGCCACGATGGGTCCTGGGGACAAGGGCGTCCCCCAGATGTCACAATGGGCCCTGGGGACAAAAGGGGTCCCCAGGATTTCACAATAGCACTGGGGACAAAGGGGGGTCATGGGATGTCACAATGGGCTCCAGTGACAAAGCGGGTCCTCATGGTGCCACAATGGGCCCTGGGGACAAAGGGGGTCCCCTGGATGTCACAATGGGCTCTGGGGACAAGGAGGGTCCCCAGGATGTCACAATGGGCCCTGGGGACAAAGAGCGTCCCCAGCATGTCACAATGGGCCCTGGGGACAAAGGGGGTCCCCACGGTATCAGAATGGGCCCTGGGGACAAAGGGGGGTCCCCTGAATGTCACAATGGGCCCTGGGGACAATGGGGGGTCCTGGGACGTCACAATGGGCCCTGGGGACAAGGGGGTGCAGAGGATGTCACAATGGGCCCTGGGGACAATGTCGGGTCCTGGGACGTCACAATGGGCCCTGGGGACAAGGGGGGGTCCCCAGGATGTCACAATGGGCCCTGGGGACAAAGAGGGGTCCCCTGAATGTCACAATGGGCCCTGGGGACAAGGGGGTGCATTGGATGTCACAATGGGCCCTGGGGACAATCGGGGGTGTCCAGGATGTGAGAATGAGTCCTGAGGACAAGGGGGGGTCCCCATGGTGTCACAATGGGTCCCCAGTGACAAGGAGGGGTCCCCATGGTGTCACAATAGGCCCTGGGGACAAAGTGGGGTCCAAGAATGTCACAATGGGCCCTGGGGACAAAAGGGGTTGCCATGGTGCCACAATGGGCCCTGGGGTCAAAGGGGGTCCCCATGGTGCTACAATGGGCCCTGGGGACAAAGGGGGGTCCTGGGATGTCACAATGGGCCCTGGGGACAAGGAGGGCACCCCAGGATGTCACACAGGGCCCTGGGGACAATGGCGGGTCCCGGGACGTCACAGTGGGCCCTGGGAACAAGGGGGGGTCCCCAGGATGTCACAATGGGCCCTGGGGACAAAGAGGGGTCCCCTGAATGTCACAATGGGCCTTGGGGACAAGGGGGTGCCGAGGATGTCACAATGGGCCCTGGGGAAAACGGGGGACCTGGGACGTCACGATGGGCCCTGGGGACAAGGAGGGATTCCCAGGATGTCACAATGGGCCCTGGGGACAAGGGTGGTACCCACGGTGTCACAATGGTCACTGGGCACAAGGGGGGGTCCCTATAGTGTCACAATGGGTCCTGGGGACAAGTGGGGTCCTGGGATGTCACAATGGGCCCCAGTGACAAACGGGGGCCCCTGAATGTCACAACGGGCCCTGGGGACAATGGGGGGTCCTGGGACGTCACAATGGGCCCTGGGGACAAGGAGGGATCCCAAGGATGTCACAATGGGCCCTGGGGACAATGGCGGGTCCTGGGACATCACAATGGGCCCTGGGGACAAGGGGGGGTCCCCAGGATGTCACAATGGGCCCTGGGGACAAAGAGGGGTCCCCTGAATGTCACAATGGGCCCTGGGCACAAGGGGGTGCCGAGGATGTCAGAATGGGCCCTGGGGAGAATGGGGGGTCCTGGGACCTCACAATGGGCCCTGAGGACAATGGTGGGTCCCCAGGATGTCACAATGAACCCTGGGGACAAACGGTGGTCCTGGGACATTTCAATGGGCCCTGGGGACAAAGGGGGGACCCCAGGATGTCACAATGGGCCCTGGGGACAATGGGGGTCCTGGGACGTCACAATGGGCCCTGGAGACACAGAGGGGCCCTAGGACGTCACAATCAGCCCTGGGGACAAGGTGGGGTCCCCTGAGAGTCACAATGAGCCCTGGGAAGAGAGGGGGCTCCCACAGACATCACAATGGGCCCTGGGAACAATGGGAGGTCCTGGGACGTCACAATTGGCCCTGGAGACAAGGGCGGGTCTCCAGGATGTCACAATGGGCCCTGGGAACAAGGAGGGGTACCCATAGTGTCACAATGGGTCCTGGGGAAAATGGGGTCCCCAGGATGTTACAATGGGTCCTGAGGACAGTGGGGGGTCCTGGGACGTCACAATGGGCCCTGGGGACAAGGAGGGATCCCCAGGATGTCACAATGGTCCCTGGGGACAAGGGGGGGTCCCCAGGATGTCACAATGGGCCCTGGGGACAACGGGGGGTCCTAAGACGTTACAATGGGCCCTGGGGCCAAGCAGGGATCCCCAGGATGTCACAATGGGCCCTGGACACAATGGGGGGTCCTGGGACGTCACAATGGGCCCCGTTGACAAGGGGGCATCCCCAGGATGTCAAAATGCGCCCTGGGGCCCAGGGGGGTCCTGCGATGTCACAATGGGCCCTGGGGACAAAGGGGGTCCCCTGGATGTCACAATGGACTCTGGGGACAAAGGGGATCCCCACGGTATCAGAATGGGCCCTAGGGACAAAGGGGGGTCCTGAGATGTCACAATGAGCCCTGCAGACAAGGGTGGTACCCACGGTGTCACAATGGTCACTGGGCACAAGGGGGGGTCCCTATAGTGTCACAATGGGTCCTGGGGACAAGTGGGGTCCCCTGAAAGTCACAATGGGCCCTGGGGACAATGTGGGGTCCTGGGATGTCACAATGGGGCCCCGTGACAAACGGGGGCCCCTGAATGTCACAATGGGCCCTGGGGAAAATGGGGGGTCCTGGGATGTCACAGTGGGCCCTGGGGACAAGGAGGGATCCCCAGGATGTCACAATGGGCCCTGGGGACAAAGAGGCGTCCCCTGAATGTCACAATGGGCCCTGGGGACAAGGGGGTGCCGAGGATGCCACAATGGGCCCTGGGGACAAGGGAGATCCCCATGGTGTCACAATAAGCCCTGGGGACAAAGTGGGGTCCTGGGATGTCACAATGGGCCCTGGGGACAAGGGGGTGCAGAGGATGTCACAGTGGGCCCTGGGGACAATGGGGGTCCTGGGACGTCACAATGGGCCCTGGGGACAATGGGGGTCCCCACGGTGCCACGATGGGTCCTGGGGACAAGGGCGTCCCCCTAGATGTCACAATGGGCCCTGGGGACAATGGGGTTGCCCAGGATGTCACAATGGACCCTGGGGACAAAGGGGGGTGCGCAGGATGTCACAATGGGCACTGGGGACAAAGGGAGGGTCCCCATGGTGTCACAATGGGTCCCCAGTGACAAGGAGGGTTCCCCATAATGTCGCAATAGGCCCTGGGGAGAAAGTGGGGTCCTAGAATGTCACAATGAGCCCTGGGGACAAAGGGGGGTCCTGGGATGTCACAATGAGCCCTGCGGACAAGGGTGGTACCCACATTGTCACAATGGGCTCTGGGCACAAGGGGGGGTCCCCATAGTGTCACAATGGGTCCTGGGGACAAGTGGGGTCCCCAGGATGTCACAATGGGCCCTGGGGACAATGTGGGGTCCTGGGATTTCACAATGGGCCCTAGTGACAAAGGGGGTCCCCTGAATGTCACAATGGGCCCTGGGGACAATGGGGGGTCCTGGGACGTCACAATGGGCCCTGGGGACAAGGAGGGATCCCCAGGATGTCACAATGGGTACTGGAGACAAGGGCGTCCCCCAGATCTCACAATGGGCACTGGGGACAATGGGGTTACCCAGGATGTCACAATGGACCCTGGGGACAAAGGGGGGTGCACAGGATGTCACAATGGGCCCTGGGGACAATGGGAGTCCCCAAGGTGTCAGAACGAGCCCTGGGGACAAAGTGGAATCCTGGGATGTCACAATGGCCCCCAGTGACAAAGGGGTTCCCCATGGTGCCACAATGGGCCCTGGGGACAAAAGGGGTCCCCAGGATTTCACAATAGCACTGGGGATAAAGGGGGGTCATGGGATGTCACAATGGGCCCTGGGGACAAGGGAGATCCCCATGGTGTCACAATAAGCCCTGGGGACAAAGTGGGGTCCTGGGATGTCACAATGGGCCCCGGTGACAAAGGGGTTCCCCATGGTGCCACAATGGGCCGTGGGGACAAATGGGGTCCCCAGGATGTCACAATGAACCCTGGGGACAAACGGTGGTCCTGGGACATTTCAATGGGCCCTGGGGACAAAGGGGGGACCCCAGGATGTCACAATGGGCCCTGGGGACAAAGGGGGTCCCCTGGATGTCACAATGGGCCCTGGGGACAATGGGGGGTCCTGGGACGTCACAATTGGCCCTGGGGACAAGGGCGGGTCTCCAGGAAGTCACAATGGGCCCTGGGAACAAGGGGGGGTACCCATAGTGTCACAATGGGTCCTGGGGAAAATGGGGTCCCCAGGATGTCACAATGGGCCCTGGGGACAATGTGGGGT
This sequence comes from Patagioenas fasciata, assembly GCF_037038585.1. Taxonomy (NCBI): domain Eukaryota; kingdom Metazoa; phylum Chordata; class Aves; order Columbiformes; family Columbidae; genus Patagioenas; species Patagioenas fasciata. Next base: position 756,986 of record NW_027288644.1, read on the forward strand.
CCTGGGATGTCACAATGGGCCCCAGTGACAAAGGTGGTCCCCTGAATGTTACAATGGGTCCTGAGGACAGTGGGGGGTCCTGGGACGTCACAATGGGCCCTGGGGACAAGGAGGGATCCCCAGGATGTCACAATGGGCCCTGGGGACAAGGGGGGGTCCCCAGGATGTCACAATGGGCCCTGGGGACAACGGGGGGTCCTAAGACGTCACAATGGGCCCTGGGGCCAAGCAGGGATCCCCAGGATGTCACAATGGGCCCTGGGGACAAGGGGGGGTCCCCAGGATGTCACAATGGGCCCTGGGGACAACGGGGGGTCCTAAGACGTCACAATGGGCCCTGGGGCCAAGCAGGGATCCCCAGGATGTCACAATGGGCCCTGGACACAATGGGGGGTCCTGGGACGTCACAATGGGCCCCGTTGACAAGGGGGCATCCCCAGGATGTCAAAATGCGCCCTGGGGCCCAGGGGGGTCCTGCGATGTCACAATGGGCCCTGGGGACAATGTGGGGTCCCCAGGATGTCACAATGGGTACTGGAGACAATGTGGGGTCCCCATGGTGTCACAATGGGCCCAAGTGACAAGGAGGGTCCCCACAGTGCCACGATGGGTCCTGGGGACAAGGGCGTTCCCCAGATGTCACAGTGGGCCCTGGGGACAAAAGGGGTCCCCAGGATTTCACAATAGCACTGGGGATAAAGGGGGGTCATGGGATGTCACAATGGGCCCTGGGGACAAGGGAGATCCCCATGGTGTCACAATAAGCCCTGGGGACAAAGTGGGGTCCTGGGATGTCACAATGAGCCCTGCGGACAAGGGTGGTACCCACGGTGTCACAATGGGCCCTGGGCACAAGGGGGGGTCCCCATAGTGTCACAATGGGTCCTGGGGACAAGTGGGGTCCCCAGGATGTGACAATGTGTCCTGGGGACAATGTGGGGTCGTGGGATGTCACAATGGGCCCCAGTGACAAAGGGGCCCCCTGAATGTCACAATGGGTCCTGGGAACAATCGGGGGTCCTGGGACGTCACAATGGGCCCTGGGGACAAGGAGGGATCCCCAGGATGTCACAATGGGCCCTGGGGACAATGGGGGGTCCTGGGACGTCACAATGGGCCCCAGTGACAAGGGGGGGTCCCCAGGATGTCACAGTGTGCCCTGGGTACAAAGAGGCGTCCCCGGAATGTCAAAATCGGCCCTGGGGACAAAGGGCGGTCCTCAGGATATCACAATGGGCCCTGGGGACAAAGGGTGGTCGCCAGGATATCACAATGGGCTCTGGTGACAATGGGGTCCCCAGGATGTCACAATGGGCCCTGGGGACAAGTTGGGGTCCCCTGAATTTCACAATGGGCCCTGGGGACAAAGAGGGCTCCCCAGCATATCACAATGGGCCCTAGGGACAAAGGGTGGTCGCCAGGATATCACAATGGGCTCTGGTGACAATGGGGTCCCCAGGATGTCACAATGGGCCCTGGGGACAAGTTGGGGTCCCCTGAATTTCACAATGGGCCCTGGGGACAAAGAGGGCTCCCCAGCATATCACAATGGGCCCTGGGGACAATGGGGGGTCCTGGGACGTCACAATGGGCCCTGGGGACAAGGGGGGGTCCCCAGGATGTCACAATGGGCTCTGGGGACAAGGAGGGTCCCCAGCATGTCACAATGGGCCCTGGGGACAAAGGGGGGGTCCCCAGGATGTCACAATGTGCGCTGGGGACAAAGAGAGTCCCCAGCATGTCACAATGGGCCCTGGGGACAAAGGGGGTCCCCACGGTATCAGAATGGGTCCTGGGGACAAGTGGAGTCCCCTGAAAGTCACAATGGGCCCTGGGGACAAAGGGGGGTCCTGGGATCTCACAATGGGCCCTGGGGACAAAGGCGGTGTCCCCATGGTGCCACAATGGGCCCTGGGAGCAAGGGGGTGGCCAGGATGTCACAATGGACCCTGAGGACAAGCGGGGGTCTCCATGGTGTCACAATGGGCCCCAGTGACAAAGGGGGTCCCCTGAATGTCACAATAGGTCCTGGGGACAATGGGGGGTCCTGGGACGCAACAATGGGCCCTGGGGAAAAGGAGGGATCCCCAGGATGTCACAATGGGCCCTGGGGACAATGGGGGGTCCTGGGACGTCACAATGGGCCCTGGGGACAAGGGGGGGTCCCCAGGATGTCACAATGGGCCCTGGGGACAAGGGGGGGTCCCCAGGATGTCACAATGGGCCCTGGGGACAAAGAGGGGTCCCCTGAATGTCACAATGGGCCCTGGGGACAAGGGGGTGCAGAGGATGTCACAATGGGCCCTGGGGACAATGGGGGGTCCTGGGACATCACAATGGGCCCTGGGGACAAGGAGGGATCCCCAGGATGTCACAACGGGCCCTGGGGACAATGGGGGGTCCTGGGACGTCACAATGGGCCCTGGGGACAAGGGGGGGTCCCCAGGATGTCACAATGGGCCCTGGGGACAAGGGCGTGCCGAGGATGTCACAATGGGCCCTGGAGACAATGGGGGGTCCTGGGATGTCACAATGGGCCCTGGGGACAAGGGGGGGTCCCCAGGAAGTCACAATGGGCCTTGGGAACAAGGGGGTCCCCCAGATATCACAATGGGCCCTGGGGACAATGTAAGGTCCTGGCCTGTCACAATGGACCCTGAGGACAAGGGGGGACCCCAGGATGTCACAATGAAGTCTTGGGACAAAGGGGGTCCCCAGGATGTCACAATGGGCCCTGGGGACAAAGGGGGTCCCCACGGTGTCAGAATGGGCCCTGGGGACAAGGGGGGTCCCCTGAATATCACAATGGGCCATGGGGACAATGGGGGGTCCTGGGATGTCACAATGAGCCCTGGGGACAAGGGTGGTACCCACAATGTCACAATGGGCCCTGGGCAAAAGGGGGGGTCTCCATAGTGTCACAATGGACCCTGGGGACAAGGGGGTGCCGAGTATGTCACAATGGGCCCTGGGGACAATGGGGGGTCCTGGGACCTCACAATGGGCCCTGAGGACAATGGTGGGTCCCCTGAATGTCAAAATGGGCCCTGGGGACAAAGGGGGGTCCGCAGGATGTCACAATGGGCACTGGGGATAAAGGGGGGGTCCCCAAGGTGTCACAATGGGCCCAAGTGACAAGGAGGGTCCCCACGGTGCCACGATGGGTCCTGGGGACAAGGGCGTCCCCCAGATGTCACAATGGGCCCTGGGGACAATGGGGTTGCCCAGGATGTCACAATGGGCCCTGGGGACAATGGGAGTCCCCAAGGTGTCAGAACGAGCCCTGGGGACAAAGTGGAATCCTGGAATGTCACAATGGCCCCCAGTGACAAAGGGGTTCCCCATGGTGCCACAATGGGCCCTGGGGACAAAAGGGGTCCCCAGGATTTCACAATAGCACTGGGGATAAAGGGGGGTCATGGGATGTCACAATGGGCCCTGGGGACAAGGGAGATCCCCATGGTGTCACAATAAGCCCTGGGGACAAAGTGGGGTCCTGGGATGTCACAATGGGCCCCAGTGACAAACGGGGTCTCCATGGTGCCACAATGGGCCGTGGGGACAAATGGGGTCCCCAGGATGTCACAATGAACCCTGGGGACAAAGGGTGGTCCTGGGACATTTCAACGGGCCCTGGGGACAAGGGGGGGACCCCAGGATGTCACAATGGGCCCTGGGGACAAAGGGGGGTCCCCATGGTTTCACAATGGGCCCTGGGGACAAGGGGGTCTCCCAGATATCGCAATGGGCCCTGGGGACAAAGTAAGTTCCTGGGCTGTCACAGTGGACCATGAGGACAAGGTGGGTCCCCCGGATGTCACAATGGGCCCTTGGGACCAGGGTGGGTCCTGGGATGTCACAATGGGCCCCAGTGACAAAGAGGGTCCTCATGGTGCCACAATGGGCCCTGGGGACAAAGGGGGTCCCCTGGATGTCACAATGGGCTCTGGGGACAAAGGGGGGTGTCGACGGTGTCAAAATGGGCACTGGGGACAAAGGGCGTCCCCAGGATGTCACCATGGGCCCTGGGGACAATAGGGGGTCCTGGGATGTCACAATGAGCCCTGCGGACAAGGGTGGTACCCACGGTGTCACAATGGGCCCTGGACACAAGGGGGGGTCCGCATAGTGTCACAATGGGTCCTGGGGACAAGTGGGGTCCCCAGGATGTCACAATAGGTCCTGGGGACAATATGGGGTCCCCTGAATGTCACAATGGGCCCTGGGGACAATGTGGGGTCCTGGGATGTCACAATGGGCCCCCGTGACAAACGGGGGCCCCTGAATGTCACAATGGGCCCTGGGGACAATGGGGGGTCCTGGGACGTCACAATGGGTCCTGGGGACAAAGAGGGATCCCCAGGATGTCACAATGGGCCCTGGGGACAATGGCGGGTCCTGGGACGTCACAATGGGCCCTGGGGACAAGGGGGGGTCCCCAGGATGTCACAATGGGCCCTGGGGACAAAGAGGGGTCCCCTGAATATCACAATGGGCCCTGGGCACAAGGGGGTGCCGAGGCTGTCACAATGGGCCCTGGGGACAATGGAGGGTCCTGGGACCTCACAATGGGCCCTGAGGACAATGGTGGGTCCCCTGAATGTCACAATGGGCCCTGGGGACAAAGGGGGGTCCGCAGGATGTCACAATGGGCACTGGGGACAAAGGGGGGTGTCCCCATGGTGTCACAATGGGCTCAAGTGACAAGGAGGGTCCCCACGGTGCCACGATGGGTCCTGGGGACAAGGGCGTCCCCCAGATGTCACAATGGGCCCTGGGGACAATGGGGTTGCCCAGGATGTCACAATGGGCCCTGGGGACAATGGGAGTCCCCAAGGTGTCAGAACGAGCCCTGGGGACAAAGTGGAATCCTGGAATGTCACAATGGCCCCCAGTAACAAAGGGGTTCCCCATGGTGTCATAATGGGCCCTGGGGACAAAAGGGGTCCCCAGGATTTCACAATAGCACTGGGGACAAAGGGGGGTCCTGGGATGTCACAATGGGCTCCAGTGACAAAGAGGGTCCTCATGGTGCCACAATGGGCCCTGGGGACAAAGGGGGTCCCCTGGATGTCACAATGGGCTCTGGGGACAAGGAGGGTCCCCAGGATGTCACAATGGGCCCTGGGGACAAAGAGCGTCCCCAGCATGTCACAATGGGCCCTGGGGACAAAGGGGGTCCCCACGGTATCAGAATGGGCCCTGGGGACAAAGGGGGGTCCCCTGAATGTCACAATGGGCCCTGGGGACAATGGGGGGTCCTGGGACGTCACAATGGGCCCTGGGGACAAGGGGGGGTCCCTAGGATGTCACAATGGGCCCTGGGGACAAAGAGGGGTCCCCTGAATGTCACAATGGGCCCTGGGGACAAGGTAGTGCAGTGGATGTCACAATGGGCCCTGGGGACAATGGGGGGTGTCCAGGATGTGAGAATGAGTCCTGAGGACAAGGGGGGGTCCCCGTGGTGTCACAATGGGTCCCCAGTGACAAGGAGGGGTCCCCATGGTGTCACAATAGGCCCTGGGGACAAAGTGGGGTCCAAGAATGTCACAATGGGCCCTGGGGACAAAAGGGGTTGCCATGGTGCCACAATGGGCCCTGGGGTCAAAGGGGGTCCCCATGGTGCTACAATGGGCCCTGGGGACAAAGGGGGGTCCTGGGATGTCACAATGGGCCCTGGGGACAAAGGGGGTGTCCCCATGGTGCCACAACAGGCCCTGGGAGCAAGGGGATGGCCAGGATGTCACAATGGGTCCTGGGGAAAATGGGGGGTGCCCAGGATGTCACAATGGACCCTGAGGACAAGCGGGGGTCTCCATGGTGTCACAATGGGCCCCAGTGACAAAGGCGATCCCCTGAATGTCAGAATCGGTCCTGGGGACAATGGGGGGTCCTGGGACCTCACAATGGGCCCTGAGGACAATGGTGGGTCCCCTGAAGGTCACAATGGGCCCTGGGGACAAAGGGGGGTCCGCAGAATGTCACAATGGGCACTGGGGTCAAAGGGGGGGTCCCCATAGTGTCACAATGGGCCCAAGTGACAAGGAGGGTCCCAACGGTGCCACGATGGGTGCCGGGGGACAAGGGCGTCCCCCAGATGTCGCAATGGGCCCTGGGGACAATGGGGTTGCCCAGGATGTCACAATGGGCCCTGGGGACAATGGGAGTCCCCAAGGTGTCAGAACGAGCCCTGGGGTCAAAGTGGAATCCTGGAATGTCACAATGGCCCCCAGTGACAAAGAGGTTGCCAATGGTGCCACAATGGGCCCTGGGGACAAAAGGGGTCCCCAGGATTTCACAATAGCACTGGGGACAAAGGGGGGTCATGGGATGTCACAATGGGCCCTGGGGACAAGGGAGATCCCCATGGTGTCACAATAAGCCCTGGGGACAAAGTGGGGTCCTGGGATGTCACAATGGGCTCTGGGGACAAGGAGGGTCCCCAGGATGTCACAATGGGCCCTGGGGACAAAGGGGGGTCCTGGGATGTCACAATGGGCTCCAGTGACAAAGAGGGTCCTCATGGTGCCACAATGGGCCCTAGGGACAAAGGGGGTCCCCTGGATGTCACAATGGGCTCTGGGGACAAGGAGGGTCCCCAGGATGTCACAATGGGTCCTGGGGACAAAGAGCGTCCCCAGCATGTCACAATGGGCCCTGGGGACAAAGGGTATCCCCACGGTATCAGAAAGGGCCCTGGGGACAAAGGGGGGTCCCCTGAATGTCACAATGGGCCCTGGGGACAATGGGGGGTCCTGGGACGTCACAATGGGCCCTGGGGACAAGGGGGGGTCCCTAGGATGTCACAATGGGCCCTGGGGACAAAGAGGGGTCCCCTGAATGTCACAATGGGCCCTGGGGACAAGGTAGTGCATTGCATGTCACAATGGGCCCTGGGGACAATGGGGGGTGTCCAGGATGTGAGAATGAGTCCTGAGGACAAGGGGGGGTCCCCGTGGTGTCACAATGGGTCCCCAGTGACAAGGAGGGGTCCCCATGGTGTCACAATGGGCCCTGGGGACAAAAGGGGTTGCCATGGTGCCACAATGGGCCCTGGGGTCAAAGGGGGTCCCCATGGTGCTACAATGGGCCCTGGGGACAAAGGGGGGTCCTGGGATGTCACAATGGGCCCTGGGGACAAAGGGGGTGTCCCCATGGTGCCACAACAGGCCCTGTGAGCAAGGGGATGGCCAGGATGTCACAATGGGTCCTGGGGAAAATGGGGGGTGCCCAGGATGTCACAATGGACCCTGAGGACAAGCTGGGGTCTCCATGGTGTCACAATGGGCCCCAGTGACAAAGGCGATCCCCTGAATGTCACAATCGGTCCTGGGGACAATGGGGGGTCCTGGGACCTCACAATGGGCCCTGAGGACAATGGTGGGTCCCCTGAAGGTCACAATGGGCCCTGGGGACAAAGGGGGGTCCGCAGAATGTCACAATGGGCACTGGGGACAAAGGGGGGGTCCCCATAGTGTCACAATGGGCCCAAGTGACAAGGAGGGTCCCAACGGTGCCACGATGGGTCCTGGGGACAAGGGCGTCCCCCAGATGTCACAATGGGCCCTGGGGACAATGGGGTTGCCCAGGATGTCACAATGGGCCCTGGGGACAATGGGAGTCCCCAAGGTGTCAGAACGAGCCCTGGGGTCAAAGTGGAATCCTGGAATGTCACAATGGCCCCCAGTGACAAAGAGGTTGCCAATGGTGCCACAATGGGCCCTGGGGACAAAAGGGGTCCCCAGGATTTCACAATAGCACTGGGGACAAAGGGGGGTCATGGGATGTCACAATGGGCCCTGGGGACAAGGGAGATCCCCATGGTGTCACAATAAGCCCTGGGGACAAAGTGGGGTCCTGGGATGTCACAATGGGCTCTGGGGACAAGGAGGGTCCCCAGGATGTCACAATGGGCCCTGGGGACAAAGGGGGGTCCTGGGATGTCACAATGGGCTCCAGTGACAAAGAGGGTCCTCATGGTGCCACAATGGGCCCTGGGGACAAAGGGGGTCCCCTGGATGTCACAATGGGCTCTGGGGACAAGGAGGGTCCCCAGGATGTCACAATGGGCCCTGGGGACAAAGAGCGTCCCCAGCATGTCACAATGGGCCCTGGGGACAAAGGGGGTCCCCACGGTATCAGAATGGGCCCTGGGGACAAAGGGGGGTCCCCTGAATGTCACAATGGGCCCTGGGGACAATGGGGGGTCCTGAGACGTCACAATGGGCCCTGGGGACAAGGGGGGGTCCCCAGGATGTCACAATGGGCCCTGGGGAAAAAGAGGGGTCCCCTGAATGTCACAATGGGCCCTGGGGACAAGGGGGTGCAGAGGATGTCACAATGGGCCCTGGGGACAATGGGGGGTCCTGGGACATCACAATGGGGCCTGAGGACAAGGAGGGATCCCCAGGATGTCACAATGGGCCCTGGGGACAATGGGGGGTCCTGGGACGTCACAATGGGCCCTGGGGACAAGGGGGGGTCCCCAGGATGTCACAATGGGCCCTGGGGACAAGGGGGTGCCGAGGATGTCACAATGGGCCCTGGGGACAATGGCGGGACCTGGGACGTCACAATGGGCCCTGGGGACAAGGGGGGGTCCCCAGGATCTCACAATGGGCCCTGGGGACAAAGAGGGGTCCCCTGAATGTCACAATGGGCCCTGGGGACAAGGGGGTGCAGAGGATGTCACAATGGGCCCTGGGGACAATGGGGGGTCCTGGGACATCACAATAGGCCCTGGGGACAAGGAGGGATCCCCAGGATGTCACAATGGGCCCTGGAGACAATGGGGGGTCCTGGGACGTCACAATGGGCCCTGGGGACAAGGGTGGGTCCCCAGGATGTCACAATGGGCCTTGGGGACAAGGGGGTCCCGAGGATGTCACAATGGGCCCTGGGGACAATGGGGGGTCCTGGGATGTCACAATGGGCCCTGGGGACAATGTGGGGTCCCCAGGATGTCACAATGAAGTCTTGGGACAAAGGGGGTCCCCAGGATGTCACAATGGGGCCTGGAAACCAGGGGGGGTCCTGGGATGTCACAATGGGCCCCAGTGACCAAAGGTGTCCCTATGGTGCCACAATGGGCCCTTGGGACAAAGGGGGTCCCCTGGATGTCACAATGGAGTCTGGGGACAAGGAGGGTCCCCAGGATGTCACAATGGGCCCTGGGGACAAAGGGGGTCCCCACGGTATCAGAATGGGCCCTGGGGACAAGGGGGTGTCCCCAGGATGTCACAATGGGCCCTGCGGACAAGGGTGGTACCCACGGTGTCACAATGGGCGCTGGGCACAAGGGGGGATCCCCATAGTGTCACAATGGGTCCTGGGGACAAGTGGGGTCCCCAGGATGTCACAATGGGCCCTGGGGACAATGTGGGGTCCCCTGAATGTCACAATGGGCCCTGGGGACAAGGGGGTGCCGAGGATGTCACAATGGGCCCTGGGGACAATGGGGGGTCCTGGGACCTCACAGTGGGCCCTGAGGACAATGGTGGGTCCCCTGAATGTCAAAATGGGCCCTGGGGACAAAGGGGGGTCCGCAGGATGTCACAATGGGCACTGGGGACAAAGGGGGTGTCCCCAGGATGTCACAGTGGGCCCTGGGGACAATGGCGGGTCCTGGGACGTCACAATGGGCCCTGGGGACAAGGGGGGGTCCCCTGGATGTCACAATGGGCCCTGGGGATAAGGAGGGATTCCCAGGATGTCACAATGGGCCCTGGGGACAAGGGGGGATTCCCAGGATGTCACAATGGGCCCTGGGGACAAGGGGGTGTCCCCAGGATGTCACAATGGGCCCTGCGGACAAGGGTGGTACCCACGGTGTCACAATGGGCACTGGGCACAAGGGGGGGTCCCTATAGTATCACAATGGGTCCTGGGGACAAGTGGGGTCCCCTGAAAGTCACAGTGGGCCCTGGGGACAATGTGGGGTCCTGGGATGTCACAATGGGCCCCAGTGACAAACGGGGGCCCCTGAATGTCACAATGGGCCCTGGGGACAAGGGGGTGCAGAGGATGTCACAATGGGCCCTGGGGACAATGGGGGGTCCTGGGACATCACAATAGGCCCTGGGGACAAGGAGGGATCCCCAGGATGTCACAATGGGCCCTGGAGACAATGGGGGGTCATGGGACGTCACAATGGGCCCTGGGGACAAGGGTGGGTCCCCAGGATGTCACAATGGGCCTTGGGGACAAGGTGGTCCCGAGGATGTCACAATGGGCCCTGGGGACAATGGGGGGTCCTGGGATGTCACAATGGGCCCTGGGGACAATGTGGGGTCCCCAGGATGTCACAATGGGTACTGGAGACAAAGAGGTGGTCCCCATGGTGTCACAATGGGCCCAAGTGACAAGGAGGGTCCCCACAGTGCCACGATGGGTCCTGGGGACAAGGGCGTTCCCCAGATGTCACAGTGGGCCCTGGGGACAAAAGGGGTCCCCAGGATTTCACAATAGCACTGGGGATAAAGGGGGGTCATGGGATGTCACAATGGGCCCTGGGGACAAGGGAGATCCCCATGGTGTCACAATAAGCCCTGGGGACAAAGTGGGGTCCTGGGATGTCACAATGGGCCCCAGTGACAAACGGGGTCCCCATGGTGCCACAATGGGCCGTGGGGACAAATGGGGTCGCCAGGATGTCACAATGAACCCTGGGGACAAACGGTGGTCCTGGGACATTTCAATGGGCCCTGGGGACAAAGGGGGGACCCCAGGATGTCACAATGGGCCCTGGGGACAATGGGGGTCCTGGGACGTCACAATGGGCCCTGGGGACACAGAGGGGCCCTAGGACGTCACAATCAGCCCTGGGGACAAGGTGGGGTCCCCTGAGAGTCACAATGATCCCTGGGAAGAGAGGGGGCTCCCACGGACATCACAATGGGCTCTGGGAACAATGGGGGGTTCTGGGACGTCACAAGTGGCCCTGGAGACAAGGGCGGGTCTCCAGGATGTCACAATGGGCCCTGGGAACAAGGGGGGGTACCCATAGTGTCACAATGGGTCCTGGGGAAAATGGGGTCCCCAGGATGTCACAATGGGCCCTGGGGACAATGTGGGGTCCTGGGATGTCACAATGGGCCCCAGTGACAAAGGTGGTCCCCTGAATGTTACAATGGGTCCTGAGGACAGTGGGGGGTCCTGGGATGTCACAATGGGCCCTGGGGACAAGGAGGGATCCCCAGGATGTCACAATGCGCCCTGGGGACAAGGGGGGGTCCCCAGGATGTCACAATGGGCCCTGGGGACAACGGGGGGTCCTAAGACGTCACAATGGGCCCTGGGGCCAAGCAGGGATCCCCAAGATGTCACAATGGGCCCTGGGGACAAGGGGGGGTCCCCAGGATGTCACAATGGGCCCTGGGGACAACGGGGGGTCCTAAGACGTCACAATGGGCCCTGGGGCCAAGCAGGGATCCCCAGGATGTCACAATGGGCCCTGGACACAATGGGGGGTCCTGGGACGTCACAATGGGCCCTGGGGACAAGGGGGGGTCCCCTGAATGTCACAATGGGCCCTGGGGACAAGGGGGTGCAGAGGATGTCACAATGGGCCCTGGGGACAATGGGGGGTCCTGGGACATCACAATGGGGCCTGAGGACAAGGAGGGATCCCCAGGATGTCACAATGGGCCCTGGGGACAATGGGGGGTCCTGGGACGTCACAATGGGCCCTGGGGACAAGGGGGGGTCCCCAGGATGTCACAATGGGCCCTGGGGACAAGGGGGTGCCGAGGATGTCACAATGGGCCCTGGGGACAATGGCGGGACCTGGGACGTCACAATGGGCCCTGGGGACAAGGGGGGGTCCCCAGGATCTCACAATGGGCCCTGGGGACAAAGAGGGGTCCCCTGAATGTCACAATGGGCCCTGGGGACAAGGGGGTGCAGAGGATGTCACAATGGGCCCTGGGGACAATGGGGGGTCCTGGGACATCACAATAGGCCCTGGGGACAAGGAGGGATCCCCAGGATGTCACAATGGGCCCTGGAGACAATGGGGGGTCCTGGGACGTCACAATGGGCCCTGGGGACAAGGGTGGGTCCCCAGGATGTCACAATGGGCCTTGGGGACAAGGGGGTCCCGAGGATGTCACAATGGGCCCTGGGGACAATGGGGGGTCCTGGGATGTCACAATGGGCCCTGGGGACAATGTGGGGTCCCCAGGATGTCACAATGAAGTCTTGGGACAAAGGGGGTCCCCAGGATGTCACAATGGGGCCTGGAAACCAGGGGGGGTCCTGGGATGTCACAATGGGCCCCAGTGACCAAAGGTGTCCCTATGGTGCCACAATGGGCCCTGGGGACAAAGGGGGTCCCCTGGATGTCACAATGGAGTCTGGGGACAAGGAGGGTCCCCAGGATGTCACAATGGGCCCTGGGGACAAAGGGGGTCCCCACGGTATCAGAATGGGCCCTGGGGACAAGGGGGTGTCCCCAGGATGTCACAATGGGCCCTGCGGACAAGGGTGGTACCCACGGTGTCACAATGGGCGCTGGGCACAAGGGGGGATCCCCATAGTGTCACAATGGGTCCTGGGGACAAGTGGGGTCCCCAGGATGTCACAATGGGCCCTGGGGACAATGTGGGGTCCCCTGAATGTCACAATGGGCCCTGGGGACAAGGGGGTGCCGAGGATGTCACAATGGGCCCTGGGGACAATGGGGGGTCCTGGGACCTCACAGTGGGCCCTGAGGACAATGGTGGGTCCCCTGAATGTCAAAATGGGCCCTGGGGACAAAGGGGGGTCCGCAGGATGTCACAATGGGCACTGGGGACAAAGGGGGTGTCCCCAGGATGTCACAGTGGGCCCTGGGGACAATGGCGGGTCCTGGGACGTCACAATGGGCCCTGGGGACAAGGGGGGGTCCCCTGGATGTCACAATGGGCCCTGGGGATAAGGAGGGATTCCCAGGATGTCACAATGGGCCCTGGGGACAAGGGGGGATTCCCAGGATGTCACAATGGGCCCTGGGGACAAGGGGGTGTCCCCAGGATGTCACAATGGGCCCTGCGGACAAGGGTGGTACCCACGGTGTCACAATGGGCACTGGGCACAAGGGGGGGTCCCTATAGTATCACAATGGGTCCTGGGGACAAGTGGGGTCCCCTGAAAGTCACAGTGGGCCCTGGGGACAATGTGGGGTCCTGGGATGTCACAATGGGCCCCAGTGACAAACGGGGGCCCCTGAATGTCACAATGGGCCCTGGGGACAAGGGGGTGCAGAGGATGTCACAATGGGCCCTGGGGACAATGGGGGGTCCTGGGACATCACAATAGGCCCTGGGGACAAGGAGGGATCCCCAGGATGTCACAATGGGCCCTGGAGACAATGGGGGGTCATGGGACGTCACAATGGGCCCTGGGGACAAGGGTGGGTCCCCAGGATGTCACAATGGGCCTTGGGGACAAGGTGGTCCCGAGGATGTCACAATGGGCCCTGGGGACAATGGGGGGTCCTGGGATGTCACAATGGGCCCTGGGGACAATGTGGGGTCCCCAGGATGTCACAATGGGTACTGGAGACAAAGAGGTGGTCCCCATGGTGTCACAATGGGCCCAAGTGACAAGGAGGGTCCCCACAGTGCCACGATGGGTCCTGGGGACAAGGGCGTTCCCCAGATGTCACAGTGGGCCCTGGGGACAAAAGGGGTCCCCAGGATTTCACAATAGCACTGGGGATAAAGGGGGGTCATGGGATGTCACAATGGGCCCTGGGGACAAGGGAGATCCCCATGGTGTCACAATAAGCCCTGGGGACAAAGTGGGGTCCTGGGATGTCACAATGGGCCCCAGTGACAAACGGGGTCCCCATGGTGCCACAATGGGCCGTGGGGACAAATGGGGTCGCCAGGATGTCACAATGAACCCTGGGGACAAACGGTGGTCCTGGGACATTTCAATGGGCCCTGGGGACAAAGGGGGGACCCCAGGATGTCACAATGGGCCCTGGGGACAATGGGGGTCCTGGGACGTCACAATGGGCCCTGGGGACACAGAGGGGCCCTAGGACGTCACAATCAGCCCTGGGGACAAGGTGGGGTCCCCTGAGAGTCACAATGATCCCTGGGAAGAGAGGGGGCTCCCACGGACATCACAATGGGCTCTGGGAACAATGGGGGGTCCTGGGACGTCACAAGTGGCCCTGGAGACAAGGGCGGGTCTCCAGGATGTCACAATGGGCCCTGGGAACAAGGGGGGGTACCCATAGTGTCACAATGGGTCCTGGGGAAAATGGGGTCCCCAGGATGTCACAATGGGCCCTGGGGACAATGTGGGGTCCTGGGATGTCACAATGGGCCCCAGTGACAAAGGTGGTCCCCTGAATGTTACAATGGGTCCTGAGGACAGTGGGGGGTCCTGGGATGTCACAATGGGCCCTGGGGACAAGGAGGGATCCCCAGGATGTCACAATGCGCCCTGGGGACAAGGGGGGGTCCCCAGGATGTCACAATGGGCCCTGGGGACAACGGGGGGTCCTAAGACGTCACAATGGGCCCTGGGGCCAAGCAGGGATCCCCAAGATGTCACAATGGGCCCTGGGGACAAGGGGGGGTCCCCAGGATGTCACAATGGGCCCTGGGGACAACGGGGGGTCCTAAGACGTCACAATGGGCCCTGGGGCCAAGCAGGGATCCCCAGGATGTCACAATGGGCCCTGGACACAATGGGGGGTCCTGGGACGTCACAATGGGCCCCGTTGACAAGGGGGCATCCCCAGGATGTCAAAATGCGCCCTGGGGCCCAGGGGGGTCCTGCGATGTCACAATGGGCCCTGGGGACAAAGGGGGTCCCCTGGATGTCACAATGGACTCTGGGGACAAAGGGGATCCCCACGGTATCAGAATGGGCCCTGGGGAAAAAGGGGGGTCCTGGGATGTCACAATGAGCCCTGCAGACAAGGGTGGTACCCACGGTGTCACAATGGGCCCTGGGCACAAGGGGGGGTCCCCATAGTGTCACAATGGGTCCTGGGGACAAGTGGGGTCCCCAGGATGTGACAATGTGTCCTGGGGACAATGTGGGGTCCTGGGATGTCACAATGGGCCCCAGTGACAAAGGGGCCCCCTGAATGTCACAATGGGTCCTGGGAACAATCGGGGGTCCTGGGACGTCACAATGGGCCCTGGGGACAAGGAGGGATCCCCAGGATGTCACAATGGGCCCTGGGGACAATGGGGGGTCCTGGGACGTCACAATGGGCCCCAGTGACAAGGGGGGGTCCCCAGGATGTCACAGTGTGCCCTGGGTACAAAGAGGCGTCCCCGGAATGTCAAAATCGGCCCTGGGGACAAAGGGCGGTCCTCACGATATCACAATGGGCCCTGGGGACAAAGGGTGGTCGCCAGGATATCACAATGGGCTCTGGTGACAATGGGGTCCCCAGGATGTCACAATGGGCCCTGGGGACAAGTTGGGGTCCCCTGAATTTCACAATGGGCCCTGGGGACAAAGAGGGCTCCCCAGCATATCACAATGGGCCCTGGGAACAATGGGGGGTCCTGGGACGTCACAATGGGCCCTGGGGACAAGGGGGGGTCCCCAGGATGTCATAATGGGCTCTGGGGACAAGGAGGGTCCCCAGCATGTCACAATGGGCCCTGGGGACAAAGGGGGGGTCCCCAGGATGTCACAATGTGCGCTGGGGACAAAGAGAGTCCCCAGCATGTCACAATGGGCCCTGGGGACAAAGGGGGTCCCCACGGTATCAGAATGGGTCCTGGGGACAAGTGGAGTCCCCTGAAAGTCACAATGGGCCCTGGGGACAAAGGGGGGTCCTGGGATGTCACAATGGGCCCTGGGGACAAAGGCGGTGTCCCCATGGTGCCACAATGGGCCCTGGGAGCAAGGGGGTGGCCAGGATGTCACAATGGACCCTGAGGACAAGCGGGGGTCTCCATGGTGTCACAATGGGCCCCAGTGACAAAGGGGGTCCCCTGAATGTCACAATAGGTCCTGGGGACAATGGGGGGTCCTGGGACGCAACAATGGGCCCTGGGGAAAAGGAGGGATCCCCAGGATGTCACAATGGGCCCTGGGGACAATGGGGGGTCCTGGGACGTCACAATGGGCCCTGGGGACAAGGGGGGGTCCCCAGGATGTCACAATGGGCCCTGGGGACAAAGAGGGGTCCCCTGAATGTCACAATGGGCCCTGGGGACAAGGGGGTGCAGAGGATGTCACAATGGGCCCTGGGGACAATGGGGGGTCCTGGGACATCACAATGGGCCCTGGGGACAAGGAGGGATCCCCAGGATGTCACAATGGGCCCTGGGGACAATGGGGGGTCCTGGGACGTCACAATGGGCCCTGGGGACAAGGGGGGGTCCCCAGGATGTCACAATGGGCCCTGGGGACAAGGGCGTGCCGAGGATGTCACAATGGGCCCTGGAGACAATGGGGGGTCCTGGGATGTCACAATGGGCCCTGGGGACAAGGGGGGGTCCCCAGGAAGTCACAATGGGCCTTGGGAACAAGGGGGTCCCCCAGATATCACAATGGGCCCTGGGGACAATGTAAGGTCCTGGCCTGTCACAATGGACCCTGAGGACAAGGGGGGACCCCAGGATGTCACAATGAAGTCTTGGGACAAAGGGGGTCCCCAGGATGTCACAATGGGCCCTGGGGACAAAGGGGGTCCCCACGGTGTCAGAATGGGCCCTGGGGACAAGGGGGGTCCCCTGAATATCACAATGGGCCATGGGGACAATGGGGGGTCCTGGGATGTCACAATGAGCCCTGGGGACAAGGGTGGTACCCACGGTGTCACAATGGGCCCTGGGCAAAAGGGGTGGTCCCCATAGTGTCACAATGGACCCTGGGGACAAGGGGGTGCCGAGTATGTCACAATGGGCCCTGGGGACAATGGGGGGTCCTGGGACCTCACAATGGGCCCTGAGGACAATGGTGGGTCCCCTGAATGTCAAAATGGGCCCTGGGGACAAAGGGGGGTCCGCAGGATGTCACAATGGGCACTGGGGATAAAGGGGGGGTCCCCAAGGTGTCACAATGGGCCCAAGTGACAAGGAGGGTCCCCACGGTGCCACGATGGGTCCTGGGGACAAGGGCGTCCCCCAGATGTCACAATGGGCCCTGGGGACAATGGGAGTCCCCAAGGTGTCAGAACGAGCCCTGGGGTCAAAGTGGAATCCTGGAATGTCACAATGGCCCCCAGTGACAAAGGGGTTCCCCATGGTGCCACAATGGGCCCTGGGGACAAAAGGGGTCCCCAGGATTTCACAATAGCACTGGGGATAAAGGGGGGTCATGGGATGTCACAATGGGCCCTGGGGACAAGGGAGATCCCCATGGTGTCACAATAAGCCCTGGGGACAAAGTGGGGTCCTGGGATGTCACAATGGGCCCCAGTGACAAACGGGGTCTCCATGGTGCCACAATGGGCCGTGGGGACAAATGGGGTCCCCAGGATGTCACAATGAACCCTGGGGACAAAGGGTGGTCCTGGGACATTTCAACGGGCCCTGGGGACAAGGGGGGGACCCCAGGATGTCACAATGGGCCCTGGGGACAAAGGGGGGTCCCCATGGTTTCACAATGGGCCCTGCGGACAAGGGGGTCCCCCAGATATCGCAATGGGCCCTGGGGACAAAGTAAGTTCCTGGGCTGTCACAGTGGACCATGAGGACAAGGTGGGTCCCCCGGATGTCACAATGGGCCCTTGGGACCAGGGTAGGGTCCTGGGATGTCACAATGGGCCCCAGTGACAAAGAGGGTCCTCATGGTGCCACAATGGGCCCTGGGGACAAAGGGGGTCCCCTGGATGTCACAATGGGCTCTGGGGACAAAGGGGGGTGTCGACGGTGTCAAAATGGGCACTGGGGACAAAGGGCGTCCCCAGGATGTCACCATGGGCCCTGGGGACAACAGGGGGTCCTGGGATGTCACAATGAGCCCTGCGGACAAGGGGGGTTACCCACGGTGTCACAATGGGCCCTGGACACAAGGGGGGGTCCGCATAGTGTCACAATGGGTCCTGGGGACAAGTGGGGTCCCCAGGATGTCACAATAGGTCCTGGGGACAATGTGGGGTCCCCTGAATGTCACAATGGGCCCTGGGGACAATGTGGGGTCCTGGGATGTCACAATGGGCCCCCGTGACAAACGGGGGCCCCTGAATGTCACAATGGGCCCTGGGGACAATGGGGGGTCCTGGGACGTCACAATGGGTCCTGGGGACAAGGAGGGATCCCCAGGATGTCACAATGGGCCCTGGGGACAATGGCGGGTCCTGGGACGTCACAATGGGCCCTGGGGACAACGGGGGGTCCCCAGGATGTCACAATGGGCCCTGGGGACAAAGAGGTGTCCCCTGAATGAAACAATGGGCCCTGGGCACAAGGGGGTGCCGAGGATGTCACAATGGGCCCTGGGGACAATGGAGGGTCCTCGGACCTCACAATGGGCCCTGAGGACAATGGTGGGTCCCCTGAATGTCACAATGGGCCCTGGGAACAAACGGGGGTCCGCAGGATGTCACAATGGGCACTGGGGACAAAGGGGGGCGTCCCCATGGTGTCACAATGGGCTCAAGTGACAAGGAGGGTCCCCACGGTGCCACGATGGGTCCTGGGGACAAGGGCGTCCCCCAGATGTCACAATGGGCCCTGGGGACAATGGGGTTGCCCAGGATGTCACAATGGGCCCTGGGGACAATGGGAGTCCCCAAGGCGACAGAACGAGCCCTGGGGACAAAGTGGAATCCTGGAATGTCACAATGGCCCCCAGTGACAAAGGGGTTCCCCATGGTGTCATAATGGGCCCTGGGGACAAAAGGGGTCCCCAGGATTTCACAATAGCACTGGGGACAAAGGGGGGTCGTGGGATGTCACAATGGGCCCTGGGGACAAGGGAGATCCCCATGGTGTCGCAATAAGCCCTGGGGACAAAGTGGGGTCCTGGGATGTCACAATGGGCTCTGGGGACAAGGAGGGTCCCCAGGATGTCACAATGGGCCCTGGGGACAAAGGGGGGTCCTGGGATGTCACAATGGGCTCCAGTGACAAAGAGGGTCCTCATGGTGCCACAATGGGCCCTGGGGACAAAGGGGGTCCCCTGGATGTCACAATGGGCTCTGGGGACAAGGAGGGTCCCCAGGATGTCACAATGGGCCCTGGGGACAAAGAGCGTCCCCAGCATGTCACAATGGGCCCTGGGGACAATGGGGGGTCCTGGGACGTCACAATGGGCCCTTGGGACAAGGGGGGGTCCCTAGGATGTCACAATGGGCCCTGGGGACAAAGAGGGGTCCCCTGAATGTCACAATGGGCCCTGGGGACAAGGTAGTGCAGTGGATGTCACAATGGGCCCTGGGGACAATGGGGGGTGTCCCCATGGTGTCACAATGGGTCCCCAAGTGACAAGGAGGGGTCCCCATGGTGTCACAATAAGCCCTGGGGACAAAGTGGGGTCCAAGAATGTCACAATGGGCCCTGGGGACAAAAGGGGTTGCCATGGTGCCACAATGGGCCCTGGGGAAAAAGAGGGGTCCCCTGAATGTCACAATAGGCCCTGGGGACAAGGGGGTGCAGAGGATGTCACAATGGGCCCTGGGGACAATGGGGGGTCCTGGGACATCACAATGGGGCCTGAGGACAAGGAGGGATCCCCAGGATGTCACAATGGGCCCTGGGGACAATGGGGGGTCCTGGGACGTCACAATGGGCCCTGGGGACAAGGGGGGGTCCCCAGGATGTCACAATGGGCCCTGGGGACAAGGGGGTGCCGAGGATATCACAATGGGCCCTGGGGACAAAGAGGGGTCCTGGGATGTCACAATGGGCCCCAGTGAGAAACGGGGGCCCCTGAAAGTCACAATGGGCCCTGGGGACAATGTGGGGTCCTGGGATGTCACAATGGGCCCCAGTGACAAACGGGGGCCCCTGAATGTCACAATGGGCCCTGGAGACAAGGGGGTGCAGAGGATGTCACAATGGGCCCTGGGGACAATGGGGGGTCCTGGGACATCACAATAGGCCCTGGGGACAAGGAGGGATCCCCAGGATGTCACAATGGGCCCTGGAGACAATGGGGGGTCATGGGACGTCACAATGGGCCCTGGCGACAAGGGTGGGTCCCCAGGATGTCACAATGGGCCTTGGGGACAAGGGGGTCCCGAGGATGTCACAATGGGCCCTGGGGACAATGGGGGGTCCTGGGATGTCACAATGGGCCCTAGGGACAATGTGGGGTCCCCAGGATGTCACAATGAAGTCTTGGGACAAAGGGGGTCCCCAGGATGTCACAATGGGGCCTGGAAACCAGGGGTGGTCCTGGGATGTCACAATGGGCCCCAGTGACAAAAGGGGTCCCTATGGTGCCACAATGGGCCCTGGGGACAAAGGGGGTCCCCTGGATGTCACAATGGACTCTGGGGACAAGGAGGGTCCCCAGGATGTCACAATGGGCCCTGGGGACAAAGGGGGTCCCCACGGTATCAGAATGGGCCCTGGGGACAAGGGGGTGTCCCCAGGATGTCACAATGGGCCCTGCGGACAAGGGTGGTACCCACGGTGTCGCAATGGGCCCTGGGCACAAGGGGGGGTCCCCATAGTGTCACAATGGGTCCTGGGGACAAGTGGGGTCCCCAGGATGTCACAATGGGCCCTGGGGACAATGTGGGGTCCCCTGAATGTCACAATGGGCAATGGGGACAAGGGGGTGCCGAGGATGTCACAATGGGCCCTGGGGACAACGGGGGGTCCTTGGACCTCACAGTGGGCCCTGAGGACAATGGTGGGTCCCCTGAATGTCAAAATGGGCCCTGGGGACAAAGGGGGGTCCGCAGGATGTCACAATGGGCACTGGGGACAAAGGGGGTGTCCCCAGGATGTCACAGTGGGCCCTGGGGACAATGGCGGGTCCTGGGACGTCACAATGGGCCCTGGGGACAAGGGGGGGTCCCCTGGATGTCACAATGGGCCCTGGGGATAAGGAGGGATTCCCAGGATGTCACAATGGGCCCTGGGGACAAGGGGGGATTCCCAGGATGTCACAATGGGCCCTGGGGACAACGGGGTGTCCCCAGGATGTCACAATGGGCCCTGCGGACAAGGGTGGTACCCACGGTGTCACAATGGGCACTGGGCACAAGGGGGGGTCCCTATAGTATCACAATGGGTCCTGGGGACAAGTGGGGTCCCCTGAAAGTCACAATGGGCCCTGGGGACAATGTGGGGTCCTGGGATGTCACAATGGGCCCCAGTGACAAACGGGGGCCCCTGAATGTCACAATGGGTACTGGAGACAAAGAGGGGGTCCCCATGGTGTCACAATGGGCCCAAGTGACAAGGAGGGTCCCCACAGTGCCACGATGGGTCCGGGGGACAAGGGCGTTCCCCAGATGTCACAGTGGGCCCTGGGGACAAAAGGGGTCCCCAGGATTTCACAATAGCACTGGGGATAAAGGGGGGTCATGGGATGTCTCAATGGGCCCTGGGGACAAGGGAGATCCCCATGGTGTCACAATAAGCCCTGGGGACAAAGTGGGGTCCTGGGATGTCACAATGGGCCCCAGTGACAAAGGTGGTCCCCTGAATGTTACAATGGGTCCTGAGGACAGTGGGGGGTCCTGGGACGTCACAATGGGCCCTGGGGACAAGGAGGGATCCCCAGGATGTCACAATGGGCCCTGGGGACAAGGGGGGGTCCCCAGGATGTCACAATGGGCCCTGGGGACAACGGGGGGTCCTAAGACGTCACAATGGGCCCTGGGGCCAAGCAGGGATCCCCAGGATGTCACAATGGGCCCTGGGGACAAGGGGGGGTCCCCAGGATGTCACAATGGGCCCTGGGGACAACGGGGGGTCCTAAGACGTCACAATGGGCCCTGGGGCCAAGCAGGGATTCCCAGGATGTCACAATGGGCCCTGGACACAATGGGGGGTCCTGGGACGTCACAATGGGCCCTGGGGACAAAGGGGGTCCCCTGGATGTCACAATGGACTCTGGGGACAAAGGGGATCCCCACGGTATCAGAATGGGCCCTGGGAAAAAAGGGGGGTCCTGGGATGTCACAATGAGCCCTGCGGACAAGGGTGGTACCCACGGTGTCACAATGGGCCCTGGGCACAAGGGGGGGTCCCCATAGTGTCACAATGGGTCCTGGGGACAAGTGGGGTCCCCAGGATGTGACAATGTGTCCTGGGGACAATGTGGGGTCCTGGGATGTCACAATGGGACCCAGTGACAAAGGGGCCCCCTGAATGTCACAATGGGTCCTGGGAACAATCGGGGGTCCTGGGACGTCACAATGGGCCCTGGGGACAAGGAGGGATCCCCAGGATGTCACAATGGGCCCTGGGGACAATGGGGGGTCCTGGGACGTCACAATGGGCCCCAGTGACAAGGGGGGGTCCCCAGGATGTCACAGTGTGCCCTGGGTACAAAGAGGCGTCCCCGGAATGTCAAAATCGGCCCTGGGGACAAAGGGCGGTCCTCACGATATCACAATGGGCCCTGGGGACAAAGGGTGGTCGCCAGGATATCACAATGGGCTCTGGTGACAATGGGGTCCCCAGGATGTCACAATGGGCCCTGGGGACAAGTTGGGGTCCCCTGAATTTCACAATGGGCCCTGGGGACAAAGAGGGCTCCCCAGCATATCACAATGGGCCCTGGGGACAATGGGGGGTCCTGGGACGTCACAATGGGCCCTGGGGACAAGGGGGGGTCCCCAGGATGTCACAATGGGCTCTGGGGACAAGGAGGGTCCCCAGCATGTCACAATGGGCCCTGGGGACAAAGAGGGGGTCCCCAGGATGTCACAATGTGCGCTGGGGACAAAGAGAGTCCCCAGCATGTCACAATGGGCCCTGGGGACAAAGGGGGTCCCCACGGTATCAGAATGGGTCCTGGGGACAAGTGGAGTCCCCTGAAAGTCACAATGGGCCCTGGGGACAAAGGGGGGTCCTGGGATCTCACAATGGGCCCTGGGGACAAAGGCGGTGTCCCCATGGTGCCACAATGGGCCCTGGGAGCAAGGGGGTGGCCAGGATGTCACAATGGACGATGAGGACAAGCGGGGGTCTCCATGGTGTCACAATGGGCCCCAGTGACAAAGGGGGTCCCCTGAATGTCACAATAGGTCCTGGGGACAATGGGGGGTCCTGGGACGCAACAATGGGCCCTGGGGAAAAGGAGGGATCCCCAGGATGTCACAATGGGCCCTGGGGACAATGGGGGGTCCTGGGACGTCACAATGGGCCCTGGGGACAAGGGGGGGTCCCCAGGATGTCACAATGGGCCCTGGGGACAAGGGGGGGTCCCCAGGATGTCACAATGGGCCCTGGGGACAAAGAGGGGTCCCCTGAATGTCACAATGGGCCCTGGGGACAAGGGGGGCAGAGGATGTCACAATGGGCCCTGGGGACAATGGGGGGTCCTGGGACATCACAATGGGCCCTGGGGACAAGGAGGGATCCCCAGGATGTCACAATGGGCCCTGGGGACAATGGGGGGTCCTGGGACGTCACAATGGGCCCTGGGGACAAGGGGGGGTCCCCAGGATGTCACAATGGGCCCTGGGGACAAGGGCGTGCCGAGGATGTCACAATGGGCCCTGGAGACAATGGGGGGTCCTGGGATGTCACAATGGGCCCTGGGGACAAGGGGGGGTCCCCAGGAAGTCACAATGGGCCTTGGGAACAAGGGGGTCCCCCAGATATCACAATGGGCCCTGGGGACAATGTAAGGTCCTGGCCTGTCACAATGGACCCTGAGGACAAGGGGGGACCCCAGGATGTCACAATGAAGTCTTGGGACAAAGGGGGTCCCCAGGATGTCACAATGGGCCCTGGGGACAAAGGGGGTCCCCACGGTGTCAGAATGGGCCCTGGGGACAAGGGGGGTCCCCTGAATATCACAATGGGCCATGGGGACAATGGGGGGTCCTGGGATGTCACAATGAGCCCTGGGGACAAGGGTGGTACCCACGGTGTCACAATGGGCCCTGGGCAAAACGGGGGGTCCCCATAGTGTCACAATGGACCCTGGGGACAAGGGGGTGCCGAGTATGTCACAATGGGCCCTGGGGACAATGGGGGGTCCTGGGACCTCACAATGGGCCCTGAGGACAATGGTGGGTCCCCTGAATGTCAAAATGGGCCCTGGGGACAAAGGGGGGTCCGCAGCATGTCACAATGGGCACTGGGGATAAAGGGGGGGTCCCCAAGGTGTCACAATGGGCCCAAGTGACAAGGAGGGTCCCCACGGTGCCACGATGGGTCCTGGGGACAAGGGCGTCCCCCAGATGTCACAATGGGCCCTGGGGACAATGGGGTTGCTCAGGATGTCACAATGGGCCCTGGGGACAATGGGAGTCCCCAAGGTGTCAGAACGAGCCCTGGGGACAAAGTGGAATCCTGGGATGTCACAATGACCCCCAGTGACAAAGGGGTTCCCCATGGTGCCACAATGGGCCCTGGGGACAAAAGGGGTCCCCAGGATTTCACAATAGCACTGGGGATAAAGGGGGGTCATGGGATGTCACAATGGGCCCTGGGGACAAGGGAGATCCCCATGGTGTCACAATAAGCCCTGGGGACAAAGTGGGGTCCTGGGATGTCACAATGGGCCCCAGTGACAAACGGGGTCTCCATGGTGCCACAATGGGCCGTGGGGACAAATGGGGTCCCCAGGATGTCACAATGAACCCTGGGGACAAAGGGTGGTCCTGGGACATTTCAACGGGCCCTCGGGACCAGGGTGGGTCCTGGGATGTCACAATGGGCCCCGGTGACAAAGAGGGTCCTCATGGTGCCACAATGGGCCCTGGGGACAAAGGGGGTCCCCTGGATGTCACAATGGGCTCTGGGGACAAAGGGGGGTGTCGACGGTGTCAAAATGGACACTGGGGACAAAGGGCGTCCCCAGGATTTCACCATGGGCCCTGGGGACAATAGGGGGTCCTGGGATGTCACAATGAGCCCTGCGGACAAGGGGGGTACCCACGGTGTCACAATGGGCCCTGGACACAAGCGGGGGTCCGCATAGTGTCACAATGGGTCCTGGGGACAAGTGGGGTCCCCAGGATGTCACAATAGGTCCTGGGGACAATGTGGGGTCCCCTGAATGTCACAATGGGCCCTGGGGACAATGTGGGGTCCTGGGATGTCACAATGGGCCCCCGTGACAAACGGGGGCCCCTGAATGTCACAATGGGCCCTGGGGACAATGGCGGGTCCTGGGACGTCACAATGGGCCCTGGGGACAAGGGTGGGTCCCCAGGAAGTCACAATGGGCCTTGGGAACAAGGGGGTCCCCCAGATATCACAATGGGCCCTGGGGACAATGTAAGGTCCTGGGCTGTCACAATGGACCCTGAGGACAAGGGGGGACCCCAGGATGTCACAATGAAGTCTTGGGACAAAGGGGGTCCCCAGGATGTCACAATGGGCCCTGGGGACAAAGGGGGTCCCCACGGTGTCAGAATGGGCCCTGGGGACAAGGGGGGTCCCCTGAATATCACAATGGGCCATGGGGACAATGGGGGGTCCTGGGATGTCACAATGAGCCCTGGGGACAAGGGTGGTACCCACGGTGTCACAATGGGCCCTGGGCAAAAGGGGGGGTCCCCATAGTGTCACAATGGACCCTGGGGACAAGGGGGTGCCGAGTATGTCACAATGGGCCCTGGGGACAATGGGGGGTCCTGGGACCTCACAATGGGCCCTGAGGACAATGGTGGGTCCCCTGAATGTCAAAATGGGCCCTGGGGACAAAGGGGGGTCCGCAGCATGTCACAATGGGCACTGGGGATAAAGGGGGGGTCCCCAAGGTGTCACAATGGGCCCAAGTGACAAGGAGGGTCCCCACGGTGCCACGATGGGTCCTGGGGACAAGGGCGTCCCCCAGATGTCACAATGGGCCCTGGGGACAATGGGGTTGCTCAGGATGTCACAATGGGCCCTGGGGACAATGGGAGTCCCCAAGGTGTCAGAACGAGCCCTGGGGACAAAGTGGAATCCTGGGATGTCACAATGACCCCCAGTGACAAAGGGGTTCCCCATGGTGCCACAATGGGCCCTGGGGACAAAAGGGGTCCCCAGGATTTCACAATAGCACTGGGGATAAAGGGGGGTCATGGGATGTCACAATGGGCCCTGGGGACAAGGGAGATCCCCATGGTGTCACAATAAGCCCTGGGGACAAAGTGGGGTCCTGGGATGCACAATGGGCCCCAGTGACAAACGGGGTCTCCATGGTGCCACAATGGGCCGTGGGGACAAATGGGGTCCCCAGGATGTCACAATGAACCCTGGGGACAAAGGGTGGTCCTGGGACATTTCAACGGGCCCTCGGGACCAGGGTGGGTCCTGGGATGTCACAATGGGCCCCGGTGACAAAGAGGGTCCTCATGGTGCCACAATGGGCCCTGGGGACAAAGGGGGTCCCCTGGATGTCACAATGGGCTCTGGGGACAAAGGGGGGTGTCGACGGTGTCAAAATGGACACTGGGGACAAAGGGCGTCCCCAGGATGTCACCATGGGCCCTGGGGACAATAGGGGGTCCTGGGATGTCACAATGAGCCCTGCGGACAAGGGGGGTACCCACGGTGTCACAATGGGCCCTGGACACAAGCGGGGGTCCGCATAGTGTCACAATGGGTCCTGGGGACAAGTGGGGTCCCCAGGATGTCACAATAGGTCCTGGGGACAATGTGGGGTCCCCTGAATGTCACAATGGGCCCTGGGGACAATGTGGGGTCCTGGGATGTCACAATGGGCCCCCGTGACAAACGGGGGCCCCTGAATGTCACAATGGGCCCTGGGGACAATGGCGGGTCCTGGGACGTCACAATGGGCCCTGGGGACAACGGCGGGTCCCCAGGATGTCACAATGGGCCCTGGGGACAAAGAGGGGTCCCCTGAATGTCACAATGGGCCCTGGGCACAACGGGGTGCCGAGGATGTCACAATGGGCCCTGGGGACAATGGAGGGTCCTGGGACCTTACAATGGGCCCTGAGGACAATGGTGGGTCCCCTGAATGTCACAATGGGCCCTGGGGACAAAGAGGGGTCCGCAGGATGTCACAATGGGCACTGGGGACAAAGGGGGGCGTCCCCATGGTGTCACAATGGGCTCAAGTGACAAGGAGGGTCCCCACGGTGCCACGATGGGTCCTGGGGACAAGGGCGTCCCCCAGATGTCACAATGGGTCCTGGGGACAATGGGGTTGCCCAGGATGTCACAATAGGCCCTGGGGACAATGGGAGTCCCCAAGGTGTCAGAACGAGCCCTGGGGACAAAGTGGAATCCTGGAATGTCACGATGGCCCCCAGTGACAAAGGGGTTCCCCATGGTGTCATAATGGGCCCTGGGGACAAAAGGGGTCCCCAGGATTTCACAATAGCACTGGGGACAAAGGGGGGTCCTGGGATGTCACAATGGGCTCCAGTGACAAAGAGGGTCCTCATGGTGCCACAATGGGCCCTGGGGACAAAGGGGGTCCCCTGGATGTCACAATGGGCTCTGGGGACAAGGAGGGTCCCCAGGATGTCACAATGGGCCCTGGGGACAAAGGGGGTCCCCACGGTATCAGAATGGGCCCTGGGGACAAAGGGGGGTCCCCTGAATGTCACAATGGGCCCTGGGGACAATGGGGGGTCCTGGGACGTCACAATGGGCCCTGGGGACAAGGGGGGGTCCCTAGGATGTCACAATGGGCCCTGGGGACAAAGAGGGGTCCCCTGACTGTCACAATGGGCCCTGGGGACAAGGTAGTGCAGTGGATGTCACAATGGGCCCTGGGGACAATGGGGGGTCCTGGGACGTCACAATGGGCCCTGGGGACAAGGGGGGGTCCCCAGGATGTCACAATGGGCCCTGGGGACAAGGGCGTGCCGAGGATGTCACAATGGGCCCTGGAGACAATGGGGGGTCCTGGGATGTCACAATGGGCCCTGGGGACAAGGGGGGGTCCCCAGGAAGTCACAATGGGCCTTGGGAACAAGGGGGTCCCCCAGATATCACAATGGGCCCTGGGGACAATGTAAGGTCCTGGCCTGTCACAATGGACCCTGAGGACAAGGGGGGACCCCAGGATGTCACAATGAAGTCTTGGGACAAAGGGGGTCCCCAGGATGTCACAATGGGCCCTGGGGACAAAGGGGGTCCCCACGGTGTCAGAATGGGCCCTGGGGACAAGGGGGGTCCCCTGAATATCACAATGGGCCATGGGGACAATGGGGGGTCCTGGGATGTCACAATGAGCCCTGGGGACAAGGGTGGTACCCACGGTGTCACAATGGGCCCTGGGCAAAACGGGGGGTCCCCATAGTGTCACAATGGACCCTGGGGACAAGGGGGTGCCGAGTATGTCACAATGGGCCCTGGGGACAATGGGGGGTCCTGGGACCTCACAATGGGCCCTGAGGACAATGGTGGGTCCCCTGAATGTCAAAATGGGCCCTGGGGACAAAGGGGGGTCCGCAGCATGTCACAATGGGCACTGGGGATAAAGGGGGGGTCCCCAAGGTGTCACAATGGGCCCAAGTGACAAGGAGGGTCCCCACGGTGCCACGATGGGTCCTGGGGACAAGGGCGTCCCCCAGATGTCACAATGGGCCCTGGGGACAATGGGGTTGCTCAGGATGTCACAATGGGCCCTGGGGACAATGGGAGTCCCCAAGGTGTCAGAACGAGCCCTGGGGACAAAGTGGAATCCTGGGATGTCACAATGACCCCCAGTGACAAAGGGGTTCCCCATGGTGCCACAATGGGCCCTGGGGACAAAAGGGGTCCCCAGGATTTCACAATAGCACTGGGGATAAAGGGGGGTCATGGGATGTCACAATGGGCCCTGGGGACAAGGGAGATCCCCATGGTGTCACAATAAGCCCTGGGGACAAAGTGGGGTCCTGGGATGTCACAATGGGCCCCAGTGACAAACGGGGTCTCCATGGTGCCACAATGGGCCGTGGGGACAAATGGGGTCCCCAGGATGTCACAATGAACCCTGGGGACAAAGGGTGGTCCTGGGACATTTCAACGGGCCCTCGGGACCAGGGTGGGTCCTGGGATGTCACAATGGGCCCCGGTGACAAAGAGGGTCCTCATGGTGCCACAATGGGCCCTGGGGACAAAGGGGGTCCCCTGGATGTCACAATGGGCTCTGGGGACAAAGGGGGGTGTCGACGGTGTCAAAATGGACACTGGGGACAAAGGGCGTCCCCAGGATTTCACCATGGGCCCTGGGGACAATAGGGGGTCCTGGGATGTCACAATGAGCCCTGCGGACAAGGGGGGTACCCACGGTGTCACAATGGGCCCTGGACACAAGCGGGGGTCCGCATAGTGTCACAATGGGTCCTGGGGACAAGTGGGGTCCCCAGGATGTCACAATAGGTCCTGGGGACAATGTGGGGTCCCCTGAATGTCACAATGGGCCCTGGGGACAATGTGGGGTCCTGGGATGTCACAATGGGCCCCCGTGACAAACGGGGGCCCCTGAATGTCACAATGGGCCCTGGGGACAATGGCGGGTCCTGGGACGTCACAATGGGCCCTGGGGACAAGGGTGGGTCCCCAGGAAGTCACAATGGGCCTTGGGAACAAGGGGGTCCCCCAGATATCACAATGGGCCCTGGGGACAATGTAAGGTCCTGGGCTGTCACAATGGACCCTGAGGACAAGGGGGGACCCCAGGATGTCACAATGAAGTCTTGGGACAAAGGGGGTCCCCAGGATGTCACAATGGGCCCTGGGGACAAAGGGGGTCCCCACGGTGTCAGAATGGGCCCTGGGGACAAGGGGGGTCCCCTGAATATCACAATGGGCCATGGGGACAATGGGGGGTCCTGGGATGTCACAATGAGCCCTGGGGACAAGGGTGGTACCCACGGTGTCACAATGGGCCCTGGGCAAAAGGGGGGGTCCCCATAGTGTCACAATGGACCCTGGGGACAAGGGGGTGCCGAGTATGTCACAATGGGCCCTGGGGACAATGGGGGGTCCTGGGACCTCACAATGGGCCCTGAGGACAATGGTGGGTCCCCTGAATGTCAAAATGGGCCCTGGGGACAAAGGGGGGTCCGCAGCATGTCACAATGGGCACTGGGGATAAAGGGGGGGTCCCCAAGGTGTCACAATGGGCCCAAGTGACAAGGAGGGTCCCCACGGTGCCACGATGGGTCCTGGGGACAAGGGCGTCCCCCAGATGTCACAATGGGCCCTGGGGACAATGGGGTTGCTCAGGATGTCACAATGGGCCCTGGGGACAATGGGAGTCCCCAAGGTGTCAGAACGAGCCCTGGGGACAAAGTGGAATCCTGGGATGTCACAATGACCCCCAGTGACAAAGGGGTTCCCCATGGTGCCACAATGGGCCCTGGGGACAAAAGGGGTCCCCAGGATTTCACAATAGCACTGGGGATAAAGGGGGGTCATGGGATGTCACAATGGGCCCTGGGGACAAGGGAGATCCCCATGGTGTCACAATAAGCCCTGGGGACAAAGTGGGGTCCTGGGATGCACAATGGGCCCCAGTGACAAACGGGGTCTCCATGGTGCCACAATGGGCCGTGGGGACAAATGGGGTCCCCAGGATGTCACAATGAACCCTGGGGACAAAGGGTGGTCCTGGGACATTTCAACGGGCCCTCGGGACCAGGGTGGGTCCTGGGATGTCACAATGGGCCCCGGTGACAAAGAGGGTCCTCATGGTGCCACAATGGGCCCTGGGGACAAAGGGGGTCCCCTGGATGTCACAATGGGCTCTGGGGACAAAGGGGGGTGTCGACGGTGTCAAAATGGACACTGGGGACAAAGGGCGTCCCCAGGATGTCACCATGGGCCCTGGGGACAATAGGGGGTCCTGGGATGTCACAATGAGCCCTGCGGACAAGGGGGGTACCCACGGTGTCACAATGGGCCCTGGACACAAGCGGGGGTCCGCATAGTGTCACAATGGGTCCTGGGGACAAGTGGGGTCCCCAGGATGTCACAATAGGTCCTGGGGACAATGTGGGGTCCCCTGAATGTCACAATGGGCCCTGGGGACAATGTGGGGTCCTGGGATGTCACAATGGGCCCCCGTGACAAACGGGGGCCCCTGAATGTCACAATGGGCCCTGGGGACAATGGCGGGTCCTGGGACGTCACAATGGGCCCTGGGGACAACGGCGGGTCCCCAGGATGTCACAATGGGCCCTGGGGACAAAGAGGGGTCCCCTGAATGTCACAATGGGCCCTGGGCACAACGGGGTGCCGAGGATGTCACAATGGGCCCTGGGGACAATGGAGGGTCCTGGGACCTTACAATGGGCCCTGAGGACAATGGTGGGTCCCCTGAATGTCACAATGGGCCCTGGGGACAAAGAGGGGTCCGCAGGATGTCACAATGGGCACTGGGGACAAAGGGGGGCGTCCCCATGGTGTCACAATGGGCTCAAGTGACAAGGAGGGTCCCCACGGTGCCACGATGGGTCCTGGGGACAAGGGCGTCCCCCAGATGTCACAATGGGTCCTGGGGACAATGGGGTTGCCCAGGATGTCACAATAGGCCCTGGGGACAATGGGAGTCCCCAAGGTGTCAGAACGAGCCCTGGGGACAAAGTGGAATCCTGGAATGTCACGATGGCCCCCAGTGACAAAGGGGTTCCCCATGGTGTCATAATGGGCCCTGGGGACAAAAGGGGTCCCCAGGATTTCACAATAGCACTGGGGACAAAGGGGGGTCCTGGGATGTCACAATGGGCTCCAGTGACAAAGAGGGTCCTCATGGTGCCACAATGGGCCCTGGGGACAAAGGGGGTCCCCTGGATGTCACAATGGGCTCTGGGGACAAGGAGGGTCCCCAGGATGTCACAATGGGCCCTGGGGACAAAGGGGGTCCCCACGGTATCAGAATGGGCCCTGGGGACAAAGGGGGGTCCCCTGAATGTCACAATGGGCCCTGGGGACAATGGGGGGTCCTGGGACGTCACAATGGGCCCTGGGGACAAGGGGGGGTCCCTAGGATGTCACAATGGGCCCTGGGGACAAAGAGGGGTCCCCTGACTGTCACAATGGGCCCTGGGGACAAGGTAGTGCAGTGGATGTCACAATGGGCCCTGGGGTCAATGGGGGGTGTCCAGGATGTGAGAATGAGTCCTGAGGACAAGGGGGGGTCCCCATGGTGTCACAATAGGCCCTGGGGACAAAGTGGGGTCCAAGAATGTCACAATGGGCCCTGGGGACAAAAGGGGTTGCCATGGTGCCACAATGGGCCCTGGGGTCAGAGGGGGTCCCCATGGTGCTACAATGGGCCCTGGGGACAAAGGGGGGTCCTGGGATGTCACAATGGGCCCTGGGGACAAAGGGGGTGTCCCCATGGTGCCACAACAGGCCCTGGGAGCAAGGGGATGGCCAGGATGTCACAATGGGTCCTGGGGAAAATGGGGGGTGCCCAGGATGTCACAATGGACCCTGAGGACAAGCGGGGGTCTCCATGGTGTCACAATGGGCCCCAGTGACAAAGGCGATCCCCTGAATGTCACAATCGGTCCTGGGGACAATGGGGGGTCCTGGGACCTCACAATGGGCCCTGAGGACAATGGTGGGTCCCCTGAAGTTCACAATGGGCCCTGGGGACAAAGGGGGGTCCGCAGAATGTCACAATGGGCACTGGGGACAAAGGGGGGGTCCCCATAGTGTCACAATGGGCCCAAGTGACAAGGAGGGTCCCCACGGTGCCACGATGGGTCCTGGGGACAAGGGCGTCTCCCAGATGTCACAATGGGCCCTGGGGACAATGGGGTTGCCCAGGATGTCACAATGGGCCCTGCGGACAATGGGAGTCCCCAAGGTGTCAGAACGAGCCCTGGGGTCAAAGTGGAATCCTGGAATGTCACAATGGCCCCCAGTGACAAAGAGGTTGCCAATGGTGCCACAATGGGCCCTGGGGACAAAAGGGGTCCCCAGGATTTCACAATAGCACTGGGGACAAAGGGGGGTCATGGGATGTCACAATGGGCCCTGGGGACAAGGGAGATCCCCATGGTGTCACAATAAGCCCTGGGGACAAAGTGGGGTCCTGGGATGTCACAATGGGCTCTGGGGACAAGGAGGGTCCCCAGGATGTCACAATGGGCCCTGGGGACAAAGGGGGGTCCTGGGATGTCACAATGGGCTCCAGTGACAAAGAGGGTCCTCATGGTGCCACAATGGGCCCTGGGGACAAAGGGGGTCCCCTGGATGTCACAATGGGCTATGGGGAGAAGGAGGGTCCCCAGGATGTCACAATGGGCCCTGGGGACAAAGAGCGTCCCCAGCATGTCACAATGGGCCCTGGGGACAAATGGGTCCCCTGAATGTCACAATGGGCCCTGGGGACAATGGGGGGCCCTGGGACGTCACAATGGGCCCTGGGGACAAGGGGGGGTCCCCAGGATGTCACAATGGGCCCTGGGGACAAAGAGGGGTCCCCTGAATGTCACAATGGGCCCTGGGGACAAGGGGGTGCAGAGGATGTCACAATGGGCCCTGGGGACAATGGGGGGTCCTGGGACATCACAATGGGCCCTGAGGACAAGGAGGGATCCCCAGGATGTCACAATGGGCCCTGGGGACAATGGGGGGTCCTGGGACGTCACAATGGGCCCTGGGGACAAGGGGGGGTCCCCAGGATCTCACAATGGGCCCTGGGGACAAAGAGGGGTCCCCTGAATGTCACAATGGGCCCTGGGGACAAGGGGGTGCAGAGGATGTCACAATGGGCCCTGGGGACAATGGGGGGTCCTGGGACATCACAATAGGCCCTGGGGACAAGGAGGGATCCCCAGGATGTCACAATGGGCCCTGGAGACAATGGGGGGTCCTGGGACGTCACAATGGGCCCTGGGGACAAGGGTGGGTCCCCAGGATGTCACAATGGGCCTTGGGGACAAGGGGGTCCCCAGGATGTCACAATGGGCCCTGGGGACAATGGGGGGTCCTGGGATCTCACAATGGGCCCTGGGGACAATGTGGGGTCCCCAGGATGTCACAATGAAGTCTTGGGACAAAGGGGGTCCCCAGGATGTCACAATGGGGCCTGGAAACCAGGGCGGGTCCTGGGATGTCACAATGGGCCCCAGTGACAAAAGGGGTCCCTATGGTGCCACAATGGGCCCTGGGGACAAAGGGGGTCCCCAGGATATCACAATGGGCCCTGGGGACAAAGGGGGTCCCCACGGTATCAGAATGGGCCCTGGGGACAAGGGGGTGTCCCCAGGATGTCACAATGGGCCCTGCGGACAAGGGTGGTACCCACGGTGTCACAATGGGCCCTGGGCACAAGGGGGGGTCCCCATAGTGTCACAATGGGTCCTGGGGACAAGTGTGGTCCCCAGGATGTCACAATGGGTCCTGGGGACAAGTGGGGTCCCCTGAAAGTCACAATGGGCCCTGGGGACAATGTGGGGTCCTGGGATGTCACAATGGGCCCCAGTGACAAACGGGGGCCCCTGAATGTCACAATGGGCCCTGGGGACAAGGGGGTGCAGAGGATGTCACAATGGGCCCTGGGGACAATGGGGGGTCCTGGGACATCACAATAGGCCCTGGGGACAAGGAGGGATCCCCAGGATGTCACAATGGGCCCTGGAGACAATGGGGGGTCCTGGGACGTCACAATGGGCCCTGGGGACAAGGGTGGGTCCCCAGGATGTCACAATGGGCCTTGGGGACAAGGGGGTCCCGAGGATGTCACAATGGGCCCTGGGGACAATGGGGGGTCCTGGGATGTCACAATGGGCCCTGGGGACAATGTGGGGTCCCCAGGATGTCACAATGGGGCCTGGAAACCAGGGGGGGTCCTGGGATGTCACAATGGGCCCCAGTGACAAAAGGGGTCCCTATGGTGCCACAAAGGGCCCTGGGGACAAAGGGGGTCCCCTGGATGTCACAATGGACTCTGGGGACAAGGAGGGTCCCCAGGATGTCACAATGGGCCCTGGGGACAAAGGGGGTGTCCCCAGGATGTCACAGTGGGCCCTGGGGACAATGGCGGGTCCTGGGACGTCACAATGGGCCCTGGGGACAAGGGGGGGTCCCCTGGATGTCACAATGGGCCCTGGGGATAAGGAGGGATTCCCAGGATGTCACAATGGGCCCTGGGGACAAGGGGGGATTCCCAGGATGTCACAATGGGCCCTGGGGACAACGGGGTGTCCCCAGGATGTCACAATGGGCCCTGCGGACAAGGGTGGTACCCACGGTGTCACAATGGGCACTGGGCACAAGGGGGGGTCCCTATAGTATCACAATGGGTCCTGGGGACAAGTGGGGTCCCCTGAAAGTCACAATGGGCCCTGGGGACAATGTGGGGTCCTGGGATGTCACAATGGGCCCCAGTGACAAACGGGGGCCCCTGAATGTCACAATGGGCCCTGGGGACAATGGGGGGTCCTGGGACGTCACAATGGGCCCTGGGGACAAGGAGGGATCCCCAGGATGTCACAATGGGCCCTGGGGACAAAGAGGCGTCCCCTGAATGTCACAATGGGCCCTGGGGACAAGGGGGTGCCGAGGATGTCACAATGGGCCCTGGGGACAAGGGAGATCCCCATGGTGTCACAATAAGCCCTGGGGACAAAGTGGGGTCCTGGGATGTCACAATGGGCCCTGGGGACACAGGTGGTCCCCAGGATGTCACAATGGGCCCTGGGGACAAAGTGGGGTCCTAAGATGTCACAATGGGCACTGGGGACAAAGGGGGTCCCCATGGTGTCACAATGGGCCTTGAGGACAATGGGGTCTCCCCAGGATGTCACAATGGGCCTTGGGGACAAAGGGGTGTCCCCTGAATGTGCATAATGGGCCCTGGGGACAAAGGGTGGTCGCCAGGATGTCTCAGTGGGCCCTGGGGACAATGGGGTGTCCTGGGATGTCACAATGGGCCCCAGTGACAAATGGGGTCTCCACGGTGTCACAATGGGCCCTGGGGATAAAGGGGGGTCTCCAGGATGTCACAATGGGCCCAAGTGATGAGTCCCCACAGTGCCACTATGGGCCCTGGAGACAAGGGGGTCCCACGGATGTCACAATGGGCCATGGGGACAAGGGGGGTCCCCAGGATGTCACGATGGGGCCTGGGGACAACGAGGGGTCCTGGGACGTCACAATGAGCCCTGGGGAAAAAGGGTGGTCCCCATGATGTCACAATGGGCACTGGAGACAGTGGGGGGTCCTGGGATGTCACAATGGGCCCTGGGGACAAAGTAAGGTCCTCGGCTGTCACAATGAGCCCTGAGGACAAGGGGGGTTCCCAGAATTTCACAATGAGCACTGGGGACAAAGTGGGGTCCTGGGATGTCAAAATGGGCCCTGGGGACAAAGGGGGTCCCTTAATTGACACAATGGGCCCTGGGGACAAGGGGGGTCCCTTAATTGTCACAATGGGCCCTGGGGACAAAGTGGGGTCCTGGAATGTCACAATGGGCCCAGAGGACAAAGGGGGTCCCCATGGTGCCACAGTGGGCCCTGGGGACAAAGGGGGTCCTGAGACGTCACAATGGGTCCTGGGGAAAAGGCGGGGTCCCCACGGTGTCACAATGGGCCCTGGGGACAATGGGGGGTCCTGGGATGTCACAATGGGCCCCAGTGACAAAGGGGTTCCCCATGGTGCGACAACGAGCTCTGGGGATAAAGGGTGTCTCCAGGATGTCACAATGGGCCCTGGGGACAAAGGAAGTCCCCAGAATGCCACAATGGGTCCTGGAAAGAAGTGGGGTCCCCACCGTGTCACAATGGGCCTTGGGGACAAAGGGGGGTCCCCAGGATGTCACAATGGGCCCCGGGGACAAAGGGGTCCCCAGGATGTCACAATGGGTACTGGGGACAAAGGCGGGGTCCCCTTGGTGTCACAATGGACCCAAGTGACAGGACGAGTCCCAACGGTACCACTATGGGCCCTGGAGACCAGGGGGTTCCCCGGATTTCACAATGGGCCCTGGGGACTAGGGGGTGGGGGTTCCCTCGGTGCCACGATGGGCCCTGGGGACAAGGGGGTCCCCAGGATGTCACAATGGGCCCTGAGGACAAATTGGGGTTCTGGGATGTCACAATGGGCCCTGGGGACAAAGGGGGTGTCCATGGTGCCACAATGGGCCCTGGGGACAAAGAGGGGTCCCCAGAATGTCACAATGGGCCCTGGGGACATTTGGGGTCCTCAGAATGTCACAATGGGCCGTGGGAACAATAGGGGGTCCTGGGACGTCACAATGGGCCCTGGAGTAAAGGGGGGTCCCCAGGATGTCACAATAGGCCCTGGGGACAAAGAGGAGTCCCCTGAATGTCATAATGGGCCCTGAGGACAAGGAGGGTCTCCACGGTGTCATAATGGGCCCTGGGGACAATGGGGGGTCCTGGGATGTCACAATAGGCCCTGGGGACAAAGAGGAGTCCCCTGAATGTCATAATGGGCCCTGAGGACAAGGAGGGTCTCCACGGTGTCACAATGGGCCCTGGGGACAATGGGGGGTCCTGGGATGTCACAATAGGCCCTGGGGACAAAGGGGGTCCCCATGATTTCACAATGGGCCCAGGGGACAATGGGGCATCCTGGGACGTCACAATGGGCCCTGGGGACAAAGGGGGTCTCCATGGTGTCACAACGGCCCTGGGGATAAAGGGGGACCCCAGGATGTGTATAATGGGGCCTGGGGACAATGGGGGGTCCTGGGATGTCACAATGGGCTCTGGGGACAATGGGGGGTCCTGGGATGTCACAATGGGCTCTGGGGACAATAGGGGGTCCTGGGACGTCACAATGGGCCCTGGAGAAAAGGGGGGGTCCTGGCATGTCACAATAGGCCCTGGGGACAAAGGGGGTCTTCAGGATGTCACAATGGGCCCGGGGGACAAAGGGGGTCCCCAGGATGTCACAATAGGCCCTGGGGAAAAAGAGGGCTCCCCAGGATATCACAATGGGCCCTGGGGACAAAGAGGGGTCCACAGGATGTGCACAATGGGCCCTGGGGACAAAGGGGGCTCCCCAGCATATCACAATGGGCTCTGGTGACATAGGGGTCCCCAAGATGTCACAACGGGTCCTGGGGACAAGGGGGGTCCCAAGGATGTCACAATGGGCACTGGAGACAAAGGGGGGGTCCCCACGGTGCCACGATGGGCCCTGGGGACAAGGGGGTCCCCAGGATGTAACAATGTGCCCTTGGGACAATGGGGGCTCCTGCGATGTCACAATGGGCCCTGGGGACAAAGGGAGGCCCCAGGATGTCACAATGGACCCTGGGGACAAAAGGGGTCCCCGGGATGTCACAATGGGCCCAGGGGACAACGAAGCATCCTGGGACGCCACAATGGGCCCGGGGAAAAAGGGGGGTCCCCAGGTTGTTCACAATGGGCCCTGGGGACAATGGGGGTCCTGGGATGTCACAATGAACCCTAGGGACAAAGGGGGTCCCCAGGATGTCACAATGGGCCCTGGGGATAAAGGGTACTCCCCAGGATGTCACAATAGGCCCTGGGACAAAGGGGGTCCCCAGGATGTCACAACGGGCCCTGGGTACAAGGGGGGTCCCACCCTGTCACAATGAGCACTGGGGACAAAGGGGGTCCCCAGGATGTCACAATGGGCACTGGAGACAAAGCGGGGGTCTCCACGGTGCCACAATGGGCCCTGGGGACAAGAGGGTCCCCACGGTTTCACAATGGGCCCTGGGGACAAGGGGGATCCCCGCCCTGTCACAATGGGCCCTGGGGCCAAAGGGATCCCCAGGATGTCACAATGGGCCCTGGGGACTGCGGGGGGTACTAGGATGTCACAATGGGTCTTGGGGACAAAGGGGGTACCCAGGATGTCACAATGGGCCCTGGGGACAATGGGGGGTCCCTTGAAGGTCACAATGGGCCCATGGGACAAAGAGGGTGCCCACGGTGTCACAGTGGGCCCTGGCGACAAAGGGGGATCCCCAGGATGTCACAATGGGCCCCGGGGACAAAGTAAAATCCTGGAATGTCACAATGGTCCCCAGTGACAAAGGCGCTCCCCATGGTGCCACAATGGGCCCTGGGGACAAAGTGGGTCCCCAGGATTTCACAATGAGCACTGGGGACAAAGGGGGGTCCCAGGATGTCACAATGGGCCCTGGGGACAAGGGGGGGTTCCCATGGAGTCACAATGGGTCCTGGGGACAACGAGGCGTCCTGGGACGTCACAATGGGACTTGGGGACAAAGGGGGTCTTCCACAGTCTCACAATGGGCCCTAGAGACAAGGGGAGATCCCCAGGATGACACAATAGGCCCTGGAGACAAAGAGGAGTCCCCCTAAATGTCACAATGGGCCCTGGGGACAAGGGGGGTCCCCATGGTATCACAATAAGCCCTGGGGACAAAGTGGGGTCCTGGGATGTCACAACTGGCCCCAGTGACAAAGGGTGTCCCCATGGTGCCACAATGGGCCCTGGGGACAAAGAGGGTCCCCAGGATGTCACAATGGGCTTTGGGGACAAGGCGGGGTCCCCAGGATGTCACAATGGGGTCTTGGGACAAAGGGGGTCCCCAGGATGTCACAATGGTCCCTGGGGACAATGGGGGTTCCTGGGACATCACAGTGGGCCCTGGGGACAAAGGCGGTCCCAGGGTGTCACAATAAGCCATGGGGACAAGGGGGGTCCCCAGGATGTCAGAATGGGCCCTGGGGACAACACGGGGTCCTGGGA
Source organism: Patagioenas fasciata (assembly GCF_037038585.1). Classification (NCBI taxonomy): domain Eukaryota; kingdom Metazoa; phylum Chordata; class Aves; order Columbiformes; family Columbidae; genus Patagioenas; species Patagioenas fasciata. Next base: position 796,664 of record NW_027288644.1, read on the forward strand.
TGTCACAATGGGCCACGGGGACAAAGGCGATCCCCATGGTGTCACAATGGGCCCTGGGGACAAGGGGGTCCCCAGGATGTCACAATGGGCTCATGGGATAAAGGGGGTACCCACGGTGTCACTATAGGCCCTGGGGACAATGGGGGGTCCCCACGGTGCCACGATGGGTCGTGTGGACAAGGGGGTCCCCAGGATGTTCACAACGGGCCCTGAGGACAAAGGGGGTCCCCACGGTGTCACAATGGTCCCTGGGGACAACTTGGGGTCCTGGGATGTCACAATGGGCCCTGGGGACAAAGGCGGTCCCCAGGATGTCACAATAAGCCCTGGGGACAAGGGGGGTCCCCAGGATGTCACAATGGGCACTGGGGACAAAGGGGGTACCCACGGTGTCACTATAGGCTCTGGGGACAACGGGGGGTCCCCACGGTGCCACGATGGGCCCTGGGGACAAGGGGGTCCCCAGGATGTTCACAATGGGCCCTGGAGACAATGGGGTGTCCCCAGGATGTCACAATGGGCCCTGGGGACAAAGAGGGTCCCCAGGATGTCACAATCGGCCCTGGGCACAAAGGGGGGTGCACATGGTGTCAAAATGGGCCCTGGGGACAAAGGGCGTCCCCAGGATGTCACAGTGGGCCCTGGGGACAAAGTGGTCCCCATGGTATCAGAATGGGCCCTGGGGACAAAGAGGGGTGCCCTGAATGTCACAATGGGCCCTGAGGACAAAGGGGGGTCCCCAGGATGTCGCAATGGGCCTTGGGGACAATGGGGGGTCCTAGGATGTCACAATGCGCCCGAGTGACAAATGGGGTCTCCATGGTGTCACAATGGGACCTGAAGACAAAGGGGGTCCCCTGAATGTCACAATGGGCCCTGAGGAAAATGGGGGTTCCTGGAACGTCACAATGGGCCCTGGGGAGAAAGGGAGGTCCCCAGGATGTCACAATGGGCCCTGGAGACAATTGGGGGTTTTGGGATGTCACGATGGGCTCTGACGACAAGGGGAGGTGCCCATGGTGTCACAATGGGTCCTCAGTGACAAGGGGGGTCCCTATAGTGTCACAATGGGCTCTGCAGACAATGGGGGTCCTGGGATGTCACAATGGGCACCAGTGACAAAGGGGGTCCTCATGGTGCCACAATGGGCCCTGGAGAGTAAGTGGGGTCCTGGGATGTCACAATGGGTCCTGGGGACAAAGGGTGATCCTTTGATGTCACAAGGGGCCCTGGAGGCAAGGGGGTCCCCAGGATGTTACAATGGGCCCTGGGCACAAAGGGGGGTCCCCATAGTGTCACAATGGGTCCCCAGTGACAAGGGGGTCCCCACGGTGCCACGATGGGCCCTGGGGACAAGAGGGGGTCCCCATGGTGTCACAATGGACCCTGGGGTCAAAGGGGGTTCCCAGGACATCACAATGGGCTCTGGGGACAATGGGGATCCTGGGACATCACAATGAGCCCTGGGGACAAGGGGGGGTCCTGGGACGTCACAATGGGTCCTGGGGACAAAGCGGTTCCCCAGGATGTCACAATGGGCCCCGGGGACAAAGCAGGGTCCTGGGACGTCACAATGGGCCCTGGAGACAAAGGGATTCCCCAGGATGTCACAATGGGCCCTGGGGACAAAGGGGGTCCCCACAGTGTCACAATGGTCCCTGGGGACAAAGGAGATCCCCACAGTGTCACAATGGGCCCAGGGGACAAAAGGGGGACCCCAGGATGTCACAATGGGCCCAGGGGACAATGGGGGGTCCTGGGACGTTATAATGGGCCCTCGGGAAAAAGGGGGTCCACATGGTGCCACAATGGGCCCTGGGGACAACGGGGGTCCCAGGATGCCACAATGGACACTGGGGACAAGGGGGTCCCCAGGATGTCACAATGGGCCCTGGGGACAACGGTGGCTCCTGGGATGTCACAATGGGCCCTGGGGACACAGGTGGTCCCCAGGATGTCACAATGGGCCCTGGGGACAAAGTGGGGTCCTAAGATGTCACAATGGGCACCAGTGACAAAGGGGGTCCCCATGGTGCCACAATGGGCCTTGGGGACAATGGGGTCTCCCCAGGATGTCACAATGGGCCTTGGGGACAAAGGGGTGTCCCCTGAATGTGCATAATGGGCCCTGGGGACAAAGGGTGGTCGCCGGGATGTCTCAGTGGGCCCTGGAGAAAATGGGGTGTCCTGGGATGTCACAATGGGCCCCAGTGACAAATGGGGTCTCCACGGTGTCACAATGGGCCCTGGAGTAAAGGGGCGTCCCCAGGATGTCACAATAGTCCCTGGGGACAAAGAGGAGTCCCCTGAATGTCATAATGGGCCCTGAGGACAAGGAGGGTCTCCACGGTGTCACAATGGGCCCTGGGGACAATGGGGGGTCCTGGGATGTCACAATAGGCCCTGGGGACAAAGGGGGTCCCCATGATTTCACAATGGGCCCAGGGGACAATGGGGCATCCTGGGACGTCACAATGGGCCCTGGGGACAAAGGGGGTCTCCATGGTGTCACAATGGCCCTGGGGATAAAGGGGGACCCCAGGATGTGTATAATGGGGCCTGGGGACAATGGGGGGTCCTGGGATGTCACAATGGGCCCTGGGGACAAAGAGGGGTCCACAGGATGTGCACAATGGGCCCTGGGGACAAAGGGGGCTCCCCAGGATATCACAATGGGCTCTGGTGACATAGGGGTCCCCAAGATGTCACAACGGGTCCTGGGGACAAGGGAGGTCCCAAGAATGTCACAATGGGCACTGGAGACAAACGGGGGGTCCCCACGGTGCCACAATGGGCCCTGGGGACAAGGGGGTCCCCAGGATGTAACAATGTGCCCTTGGGACAATGGGGGCTCCTGCGATGTCACAATGGGCCCTGGGGACAAGAGGGTCCCCACGGTTTCACAATGGGCCCTGGGGACAAGGGGGATCCCCGCCCTGTCACAATGGGCCCTGGGGCCAAAGGGATCCCCAGGATGTCACAATGGGCCCTGGGGACTGCGGGGGGTACTAGGATGTCACAATGGGTCTTGGGGACAAAGGGGGTACCCAGGTTGTTCACAATGGGCCCTGGGGACAATGGGGGGTCCCTTGAAGGTCACAATGGGCCCATGGGACAAAGAGGGTGCCCACGGTGTCACAGTGGGCCCTGGCGACAAAGGGGGATCCCCAGGATGTCACAATGGGCCCCGGGGACAAAGTAAAATCCTGGAATGTCACAATGGTCCCCAGTGACAAAGGCGCTCCCCATGGTGCCACAATGGGCCCTGGGGACAAAGTGGGTCCCCAGGATTTCACAATGAGCACTGGGGACAAAGGGGGGTCCCAGGATGTCACAATGGGCCCTGGGGACAAGGGGGGGTTCCCATGGAGTCACAATGGGTCCTGGGGACAACGAGGCGTCCTGGGACGTCACAATGGGACTTGGGGACAAAGGGGGTCTTCCACAGTCTCACAATGGGCCCTAGAGACAAGGGGAGATCACCAGGATGACACAATAGGCCCTGGGGACAAAGAGGAGTCCCCCTGAATGTCACAATGGGCCCTGGGGACAAGGGGGGTCCCCATGGTATCACAATAAGCCCTGGGGACAAAGTGGGGTCCTGGGATGTCACAACTGGCCCCAGTGACAAAGGGTGTCCCCATGGTGCCACAATGGGCCCTGGGGACAAAGAGGGTCCCCAGGATGTCACAATGGGCTTTGGGGACAAGGCGGGGTCCCCAGGATGTCACAATGGGGTCTTGGGACAAAGGGCGTCCCCAGGATGTCACAATGGTCCCTGGGGACAATGGGGGGTCCTGGGACGTCACAATGGGCCCTGGGGACAAAGGCGGTCCCAGGGTGTCACAATAAGCCATGGGGACAAGGGGGGGTCCCCAGGATGTCACAATGGGCCCTGGGGACAAAGGGGGGTCCCCACGGTGCCATGATGGGCCCTGGCGACAAGGGGGTCCCCAGGATGTCACAATGGGCCCATGGGACAAAGGGGGTACCCATGGTGTCACAATGGGCCCTGGGGACGACTTGGGGTCCTGGGATGTCACAATGGGCCCCGGTGACAAAGGGGGTCCCCGTGGTGCCACAATGTACCCCTGGGACAAAGGGGGTCCCCAGAATGTCATAATGGGCACTGGGGACAAGGGGGGTCCCCAGGATGTCACAAGTGGCCCTGGGGATAAAGGGGGTCCCCATGGTGCCACAATGTGCCCCTGGGACAAAGGGGTCCCCAGGATGTCACAATAAGCCCTGGGGAGAAGGGGTGTCCCCAGGATGTCAGAATGGGCCCTGGGGACAACGCGGGGTCCTGGGATGTCACAATGGGCCACGGGGACAAAGGCGATCCCCATGGTGTCACAATGGGCCCTGGGGACTGCGGGGGGTACTAGGATGTCACAATGGGTCTTGGGGACAAAGCGGGTACTCAGGATATCACAATGGGCCCTGGGGACAATGGGGGGTCCCTTGAAGGTCACAATGGGCCCATGGGACAAAGAGGGTGCCCACGGTGTCACAGTGGGCCCTGGCGACAAAGTGGGATCCCCAGGATGTCACAATGGGCCCCGGGGACAAAGTAAAATCCTGGAATGTCACAATGGTCCCCAGTGACAAAGGCGCTCCCCATGGTGCCACAATGGGCCCTGGGGACAAAGTGGGTCCCCAGGATTTCACAATGGGGTCTTGGGACAAAGGGGGTCCCCAGGATGTCACAATGGGGTCTTGGGACAAAGGGGGTCCCCAGGATGTCACAATGGGCTCTGGGGACAATAGGGGGTCCTGGGACGTCACAATGGGCCCTGGAGAAAAGGGGGGGTCCTGGCATGTCACAATAGGCCCTGGGGACAAAGGGGGTCTTCAGGATGTCACAATGGGCCCGGGGGACAAAGGGGGTCCCCAGGATGTCACAATAGGCCCTGGGGAAAAAGAGGGCTCCCCAGGATATCACAATAGGCCCTGGGGACAAAGAGGGGTCCACAGAATGTGCACAATGGGCCCTGGGGACAAAGGGGGCTCCCCAGGATATCACAATGGGCTCTGGTGACATAGGGGTCCCCAAGATGTCACAACGGGTCCTGGGGACAAGGGGGGTCCCAAGGATGTCACAATGGGCACTGGAGACAAAGGGGGGGTCCCCACGGTATCAGAATGGGCCCTGGGGACAAAGGGGGGTCCCCTGAATGTCACAATGGGCCCTGGGGACAATGGGGGGTCCTGGGACGTCACAATGGGCCCTGGGGACAAGGGGGGGTCTCTAGGATGTCACAATGGGCCCTGGGGACAAAGAGGGGTCCCCTGAATGTCACAATGGGCCCTGGGGACAAGGTAGTGCAGTGGATGTCACAATGGGCCCTGGGGTCAATGGGGGGTGTCCAGGATGTGAGAATGAGTCCTGAGGACAAGGGGGGGTCCCCATGGTGTCACAATAGGCCCTGGGGACAAAGTGGGGTCCAAGAATGTCACAATGGGCCCTGGGGACAAAAGGGGTTGCCATGGTGCCACAATGGGCCCTGGGGTCAAAGGGGGTCCCCATGGTGCTACAATGGGCCCTGGGGACAAAGGGGGGTCCTGGGATGTCACAATGGGCCCTGGGGACAAAGGGGGTGTCCCCATGGTGCCACAACAGGCCCTGGGAGCAAGGGGATGGCCAGGATGTCACAATGGGTCCTGGGGAAAATGGGGGGTGCCCAGGATGTCACAATGGACCCTGAGGACAAGCGGGGGTCTCCATGGTGTCACAATGGGCCCCAGTGACAAAGGCGATCCCCTGAATGTCACAATCGGTCCTGGGGACAATGGGGGGTCCTGGGACCTTACAATGGTCCCTGAGGACAATGGTGGGTCCCCTGAAGGTCACAATGGGCCCTGGGGACAAAGGGGGGTCCGCAGAATGTCACAATGGGCACTGGGGACAAAGGGGGGGTCCCCATAGTGTCACAATGGGCCCAAGTGACAAGGAGGGTCCCCACGGTGCCACGATGGGTCCTGGGGACAAGGGCGTCCCCCAGATGTCACAATGGGCCCTGGGGACAATGGGGTTGCCCAGGATGTCACAATGGGCCCTGGGGACAATGGGAGTCCCCAAGGTGTCAGAACGAGCCCTGGGGTCAAAGTGGAATCCTGGAATGTCACAATGGCCCCCAGTGACAAAGAGGTTGCCAATGCTGCCACAATGGGCCCTGGGGACAAAAGGGGTCCCCAGGATTTCACAATAGCACTGGGGACAAAGGGGGGTCATGGGATGTCACAATGGGCCCTGGGGACAAGGGAGATCCCCATGGTGTCACAATAAGCCCTGGGGACAAAGTGGGGTCCTGGGATGTCACAATGGGCCCTGGGGACAATGGGGGGTGTCCAGGATGTGAGAATGAGTCCTGAGGAAAAGGGGGGGTCCCCGTGGTGTCACAATGGGTCCCCAGTGACAAGGAGGGGTCCCCATGGTGTCATAATGGGCCCTGGGGACAAAAGGGGTCCCCAGGATTTCACAATAGCACTGGGGACAAAGGGGGGTCATGGGATGTCACAATGGGCTCCAGTGACAAAGAGGGTCCTCATGGTGCCACAATGGGCCCTGGGGACAAAGGGGGTCCCCTGGATGTCACAATGGGCTCTGGGGACAAGGAGGGTCCCCAGGATGTCACAATGGGCCCTGGGGACAAAGAGCATCCCCAGCATGTCACAATGGGCCCTGGGGACAAAGGGGGTCCCCACGGTATCAGAATGGGCCCTGGGGACAAAGGGGGGTCCCCTGAATGTCACAATGGGCCCTGGGGACAATGGGGGGTCCTGGGACGTCACAATGGGCCCTGGGGACAAGGGGGGGTCCCCAGGATGTCACAATGGGCCCTGGGGAAAAAGAGGGGTCCCCTGAATGTCACAATGGGCCCTGGGGACAAGGGGGTGCAGAGGATGTCACAATGGGCCCTGGGGACAATGGGGGGTCCTGGGACATCACAATGGGCCCTGAGGACAAGGAGGGATCCCCAGGATGTCACAATGGGCCCTGGGGACAATGGGGGGTCCTGGGACGTCACAATGGGCCCTGGGGACAAGGGGGGGTCCCCAGGATGTCACAATGGGCCCTGGGGACAAGGGGGTGCCGAGGATGTCACAATGGGCCCTGGGGACAATGGGGGGTCCTGGGACGTCACAATGGGCCCTGGGGACAAGGGGGGGTCCCCAGGATCTCACAATGGGCCCTGGGGACAAAGAGGGGTCCCCTGAATGTCACAATGGGCCCTGGGGACAAGGGGGTGCAGAGGATGTCACAATGGGCCCTGGGGACAATGGGGGGTCCTGGGACATCACAATAGGCCCTGGGGACAAGGAGGGATCCCCAGGATGTCACAATGGGCCCTGGAGACAATGGGGGGTCCTGGGACGTCACAATGGGCCCTGGGGACAAGGGTGGGTCCCCAGGATGTCACAATGGGCCCTGGGGACAATGGGGGGTCCTGGGATGTCACAATGGGCCCTGGGGACAATGTGGGGTCCCCAGGATGTCACAATGAAGTCTTGGGACAAAGGGGGTCCCCAGGATGTCACAATTGGGCCTGGAAACCAGGGGGGGTCCTGGGATGTCACAATGGGCCCCAGTGACAAAAGGGGTCCCTATGGTGCCACAATGGGCCCTGGGGACAAGGGGGTGTCCCCAGGATGTCACAATGGGCCCTGCGGACAAGGGTGGTACCCACGGTGTCACAAGGGGCCCTGGGCACAAGGGGGGGTCCCCATAGTGTCACAATGGGTCCTGGGGACAAGTGGGGTCCCCAGGATGTCACAATGGGCCCTGGGGACAATGTGGGGTCCCCTGAATGTCACAATGGGCCCTGGGGACAAGGGGGTGCCGAGGATGTCACAATGGGCCCTGGGGACAATGGGGGGTCCTGGGACCTCACAGTGGGCCCTGAGGACAATGGTGGGTCCCCTGAATGTCAAAATGGGCCCTGGGGACAAAGGGGGGTCCGCAGGATGTCACAATGGGCACTGGGGACAAAGGGGGTGTCCCCAGGATGTCACAGTGGGCCCTGGGGACAATGGCAGGTCCTGGGACGTCACAATGGGCCCTGGGGACAAGGGGGGGTCCCCTGGATGTCACAATGGGCCCTGGGGATAAGGAGGGATTCCCAGGATGTCACAATGGGCCCTGGGGACAAGGGGGTGTCCCCAGGATGTCACAATGGGCCCTGCGGACAAGGGTGGTACCCACGGTGTCACAATGGGCACTGGGCACAAGGGGGGGTCCCTATAGTATCACAATGGGTCCTGGGGACAAGTGGGGTCCCCTGAAAGTCACAATGGGCCCTGGGGACAATGTGGGGTCCTGGGATGTCACAATGGGCCCCAGTGACAAACGGGGGCCCCTGAATGTCACAATGGGCCCTGGGGACAATGGGGGGTCCTGGGACGTCACAATGGGCCCTGGGGACAAGGAGGGATCCCCAGGATGTCACAATGGGCCCTGGGGACAAAGAGGCGTCCCCTGAATGTCACAATGGGCCCTGGGGACAAGGGGGTGCCGAGGATGTCACAATGGGCCCTGGGGACAAGGGAGATCCCCATGGTGTCACAATAAGCCCTGGGGACAAAGTGGGGTCCTGGGATGTCACAATGGGCCCTGGGGACACAGGTGGTCCCCAGGATGTCACAATGGGCCCTGGGGACAAAGTGGGGTCCTAAGATGTCACAATGGGCACTGGGGACAAAGGGGGTCCCCATGGTGTCACAATGGGCCTTGAGGACAATGGGGTCTCCCCAGGATGTCACAATGGGCCTTGGGGACAAAGGGGTGTCCCCTGAATGTGCATAATGGGCCCTGGGGACAAAGGGGGTCCCTTAATTGTCACAATGGGCCCTGGGGACAAGGGGGGTCCCTTAATTGTCACAATGGGCCCTGGGGACAAAGTGGGGTCCTGGAATGTCACAATGGGCCCAGAGGACAAAGGGGGTCCCCATGGTGCCACAGTGGGCCCTGGGGACAAAGGGGGTCCTGAGACGTCACAATGGGCCCTGGGGAAAAGGCGGGGTCCCCACGGTGTCACAATGGGCCTTGGGGACAAAGGGGGGTCCCCAGGATGTCACAATGGGCCCCGGGGACAAAGGGGTCCCCAGGATGTCACAATGGGTACTGGGGACAAAGGCGGGGTCCCCATGGTGTCACAATGGACCCAAGTGACAGGACGAGTCCCCACGGTACCACTATGGGCCCTGGAGACCAGGGGGTTCCCCGGATTTCACAATGGGCCCTGGGGACTAGGGGGGGGGGGTTCCCTCGGTGCCACGATGGGCCCTGGGGACAAGGGGGTCCCCAGGATGTCACAATGGGCCCTGAGGACAAATTGGGGTTCTGGGATGTCACAATGGGCCGTGGGGACAAAGGGGGTGTCCATGGTGCCACAATGGGCCCTGGGGACAAAGAGGGGTCCCCAGAATGTCACAATGGGCCCTGGGGACATTTGGGGTCCTCAGAATGTCACAATGGGCCGTGGGAACAATAGGGGGTCCTGGGACGTCACAATGGGCCCTGGAGTAAAGGGGGGTCCCCAGGATGTCACAATAGGCCCTGGGGACAAAGAGGAGTCCCCTGAATGTCATAATGGGCCCTGAGGACAAGGAGGGTCTCCACGGTGTCACAATGGGCCCTGGGGACAATGGGGGGTCCTGGGATGTCACAATAGGCCCTGGGGACAAAGGGGGTCCCCATGATTTCACAATGGGCCCAGGGGACAATGGGGCATCCTGGGACGTCACAATGGGCCCTGGGGACAAAGGGGGTCCCCATGGTGTCACAACGGCCCTGGGGATAAAGGGGGACCCCAGGATGTGTATAATGGGGCCTGGGGACAATGGGGGGTCCTGGGATGTCACAATGGGCTCTGGGGACAATAGGGGGTCCTGGGACGTCACAATGGGCCCTGGAGAAAAGGGGGGGTCCTGGCATGTCACAATAGGCCCTGGGGACAAAGGGGGTCTTCAGGATGTCACAATGGGCCCGGGGGACAAAGGGGGTCCCCAGGATGTCACAATAGGCCCTGGGGAAAAAGAGGGCTCCCCAGGATATCACAATGGGCCCTGGGGACAAAGAGGGGTCCACAGGATGTGCACAATGGGCCCTGGGGACAAAGGGGGCTCCCCAGCATATCACAATGGGCTCTGGTGCCATAGGGGTCCCCAAGATGTCACAACGGGTCCTGGGGACAAGGGGGGTCCCAAGGATGTCACAATGGGCACTGGAGACAAAGGGGGGGTCCCCACGGTGCCACGATGGGCCCTGGGGACAAGGGGGTCCCCAGGATGTAACAATGTGCCCTTGGGACAATGGGGGCTCCTGCGATGTCACAATGGGCCCTGGGGACAAAGGGAGGCCCCAGGATGTCACAATGGACCCTGGGGACAAAAGGGGTCCCCGGGATGTCACAATGGGCCCAGGGGACAACGAAGCATCCTGGGACGCCACAATGGGCCCGGGGAAAAAGGGGGGTCCCCAGGTTGTTCACAATGGGCCCTGGGGACAATGGGGGTCCTGGGATGTCACAATGAACCCTAGGGACAAAGGGGGTCCCCAGGATGTCACAATGGGCCCTGGGGATAAAGGGTACTCCCCAGGATGTCACAATAGGCCCTGGGGACAAAGGGGGTCCCCAGGATGTCACAACGGGCCCTGGGTACAAGGGGGGTCCCACCCTGTCACAATGAGCACTGGGGACAAAGGGGGTCCCCAGGATGTCACAATGGGCACTGGAGACAAAGGGGGGGTCTCCACGGTGCCACAATGGGCCCTGGGGACAAGAGGGTCCCCACGGTTTCACAATGGGCCCTGGGGACAAGGGGGATCCCCGCCCTGTCACAATGGGCCCTGGGGCCAAAGGGATCCCCAGGATGTCACAATGGGCCCTGGGGACTGCGGGGGGTACTAGGATGTCACAATGGGTCTTGGGGACAAAGGGGGTACCCAGGATGTCACAATGGGCCCTGGGGACAATGGGGGGTCCCTTGAAGGTCACAATGGGCCCATGGGACAAAGAGGGTGCCCACGGTGTCACAGTGGGCCCTGGCGACAAAGGGGGATCCCCAGGATGTCACAATGGGCCCCAGGGACAAAGTAAAATCCTGGAATGTCACAATGGTCCCCAGTGACAAAGGCGCTCCCCATGGTGCCACAATGGGCCCTGGGGACAAAGTGGGTCCCCAGGATTTCACAATGAGCACTGGGGACAAAGGGGGGTCCCAGGATGTCACAATGGGCCCTGGGGACAAGGGGGGGTTCCCATGGAGTCACAATGGGTCCTGGGGACAACGAGGCGTCCTGGGACGTCACAATGGGACTTGGGGACAAAGGGGGTCTTCCACAGTCTCACAATGGGCCCTAGAGACAAGGGGAGATCCCCAGGATGACACAATAGGCCCTGGAGACAAGGAGGAGTCCCCTGAATGTCACAATAAGCCCTGGGGACAAAGTGGGGTCCTGGGATGTCACAACTGGCCCCAGTGACAAAGGGTGTCCCCATGGTGCCACAATGGGCCCTGGGGACAAAGAGGGTCCCCAGGATGTCACAATGGGCTTTGGGGACAAGGCGGGGTCCCCAGGATGTCACAATGGGGTCTTGGGACAAAGGGGGTCCCCAGGATGTCACAATGGTCCCTGGGGACAATGGGGGTTCCTGGGACATCACAGTGGGCCCTGGGGACAAAGGCGGTCCCAGGGTGTCACAATAAGCCATGGGGACAAGGGGAGTCCCCAGGATGTCAGAATGGGCCCTGGGGACAACGCGGGGTCCTGGGATGTCACAATGGGCCACGGGGACAAAGGCGATCCCCATGGTGTCACAATGGGCCCTGGGGACAAGGGGGTCCCCAGGATGTCACAATGGGCCTTGGGGACAAGGGGGTCCCGAGGATGTCACAATGGGCCCTGGGGACAATGGGGGGTCCTGGGATGTCACAATGGGCCCTGGGGACAATGTGGGGTCCCCAGGATGTCACAATGAAGTCTTGGGACAAATGGGGTCCCCAGGATGTCACAATGGGGCCTGGAAACCAGGGGGGGTCCTGGGATGTCACAATGGGCCCCAGTGACAAAAGGGGTCCCTATGGTGCCACAATGGGCCCTGGGGACAAAGGGGGTCCCCTGGATGTCACAATGGACTCTGGGGACAAGGAGGGTCCCCAGGATGTCACAATGGGCCCTGGGGACAAAGGGGGTCCCCACGGTATCAGAATGGGCCCTGGGGACAAGGGGGGTCCCCAGGATGTCACAATGGGCCCTGGGGACAAGGGGGTGTCCCCAGGATGTCACAATGGGCCCTGCGGACAAGGGTGGTACCCACGGTGTCACAATGGGCCCTGGGCACAAGGGGGGGTCCCCATAGTGTCACAATGGGTCCTGGGGACAAGTGGGGTCCCCTGAATGTCACAATGGGCCCTGGGGACAATGTGGGGTCCCCTGAATGTCACAATGGGCCCTGGGGACAAGGGGGTGCCGAGGATGTCACAATGGGCCCTGGGGACAATGGGGGGTCCTGGGACCTCACAGTGGGCCCTGAGGACAATGGTGGGTCCCCTGAATGTCAAAATGGGCCCTGGGGACAACGGGGGGTCCGCAGGATGTCACAATGGGCACTGGGGACAAAGGGGGTGTCCCCAGGATGTCACAGTGGGCCCTGGGGACAATGGCAGGTCCTGGGACGTCACAATGGGCCCTGGGGACAAGGGGGGGTCCCCTGGATGTCACAATGGGCCCTGGGGATAAGGAGGGATTCCCAGGATGTCACAATGGGCCCTGGGGACAAGGGGGTGTCCCCAGGATGTCACAATGGGCCCTGCGGACAAGGGTGGTACCCACGGTGTCACAATGGGCACTGGGCACAAGGGGGGGTCCCTATAGTATCACAATGGGTCCTGGGGACAAGTGGGGTCCCCTGAAAGTCACAATGGGCCCTGGGGACAATGTGGGGTCCTGGGATGTCACAATGGGCCCCAGTGACAAACGGGGGCCCCTGAATGTCACAATGGGCCCTGGGGACAATGGGGGGTCCTGGGACGTCACAATGGGCCCTGGGGACAAGGAGGGATCCCCAGGATGTCACAATGGGCCCTGGGGACAAAGAGGCGTCCCCTGAATGTCACAATGGGCCCTGGGGACAAGGGGGTGCCGAGGATGTCACAATGGGCCCTGGGGACAAGGGAGATCCCCATGGTGTCACAATAAGCCCTGGGGACAAAGTGGGGTCCTGGGATGTCACAATGGGCCCTGGGGACACAGGTGGTCCCCAGGATGTCACAATGGGCCCTGGGGACAAAGTGGGGTCCTAAGATGTCACAATGGGCACTGGGGACAAAGGGGGTCCCCATGGTGTCACAATGGGCCTTGAGGACAATGGGGTCTCCCCAGGATGTCACAATGGGCCTTGGGGACAAAGGGGTGTCCCCTGAATGTGCATAATGGGCCCTGGGGACAAAGGGGGTCCCTTAATTGTCACAATGGGCCCTGGGGACAAGGGGGGTCCCTTAATTGTCACAATGGGCCCTGGGGACAAAGTGGGGTCCTGGAATGTCACAATGGGCCCAGAGGACAAAGGGGGTCCCCATGGTGCCACAGTGGGCCCTGGGGACAAAGGGGGTCCTGAGACGTCACAATGGGCCCTGGGGAAAAGGCGGGGTCCCCACGGTGTCACAATGGGCCTTGGGGACAAAGGGGGGTCCCCAGGATGTCACAATGGGCCCCGGGGACAAAGGGGTCCCCAGGATGTCACAATGGGTACTGGGGACAAAGGCGGGGTCCCCATGGTGTCACAATGGACCCAAGTGCCAGGACGAGTCCCCACGGTACCACTATGGGCCCTGGAGACCAGGGGGTTCCCCGGATTTCACAATGGGCCCTGGGGACTAGGGGGGGGGGGTTCCCTCGGTGCCACGATGGGCCCTGGGGACAAGGGGGTCCCCAGGATGTCACAATGGGCCCTGAGGACAAATTGGGGTTCTGGGATGTCACAATGGGCCGTGGGGACAAAGGGGGTGTCCATGGTGCCACAATGGGCCCTGGGGATAAAGAGGGGTCCCCAGAATGTCACAATGGGCCCTGGGGACATTTGGGGTCCTCAGAATGTCACAATGGGCCGTGGGAACAATAGGGGGTCCTGGGACGTCACAATGGGCCCTGGAGTAAAGGGGGGTCCCCAGGATGTCACAATAGGCCCTGGGGACAAAGAGGAGTCCCCTGAATGTCATAATGGGCCCTGAGGACAAGGAGGGTCTCCACGGTGTCACAATGGGCCCTGGGGACAATGGGGGGTCCTGGGATGTCACAATAGGCCCTGGGGACAAAGGGGGTCCCCATGATTTCACAATGGGCCCAGGGGACAATGGGGCATCCTGGGACGTCACAATGGGCCCTGGGGACAAAGGGGGTCCCCATAGTGTCACAACGGCCCTGGGGATAAAGGGGGACCCCAGGATGTGTATAATGGGGCCTGGGGATAATGGGGGGTCCTGGGATGTCACAATGGGCTCTGGGGACAATAGGGGGTCCTGGGACGTCACAATGGGCCCTGGAGAAAAGGGGGGGTCCTGGCATGTCACAATAGGCCCTGGGGACAAAGGGGGTCTTCAGGATGTCACAATGGGCCCGGGGGACAAAGGGGGTCCCCAGGATGTCACAATAGGCCCTGGGGAAAAAGAGGGCTCCCCAGGATATCACAATGGGCCCTGGGGACAAAGAGGGGTCCACAGGATGTGCACAATGGGCCCTGGGGACAAAGGGGGCTCCCCAGCATATCACAATGGGCTCTGGTGACATAGGGGTCCCCAAGATGTCACAACGGGTCCTGGGGACAAGGGGGGTCCCAAGGATGTCACAATGGGCACTGGAGAGAAAGGGGGGGTCCCCACGGTGCCACGATGGGCCCTGGGGACAAGGGGGTCCCCAGGATGTAACAATGTGCCCTTGGGACAATGGGGGCTCCTGCGATGTCACAATGGGCCCTGGGGACAAAGGGAGGCCCCAGGATGTCACAATGGACCCTGGGGACAAAAGGGGTCCCCGGGATGTCACAATGGGCCCAGGGGACAACGAAGCATCCTGGGACGCCACAATGGGCCCGGGGAAAAAGGGGGGTCCCCAGGTTGTTCACAATGGGCCCTGGGGACAATGGGGGTCCTGGGATGTCACAATGAACCCTAGGGACAAAGGGGGTCCCCAGGATGTCACAATGGGCCCTGGGGATAAAGGGTACTCCCCAGGATGTCACAATAGGCCCTGGGGACAAAGGGGGTCCCCAGGATGTCACAACGGGCCCTGGGTACAAGGGGGGTCCCACCCTGTCACAATGAGCACTGGGGACAAAGGGGGTCCCCAGGATGTCACAATGGGCACTGGAGACAAAGGGGGGGTCTCCACGGTGCCACAATGGGCCCTGGGGACAAGAGGGTCCCCACGGTTTCACAATGGGCCCTGGGGACAAGGGGGATCCCCGCCCTGTCACAATGGGCCCTGGGGCCAAAGGGATCCCCAGGATGTCACAATGGGCCCTGGGGACTGCGGGGGGTACTAGGATGTCACAATGGGTCTTGGGGACAAAGGGGGTACCCAGGATGTCACAATGGGCCCTGGGGACAATGGGGGGTCCCTTGAAGGTGACAATGGGCCCATGGGACAAAGAGGGGGCCCACGGTGTCACAGTGGGCCCTGGCGACAAAGGGGGATCCCCAGGATGTCACAATGGGCCCCGGGGACAAAGTAAAATCCTGGAATGTCACAATGGTCCCCAGTGACAAAGGCGCTCCCCATGGTGCCACAATGGGCCCTGGGGACAAAGTGGGTCCCCAGGATTTCACAATGAGCACTGGGGACAAAGGGGGGTCCCAGGATGTCACAATGGGCCCTGGGGACAAGGGGGGGTTCCCATGGAGTCACAATGGGTCCTGGGGACAACGAGGCGTCCTGGGACGTCACAATGGGACTTGGGGACAAAGGGGGTCTTCCACAGTCTCACAATGGGCCCTAGAGACAAGGGGAGATCCCCAGGATGACACAATAGGCCCTGGGGACAAAGAGGAGTCCCCCTGAATGTCACAATAAGCCCTGGGGACAAAGTGGGGTCCTGGGATGTCACAACTGGCCCCAGTGACAAAGGGTGTCCCCATGGTGCCACAATGGGCCCTGGGGACAAAGAGGGTCCCCAGGATGTCACAATGGGCTTTGGGGACAAGGCGGGGTCCCCAGGATGTCACAATGGGGTCTTGGGACAAAGGGGGTCCCCAGGATGTCACAATGGTCCCTGGGGACAATGGGGGTTCCTGGGACATCACAGTGGGCCCTGGGGACAAAGGCGGTCCCAGGGTGTCACAATAAGCCATGGGGACAAGGGGAGTCCCCAGGATGTCAGAATGGGCCCTGGGGACAACGCGGGGTCCTGGGATGTCACAATGGGCCACGGGGACAAAGGCGATCCCCATGGTGTCACAATGGGCCCTGGGGACAAGGGGGTCCCCAGGATGTCACAATGGGCCTTGGGGACAAGGGGGTCCCGAGGATGTCACAATGGGCCCTGGGGACAATGGGGGGTCCTGGGATGTCACAATGGGCCCTGGGGACAATGTGGGGTCCCCAGGATGTCACAATGAAGTCTTGGGACAAATGGGGTCCCCAGGATGTCACAATGGGGCCTGGAAACCAGGGGGGGTCCTGGGATGTCACAATGGGCCCCAGTGACAAAAGGGGTCCCTATGGTGCCACAATGGGCCCTGGGGACAAAGGGGGTCCCCTGGATGTCACAATGGACTCTGGGGACAAGGAGGGTCCCCAGGATGTCACAATGGGCCCTGGGGACAAAGGGGGTCCCCACGGTATCAGAATGGGCCCTGGGGACAAGGGGGGTCCCCAGGATGTCACAATGGGCCCTGGGGACAAGGGGGTGTCCCCAGGATGTCACAATGGGCCCTGCGGACAAGGGTGGTACCCACGGTGTCACAATGGGCCCTGGGCACAAGGGGGGGTCCCCATAGTGTCACAATGGGTCCTGGGGACAAGTGGGGTCCCCAGGATGTCACAATGGGCCCTGGGGACAATGTGGGGTCCCCTGAATGTCACAATGGGCCCTGGGGACAAGGGGGTGCCGAGGATGTCACAATGGACCCTGGGGACAATGGGGGGTCCTGGGACCTCACAGTGGGCCCTGAGGACAATGGTGGGTCCCCTGAATGTCAAAATGGACCCTGGGGACAAAGGGGGGTCCGCAGGATGTCACAATGGGCACTGGGGACAAAGGGGGTGTCCCCAGGATGTCACAGTGGGCCCTGGGGACAATGGCGGGTCCTGGGATGTCACAATGGGCCCTGGGGACAAGGGGGGGTCCCCTGGATGTCACAATGGGCCCTGGGGATAAGGAGGGATTCCCAGGATGTCACAATGGGCCCTGGGGACAAAGGGGGATTCCCAGGATGTCACAATGGGCCCTGGGGACAACGGGGTGTCCCCAGGATGTCACAATGGGCCCTGCGGACAAGGGTGGTACCCACGGTGTCACAATGGGCACTGGGCACAAGGGGGGGTCCCTATAGTATCACAATGGGTGCTGGGGACAAGTGGGGTCCCCTGAAAGTCACAATGGGCCCTGGGGACAATGTGGGGTCCTGGGATGTCACAATGGGCCCTGGTGACAAACGGGGGCCCCTGAATGTCACAATAGGCCCTGGGGACAATGGGGGGTCCTGGGACGTCACAATGGGCCCTGGAGTAAAGGGGGGTCCCCAGGATGTCACAATAGGCCCTGGGGACAAAGAGGAGTCCCCTGAATGTCATAATGGGCCCTGAGGACAAGGAGGGTCTCCACGGTGTCACAATGGGCCCTGGGGACAATGGGGGGTCCTGGGATGTCACAATAGGCCCTGGGGACAAAGGGGGTCCCCATGATTTCACAATGGGCCCAGGGGACAATGGGGCATCCTGGGACGTCACAATGGGTCCTGGGGACAAAGGGGGTCCCCATGGTGTCACAACGGCCCTGGGGATAAAGGGGGACCCCAGGATGTGTATAATGGGGCCTGGGGACAATGGGGGGTCCTGGGATGTCACAATGGGCTCTGGGGACAATAGGGGGTCCTGGGACGTCACAATGGGCCCTGGAGAAAAGGGGGGGTCCTGGCATGTCACAATAGGCCCTGGGGACAAAGGGGGTCTTCAGGATGTCACAATGGGCCCGGGGGACAAAGGGGGTCCCCAGGATGTCACAATAGGCCCTGGGGAAAAAGAGGGCTCCCCAGGATATCACAATGGGCCCTGGGGACAAAGAGGGGTCCACAGGATGTGCACAATGGGCCCTGGGGACAAAGGGGGCTCCCCAGCATATCACAATGGGCTCTGGTGCCATAGGGGTCCCCAAGATGTCACAACGGGTCCTGGGGACAAGGGGGGTCCCAAGGATGTCACAATGGGAACTGGAGACAAAGGGGGGGTCCCCACGGTGCCACGATGGGCCCTGGGGACAAGGGGGTCCCCAGGATGTAACAATGTGCCCTTGGGACAATGGGGGCTCCTGCGATGTCACAATGGGCCCTGGGGACAAAGGGAGGCCCCAGGATGTCACAATGGACCCTGGGGACAAAAGGGGTCCCCGGGATGTCACAATGGGCCCAGGGGACAACGAAGCATCCTGGGACGCCACAATGGGCCCGGGGAAAAAGGGGGGTCCCCAGGTTGTTCACAATGGGCCCTGGGGACAATGGGGGTCCTGGGATGTCACAATGAACCCTAGGGACAAAGGGGGTCCCCAGGATGTCACAATGGGCCCTGGGGATAAAGGGTACTCCCCAGGATGTCACAATAGGCCCTGGGGACAAAGGGGGTCCCCAGGATGTCACAACGGGCCCTGGGTACAAGGGGGGTCCCACCCTGTCACAATGAGCACTGGGGACAAAGGGGGTCCCCAGGATGTCACAATGGGCACTGGAGACAAAGGGGGGGTCTCCACGGTGCCACAATGGGCCCTGGGGACAAGAGGGTCCCCACGGTTTCACAATGGGCCCTGGGGACAAGGGGGATCCCCGCCCTGTCACAATGGGCCCTGGGGCCAAAGGGATCCCCAGGATGTCACAATGGGCCCTGGGTACAAGGGGGGTACTAGGATGTCACAATGGGTCTTGGGGACAAAGGGGGTACCCAGGATGTCACAATGGGCCCTGGGGACAATGGGGGGTCCCTTGAAGGTCACAATGGGCCCATGGGACAAAGAGGGTGCCCACGGTGTCACAGTGGGCCCTGGCGACCAAGGGGGATCCCCAGGATGTCACAATGGGCCCCGGGGACAAAGTAAAATCCTGGAATGTCACAATGGTCCCCAGTGACAAAGGCGCTCCCCATGGTGCCACAATGGGCCCTGGGGACAAAGTGGGTCCCCAGGATTTCACAATGAGCACTGGGGACAAAGGGGGGTCCCAGGATGTCACAATGGGCCCTGGGGACAAGGGGGGGTTCCCATGGAGTCACAATGGGTCCTGGGGACAACGAGGCGTCCTGGGACGTCACAATGGGACTTGGGGACAAAGGGGGTCTTCCACAGTCTCACAATGGGCCCTAGAGACAAGGGGAGATCCCCAGGATGACACAATAGGCCCTGGGGACAAAGAGGAGTCCCCCTGAATGTCACAATGGGCCCTGGGGACAAGGGGGGTCCCCATGGTATCACAATAAGCCCTGGGGACAAAGTGGGGTCCTGGGATGTCACAACTGGCCCCAGTGACAAAGGGTGTCCCCATGGTGCCACAATGGGCCCTCGGGACAAAGAGGGTCCCCAGGATGTCACAATGGGCTTTGGGGACAAGGCGGGGACCCCAGGATGTCACAATGGGGTCTTGGGACAAAGGGGGTCCCCAGGATGTCACAATGGTCCCTGGGGACAATGGGGGGTCCTGGGACATCACAATGGGCCCTGGGGACAAAGGCGGTCCCAGGGGGTCACAATAAGCCATGGGGACAAGGGGAGTCCCCAGGATGTCAGAATGGGCCCTGGGGACAACGCGGGGTCCTGGGATGTCACAATGGGCCACGGGGACAAAGGCGATCCCCATGGTGTCACAATGGGCCCTGGGGACAAGGGAGTCCCGAGGATGTCACAATGGGCCTTGGGGACAAGGGGGTCCCGAGGATGTCACAATGGGCCCTGGGGACAATGGGGGGTCCTGGGATGTCACAATGGGCCCTGGGGACAATGTGGGGTCCCCAGGATGTCACAATGAAGTCTTGGGACAAATGGGGTCCCCAGGATGTCACAATGGGGCCTGGAAACCAGGGGGGGTCCTGGGATGTCACAATGGGCCCCAGTGACAAAAGGGGTCCCTATGGTGCCAAAATGGGCCCTGGGGACAAAGGGGGTCCCCTGGATGTCACAATGGACTCTGGGGACAAGGAGGGTCCCCAGGATGTCACAATGGGCCCTGGGGACAAAGGGGGTCCCCACGGTATCAGAATGGGCCCTGGGGACAAGGGGGGTCCCCAGGATGTCACAATGGGCCCTGGGGACAAGGGGGTGTCCCCAGGATGTCACAATGGGCCCTGCGGACAAGGGTGGTACCCACGGTGTCACAATGGGCCCTGGGCACAAGGGGGGGTCCCCATAGTGTCACAATGGGTCCTGGGGACAAGTGGGGTCCCCAGGATGTCACAATGGGCCCTGGGGACAATGTGGGGTCCCCTGAATGTCACAATGGGCCCTGGGGACAAGGGGGTGCCGAGGATGTCACAATGGGCCCTGGGGACAATGGGGGGTCCTGGGACCTCACAGTGGGCCCTGAGGACAATGGTGGGTCCCCTGAATGTCAAAATGGGCCCTGGGGACAAAGGGGGGTCCGCAGGATGTCACAATGGGCACTGGGGACAAAGGGGGTGTCCCCAGGATGTCACAGTGGGCCCTGGGGACAATGGCGGGTCCTGGGACGTCACAATGGGCCCTGGGGACAAGGGGGGGTCCCCTGGATGTCACAATGGGCCCTGGGGATAAGGAGGGATTCCCAGGATGTCACAATGGGCCCTGGGGACAAGGGGGGATTCCCAGGATGTCACAATGGGCCCTGGGGACAAGGGGGTGTCCCCAGGATGTCACAATGGGCCCTGCGGACAAGGGTGGTACCCACGGTGTCACAATGGGCACTGGGCACAAGGGGGGGTCCCTATAGTATCACAATGGGTCCTGGGGACAAGTGGGGTCCCCTGAAAGTCAGAATGGGCCCTGGGGACAATGTGGGGTCCTGGGATGTCACAATGGGCCCCAGTGACAAACGGGGGCCCCTGAATGTCACAATGGGCCCTGGGGACAATGGGGGGTCCTGGGACGTCACAATGGGCCCTGGGGACAAGGAGGGATCCCCAGGATGTCACAATGGGCCCTGGGGACAAAGAGGCGTCCCTTGAATGTCACAATGGGCCCTGGGGACAAGGGGGTGCCGAGGATGTCACAATGGGCCCTGGGGACAAGGGAGATCCCCATGGTGTCACAATAAGCCCTGGGGACAAAGTGGGGTCCTGGGATGTCACAATGGGCCCTGGGGACACAGGTGGTCCCCAGGATGTCACAATGGGCCCTGGGGACAAAGTGCGGTCCTAAGATGTCACAATGGGCACTGGGGACAAAGGGGGTCCCCATGGTGTCACAATGGGCCTTGAGGACAATGGGGTCTCCCCAGGATGTCACAATGGGCCTTGGGGACAAAGGGGTGTCCCCTGAATGTGCATAATGGGCCCTGGGGACAAAGGGTGGTCGCCAGGATGTCTCAGTGGGCCCTGGGGACAATGGGGTGTCCTGGGATGTCACAATGGGCCCCAGTGACAAATGGGGTCTCCACGGTGTCACAATGGGCCCTGGGGATAAAGGGGGTTCTCCAGGATGTCACAATGGGCCCAAGTGATGAGTCCCCACAGTGCCACTATGGGCCCTGGAGACAAGGGGGGTCCCCAGGATGTCACGATGGGGCCTGGGGACAACGAGGGGTCCTGGGACGTCACAATGAGCCCTGGGGAAAAAGGGTGGTCCCCATGATGTCACAATGGGCACTGGAGACAGTGGGGGGTCCTGGGATGTCACAATGGGCCCTGGGGACAAAGTAAGGTCCTCGGCTGTCACAATGAGCCCTGAGGACAAGGGGGGTTCCCAGAATTTCACAATGAGCACTGGGGACAAAGTGGGGTCCTGGGATGTCAAAATGGGCCCTGGGGACAAAGGGGGTCCCTTAATTGTCACAATGGGCCCTGGGGACAAGGGGGGTCCCTTAATTGTCACAATGGGCCCTGGGGACAAAGTGGGGTCCTGGAATGTCACAATGGGCCCAGAGGACAAAGGGGGTCCCCATGGTGCCACAGTGGGCCCTGGGGACAAAGGGGGTCCTGAGACGTCACAATGGGCCCTGGGGAAAAGGCGGGGTCCCCACGGTGTCACAATGGGCCCTGGGGACAATGGGGGGTCCTGGGATGTCACAATGGGCCCCAGTGACAAAGGGGGTCCCCATGGTGCGACAACGAGCTCTGGGGATAAAGGGGGTCTCCAGGATGTCACAATGGGCCCTGGGGACAAAGGAAGTCCCCAGAATGCCACAATGGGTCCTGGAAAGAAGTGGGGTCCCCACCGTGTCACAATGGGCCTTGGGGACAAAGGGGGGTCCCCAGGATCTCACAATGGGCCCCGGGGACAAAGGGGTCCCCAGGATGTCACAATGGGTACTGGGGACAAAGGCGGGGTCCCCATGGTGTCACAATGGACCCAAGTGACAGGACGAGTCCCCACGGTACCACTATGGGCCCTGGAGACCAGGGGGTTCCCCGGATTTCACAATGGGCCCTGGGGACTAGGGGGGGGGGGTTCCCTCGGTGCCACGATGGGCCCTGGGGACAAGGGGGTCCCCAGGATGTCACAATGGGCCCTGAGGACAAATTGGGGTTCTGGGATGTCAAAATGGGCCCTGGGGACAAAGGGGGTGTCCATGGTGCCACAATGGGCCCTGGGGACAAAGAGGGGTCCCCAGAATGTCACAATGGGCCCTGGGGACATTTGGGGTCCTCAGAATGTCACAATGGGCCGTGGGAACAATAGGGGGTCCTGGGACGTCACAATGGGCCCTGGAGTAAAGGGGGGTCCCCAGGATGTCACAATAGGCCCTGGGGACAAAGAGGAGTCCCCTGAATGTCATAATGGGCCCTGAGGACAAGGAGGGTCTCCACGGTGTCACAATGGGCCCTGGGGACAATGGGGGGTCCTGGGATGTCACAATAGGCCCTGGGGACAAAGGGGGTCCCCATGATTTCACAATGGGCCCAGGGGACAATGGGGCATCCTGGGACGTCACAATGGGCCCTGGGGACAAAGGGGGTCCCCATGGTGTCACAACTACCCTGGGGATAAAGGGGGACCCCAGGATGTGTATAATGGGGCCTGGGGACAATGGGGGGTCCTGGGATGTCACAATGGGCTCTGGGGACAATAGGGGGTCCTGGGACGTCACAATGGGCCCTGGAGAAAAGGGGGGGTCCTGGCATGTCACAATAGGCCCTGGGGACAAAGGGGGTCTTCAGGATGTCACAATGGGCCCGGGGGACAAAGGGGGTCCCCAGGATGTCACAATAGGCCCTGGGGAAAAAGAGGGCTCCCCAGGATATCACAATGGGCCCTGGGGACAAAGAGGGGTCCACAGGATGTGCACAATGGGCCCTGGGGACAAAGGGGGCTCCCCAGGATATCACAATGGGCTCTGGTGACATAGGGGTCCCCAAGATGTCACAACGGGTCCTGGGGACAAGGGGGGTCCCAAGGATGTCACAATGGGCACTGGAGACAAAGGGGGGGTCCCCACGGTGCCACGATGGGCCCTGGGGACAAGGGGGTCCCCAGGATGTAACAATGTGCCCTTGGGACAATGGGGGCTCCTGCGATGTCACAATGGGCCCTGGGGACAAAGGGAGGCCCCAGGATGTCACAATGGACCCTGGGGACAAAAGGGGTCCCCGGGATGTCACAATGGGCCCAGGGGACAACGAAGCATCCTGGGACGCCACAATGGGCCCGGGGAAAAAGGGGGGTCCCCAGGTTGTTCACAATGGGCCCTGGGGACAATGGGGGTCCTGGGATGTCACAATGAACCCTAGGGACAAAGGGGGTCCCCAGGATGTCACAATGGGCCCTGGGGATAAAGGGTACTCCCCAGGATGTCACAATAGGCCCTGGGGACAAAGGGGGTCCCCAGGATGTCACAACGGGCCCTGGGTACAAGGGGGGTCCCACCCTGTCACAATGAGCACTGGGGACAAAGGGGGTCCCCAGGATGTCACAATGGGCACTGGAGACAAAGGGGGGGTCTCCACGGTGCCACAATGGGCCCTGGGGACAATGGGGGGTCCCCACGGTTTCACAATGGGCCCTGGGGACAAGGGGGATCCCCGCCCTGTCACAATGGGCCCTGGGGCCAAAGGGATCCCCAGGATGTCACAATGGGCCCTGGGGACTGCGAGGGGTACTAGGATGTCACAATGGGTCTTGGGGACAAAGGGGGTACCCAGGATGTCACAATGGGCCCTGGGGACTGCGGGGGGTCCCTTGAAGGTCACAATGGGCCCATGGGACAAAGAGGGTGCCCACGGTGTCACAGTGGGCCCTGGCGACAAAGGGGGATCCCCAGGATGTCACAATGGGCCCCGGGGACAAAGTAAAATCCTGGAATGTCACAATGGTCCCCAGTGACAAAGGCGCTCCCCATGGTGCCACAATGGGCCCTGGGGACAAAGTGGGTCCCCAGGATTTCACAATGAGCACTGGGGACAAAGGGGGGTCCCAGGATGTCACAATGGGCCCTGGGGACAAGGGGGGGTTCCCATGGAGTCACAATGGGTCCTGGGGACAACGAGGCGTCCTGGGACGTCACAATGGGACTTGGGGACAAAGGGGGTCTTCCACAGTCTCACAATGGGCCCTAGAGACAAGGGGAGATCCCCAGGATGACACAATAGGCCCTGGGGACAAAGAGGAGTCCCCCTGAATGTCACAATGGGCCCTGGGGACAAGGGGGGTCCCCATGGTATCACAATAAGCCCTGGGGACAAAGTGGGGTCCTGGGATGTCACAACTGGCCCCAGTGACAAAGGGTGTCCCCATGGTGCCACAATGGGCCCTGGGGACAAAGAGGGTCCCCAGGATGTCACAATGGGCTTTGGGGACAAGGCGGGGTCCCCAGGATGTCACAATGGGGTCTTGGGACAAAGGGGGTCCCCAGGATGTCACAATGGTCCCTGGGGACAATGGGGGTTCCTGGGACATCACAGTGGGCCCTGGGGACAAAGGCGGTCCCAGGGTGTCACAATAAGCCATGGGGACAAGGGGGGTCCCCAGGATGTCAGAATGGGCCCTGGGGACAACGCGGGGTCCTGGGATGTCACAATGGGCCACGGGGACAAAGGCGATCCCCATGGTGTCACAATGGGCCCTGGGGACAAGGGGGTCCCCAGGATGTCACAATGGGCTCATGGGATAAAGGGGGTACCCACGGTGTCACTATAGGCCCTGGGGACAATGGGGGGTCCCCACGGTGCCACGATGGGTCGTGTGGACAAGGGGGTCCCCAGGATGTTCACAACGGGCCCTGAGGACAAAGGGGGTCCCCACCGTGTCACAATGGTCCCTGGGGACAACTTGGGGTCCTGGGATGTCACAATGGGCCCTGGGGACAAAGGCGGTCCCCAGGATGTCACAATAAGCCCTGGGGACAAGGGGGGTCCCCAGGATGTCACAATGGGCACTGGGGACAAAGGGGGTACCCACGGTGTCACTATAGGCCCTGGGGACAACGGGGGGTCCCCACGGTGCCACGATGGGCCATGGGGACAAGGGGGTCCCCAGGATGTTCACAATGGGCCCTGGAGACAATGGGGTGTCCCCAGGATGTCACAATGGGCCCTGGGGACAAAGAGGGTCCCCAGGATGTCACAATCGGCCCTGGGCACAAAGGGGGGTGCACATGGTGTCAAAATGGGCCCTGGGGACAAAGGGCGTCCCCAGGATGTCACAGTGGGCCCTGGGGACAAAGTGGTCCCCATGGTATCAGAATGGGCCCTGGGGACAAAGAGGGGTGCCCTGAATGTCACAATGGGCCCTGAGGACAAAGGGGGGTCCCCAGGATGTCGCAATGGGCCTTGGGGACAATGGGGGGTCCTAGGATGTCACAATGCGCCCGAGTGACAAATGGGGTCTCCATGGTGTCACAATGGGACCTGAAGACAAAGGGGGTCCCCTGAATGTCACAATGGGCCCTGAGGACAATGGGGGTTCCTGGAACGTCACAATGGGCCCTGGGGAGAAAGGGAGGTCCCCAGGATGTCACAATGGGCCCTGGAGACAATTGGGGTTTTGGGATGTCACGATGGGCTCTGACGACAAGGGGAGGTGCCCATGGTGTCACAATGGGTCCTCAGTGACAAGGGGGGTCCCTAGAGTGTCACAATGGGCTCTGCAGACAATGGGGGGTCCTGGGATGTCACAATGGGCACCAGTGACAAAGGGGGTCCTCATGGTGCCACAATGGGCCCTGGGGAGTAAGTGGGGTCCTGGGATGTCACAATGGGTCCTGGGGACAAAGGGTGATTCTTTGATGTCACAAGGGGCCCTGGAGGCAAGGGGGTCCCGAGGATGTTACAATGGGCCCTGGGCACAAAGGGGGGTCCCCATAGTGTCACAATGGGTCCCCAGTGACAAGGGGGTCCCCACGGTGCCACGATGGGCCCTGGGGACAAGAGGGGGTCCCCATGGTGTCACAATGGACCCTGGGGTCAAAGGGGGTTCCCAGGACATCACAATGGGCTCTGGGGACAATGGGGATCCTGGGACATCACAATGAGCCCTGGGGACAAGGGGGGGTCCTGGGACGTCACAATGGGTCCTGGGGACAAAGCGGTTCCCCAGGATGTCACAATGGGCCCCGGGGACAAAGCAGGGTCCTGGGACGTCACAATGGGCCCTGGAGACAAAGGGATTCCCCAGGATGTCACAATGGGCCCTGGGGACAAAGGGGGTCCCCACAGTGTCACAATGGTCCCTGGGGACAAAGGAGATCCCCACAGTGTCACAATGGGCCCAGGGGGCAAAAGGGGGACCCCAGGATGTCACAATGGGCCCAGGGGACAATGGGGGGTCCTGGGACGTTATAATGGGCCCTCGGGAAAAAGGGGGTCCACATGGTGCCACAATGGGCCCTGGGGACAACGGGGGTCCCAGGATGCCACAATGGACACTGGGGACAAGGGGGTCCCCAGGATGTCACAATGGGCCCTGGGGACAACGGTGGCTCCTGGGATGTCACAATGGGCCCTGGGGACACAGGTGGTCCCCAGGATGTCACAATGGGCCCTGGGGACAAAGTGGGGTCCTAAGATGTCACAATGGGCACTGGGGACAAAGGGGGTCCCCATGGTGCCACAATGGGTCTTGGGGACAATGGGGTCTCCCCAGGATGTCACAATGGGCCTTGGGGACAAAGGGGTGTCCCCTGAATGTGCATAATGGGCCCTGAAGACAAAGGGTGGTCGCCGGGATGTCTCAGTGGGCCCTGGGGACAATGGGGTGTCCTGGGATGTCACAATGGGCCCCAGTGACAAATGGGGTCTCCACGGTGTCACAATGGGCCCTGGAGTAAAGGGGCGTCCCCAGGATGTCACAATAGTCCCTGGGGAAAAAGAGGAGTCCCCTGAATGTCATAATGGGCCCTGAGGACAAGGAGGGTCTCCACGGTGTCACAATGGGCCCTGGGGACAATGGGGGGTCCTGGGATGTCACAATAGGCCCTGGGGACAAAGGGGGTCCCCATGATTTCACAATGGGCCCAGGGGACAATGGGGCATCCTGGGACGTCACAATGGGCCCTGGGGACAAAGGGGGTCTCCATGGTGTCACAATGGCCCTGGGGATAAAGGGGGACCCCAGGTTGTGTATAATGGGGCCTGGGGACAATGGGGGGTCCTGGGATGTCACAATGGGCTCTGGGGACAATAGGGGGTCCTGGGACGTCACAATGGGCCCTGGAGAAAAGGGGGGGTCCTGACATGTCACAATAGGCCCTGGGGACAAAGGGGGTCTTCAGGATGTCACAATGGGCCCGGGGGACAAAGGGGGTCCCCAGGATGTCACAATAGGCCCTGGGGAAAAAGAGGGCTCCCCAGGATATCACAATGGGCCCTGGGGACAAAGAGGGGTCCACAGGATGTGCACAATGGGCCCTGGGGACAAAGGGGGCTCCCCAGGATATCACAATGGGCTCTGGTGACATAGGGGTCCCCAAGATGTCACAACGGGTCCTGGGGACAAGGGGGGTCCCAAGAATGTCACAATGGGAACTGGAGACAAAGGGGGAGTCCCCACGGTGCCACGATGGGCCCTGGGGACAAGGGGGTCCCCAGGATGTAACAATGTGCCCTTGGGACAATGGGGGCTCCTGCGATGTCACAATGGGCCCTGGGGACAAAGGGAGGCCCCAGGATGTCACAATGGACCCTGGGGACAAAAGGGGTCCCCGGGATGTCACAATGGGCCCAGGGGACAACGAAGCATCCTGGGACGCCACAATGGGCCCGGGGAAAAAGGGGGGTCCCCAGGTTGTTCACAATGGGCCCTGGGGACAATGGGGGTCCTGGGATGTCACAATGAACCCTAGGGACAAAGGGGGTCCCCAGGATGTCACAATGGGCCCTGGGGATAAAGGGGACTCCCCAGGATGTCACAATAGGCCCTGGGGACAAAGGGGGTCCCCAGGATGTCACAACGGGCCCTGGGTACAAGGGGGGTCCCACCCTGTCACAATGAGCACTGGGGACAAAGGGGGTCCCCAGGATGTCACAATGGGCACTGGAGACAAAGGGGGGGTCTCCACGGCGCCACAATGGGCCCTGGGGACAAGAGGGTCCCCACGGTTTCACAATGGGCCCTGGGGACAAGGGGGATCCCCGCCCTGTCACAATGGGCCCTGGGGCCAAAGGGATCCCCAGGATGTCACAATGGGCCCTGGGGACTGCGGGGGGTACTAGGATGTCACAATGGGTCTTGGGGACAAAGGGGGTACCCAGGATGTCACAATGGGCCCTGGGGACAATGGGGGGTCCCTTGAAGGTCACAATGGGCCCATGGGACAAAGAGGGTGCCCACGGTGTCACAGTGGGCCCTGGCGACCAAGGGGGATCCCCAGGATGTCACAATGGGCCCCGGGGACAAAGTAAAATCCTGGAATGTCACAATGGTCCCCAGTGACAAAGGCGCTCCCCATGGTGCCACAATGGGCCCTGGGGACAAAGTGGGTCCCCAGGATTTCACAATGAGCACTGGGGACAAAGGGGGGTCCCAGGATGTCACAATGGGCCCTGGGGACAAGGGGGGGTTCCCATGGAGTCACAATGGGTCCTGGGGACAACGAGGCGTCCTGGGACGTCACAATGGGACTTGGGGACAAAGGGGGTCTTCCACAGTCTCACAATGGGCCCTAGAGACAAGGGGAGATCACCAGGATGACACAATAGGCCCTGGGGACAAAGAGGAGTCCCCCTGAATGTCACAATGGGCCCTGGGGACAAGGGGGTTCCCCATGGTATCACAATAAGCCCTGGGGACAAAGTGGGGTCCTGGGATGTCACAACTGGCCCCAGTGACAAAGGGTGTCCCCATGGTGCCACAATGGGCCCTGGGGACAAAGAGGGTCCCCAGGATGTCACAATGGGCTTTGGGGACAAGGCGGGGTCCCCAGGATGTCACAATGGGGTCTTGGGACAAAGGGGGTCCCCAGGATGTCACAATGGTCCCTGGGGACAAAGGCGGTCCCAGGGTGTCACAATAAGCCATGGGGACAAGGGGGGTCCCCAGGATGTCACAATGGGCACTGGGGACAAAGGGGGGTCCCCACGGTGCCATGATGGGCCCTGGCGACAAGGGGGTCCCCAAGATGTCACAATGGGCCCATGGGACAAAGGGGGTACCCATGGTGTCACAATGGGCACTGGGGACAAGGGGGGTCCCCAGGATGTCACAAGTGGCCCTGGGGATAAAGGGGGTCCCATGGTGCCACAATGTGCCCCTGGGACAAAGGGGTCCCCAGGATGTCACAATAAGCCCTGGGGAGAAGGGGGGTCCCCAGGATGTCAGAATGGGCCCTGGGGACAACGCGGGGTCCTGGGATGTCACAATGGGCCACGGGGACAAAGGCGATCCCCATGGTGTCACAATGGGCCCTGGGGACTGCGGGGGGTACTAGGATGTCACAATGGGTCTTGGGGACAAAGCGGGTACTCAGGATGTCACAATGGGCCCTGGGGACAATGGGGGGTCCCTTGAAGGTCACAATGGGCCCATGGGACAAAGAGGGTGCCCACGGTGTCACAGTGGGCCCTGGCGACAAAGGGGGATCCCCAGGATGTCACAATGGGCCCCGGGGACAAAGTAAAATCCTGGAATGTCACAATGGTCCCCAGTGACAAAGGCGCTCCCCATGGTGCCACAATGGGCCCTGGGGACAAAGTGGGTCCCCAGGATTTCACAATGGGCACTGGGGACAAAGGGGGGTCCCAGGATGTCACAATGGGCCCTGGGGACAAGGGGGGGTTCCCATGGAGTCACAATGGGTCCTGGGGACAACGAGGCGTCCTGGGACGTCACAATGGGACTTGGGGACAAAGGGGGTCTTCCACAGTCTCACAATGGGCCCTAGAGACAAGGGGAGATCCCCAGGATGACACAATAGGCCCTGGGGACAAAGAGGAGTCCCCCTGAATGTCACAATGGGCCCTGGGGACAAAGAGGGTCCCCAGGATGTCACAATCGGCTCTGGGCACAAAGGGGGGTGCACATGGTGTCAAAATGGGCCCTGGGGACAAAGGGCGTCCCCAGGATGTCACAGTGGGCCCTGGGGACAACGCGGGGTCCTGGGATGTCACAATGGGCCACGGGGACAAAGGCGATCCCCATGGTGTCACAATGGGCCCTGGGGACAAGGGGGTCCCCAGGATGTCACCATGGGCTCATGGGATAAAGGGGGTACCCACGGTGTCACTATGGGCCCTGGGGACAACGTGGGGTCCCCACGGTGCCACGATGGGTCGTGTGGACAAGGGGGTCCCCAGGATGTTCACAACGGGCCCTGAGGACAAAGGGGGTCCCCACGGTGTCACAATGGTCCCTGGGGACAACTTGGGGTCCTGGGATGTCACAATGGGCCCTGGGGACAAAGGCGGTCCCCAGGATGTCACAATAAGCCCTGGGGACAAGGGGGGTCCCCAGGATGTCACAATGGGCACTGGGGACAAAGGGGGTACCCACAGTGTCACTATAGGCCCTAGGGACAACGGGGGGTCCCCACGGTGCCACGATGGGCCCTGGGGACAAGGGGGTCCCCAGGATGTTCACAATGGGCCCTGGAGACAATGGGGTGTCCCCAGGATGTCACAATGGGCCCTGGGGACAAAGAGGGTCCCCAGGATGTCACAATCGGCCCTGGGCACAAAGGGGGGTGCACATGGTGTCAAAATGGGCCCTGGGGACAAAGGGCGTCCCCAGGATGTCACAGTGGGCCCTGGGGACAAAGTGGTCCCCATGGTATCAGAATGGGCCCTGGGGACAAAGAGGGGTGCCCTGAATGTCACAATGGGCCCTGGGGCCAAAGGGATCCCCAGGATGTCACAATGGGCCCTGGGGACTGCGGGGGGTCCCTTGAAGGTCACAATGGGCCCATGGGACAAAGAGGGTGCCCACGGTGTCACAGTGGGCCCTGGCGACAAAGGGGGATCCCCAGGATGTCACAATGGGCCCCGGGGACAAAGTAAAATCCTGGAATGTCACAATGGTCCCCAGTGACAAAGGCGCTCCCCATGGTGCCACAATGGGCCCTGGGGACAAAGTGGGTCCCCAGGATTTCACAATGAGCACTGGGGACAAAGGGGGGTCCCAGGATGTCACAATGGGCCCTGGGGACAAGGGGGGGTTCCCATGGAGTCACAATGGGTCCTGGGGACAACGAGGCGTCCTGGGACGTCACAATGGGACTTGGGGACAAAGGGGGTCTTCCACAGTCTCACAATGGGCCCTAGAGACAAGGGGAGATCCCCAGGATGACACAATAGGCCCTGGGGACAAAGAGGAGTCCCCCTGAATGTCACAATGGGCCCTGGGGACAAGGGGGGTCCCCATGGTATCACAATAAGCCCTGGGGACAAAGTGGGGTCCTGGGATGTCACAACTGGCCCCAGTGACAAAGGGTGTCCCCATGGTGCCACAATGGGCCCTGGGGACAAAGAGGGTCCCCAGGATGTCACAATGGGCTTTGGGGACAAGGCGGGGTCCCCAGGATGTCACAATGGGGTCTTGGGACAAAGGGGGTCCCCAGGATGTCACAATGGTCCCTGGGGACAATGGGGGTTCCTGGGACATCACAGTGGGCCCTGGGGACAAAGGCGGTCCCAGGGTGTCACAATAAGCCATGGGGACAAGGGGGGTCCCCAGGATGTCAGAATGGGCCCTGGGGACAACGCGGGGTCCTGGGATGTCACAATGGGCCACGGGGACAAAGGCGATCCCCATGGTGTCACAATGGGCCCTGGGGACAAGGGGGTCCCCAGGATGTCACAATGGGCTCATGGGATAAAGGGGGTACCCACGGTGTCACTATAGGCCCTGGGGACAACGGGGGGTCCCCACGGTGCCACGATGGGTCGTGTGGACAAGGGGGTCCCCAGGATGTTCACAACGGGCCCTGAGGACAAAGGGGGTCCCCACGGTGTCACAATGGTCCCTGGGGACAACTTGGGGTCCTGGGATGTCACAATGGGCCCTGGGGACAAAGGCGGTCCCCAGGATGTCACAATAAGCCCTGGGGACAAAGGGGGTCCCCAGGATGTCACAATGGGCACTGGGAACAATAGGGGGTACCCACGGTGTCACTATGGGCCCTGGGGACAACGGGGGGTCCCCACGGTGCCACGATGGGCCCTGGGGACAAGGGGGTCCCCAGGATGTCACAATGGGCCCTGAGGACAAATTGGGATTCTGGGATGTCACAATGGGCCCTGGGGACAAAGGGGGTGTCCCTGGTGCCACAATGGGCCCTGGGGACAAAGAGGGGTCCCCAGAATGTCACAATGGGCCCTGGGGACATTTGGGGTCCCCAGAATGTCACAATGGGCCCTGGGAACAATAGGGGGTCCTGGGACGTCACAATGGGCCCTGGAGTAAAGGGGGGTCCCCAGGATGTCACAATAGGCCCTGGGGACAAAGAAGAGTCCCCTGAATGTCATAATGGGCCCTGAGGACAAGGAGGGTCTCCACGGTGTCACAATGGGCCCTGGGGACAATGGGGGGTCCTGGGATGTCACAATAGGCCCTGGGGACAAAGGGGGTCTTCAGGATGTCACAATGGGCCCGGGGGACAAAGGGGGTCCCCAGGATGTCACAATAGGCCCTGGGGAAAAAGAGGGCTCCCCAGGATATCACAATGGGCCCTGGGGACAAAGAGGGGTCCACAGGATGTGCACAATGGGCCCTGGGGACAAAGGGGGCTCCCCAGGATATCACAATGGGCTCTGGTGACATAGGGGTCCCCAAGATGTCACAACGAGTCCTGGGGACAAGGGGGGTCCCAAGGATGTCACAATGGGAACTGGAGACAAAGGGGGAGTCCCCACGGTGCCACGATGGGCCCTGGGGACAAGGGGGTCCCCAGGATGTAACAATGTGCCCTTGGGACAATGGGGGCTCCTGTGATGTCACAATGGGCCCTGGGGACAAAGGGAGGCCCCAGGATGTCACAATGGACCCTGGGGACAAAAGGGGTCCCCGGGATGTCACAATGGGCCCAGGGGACAACGAAGCATCCTGGGACGCCACAATGGGCCCGGGGAAAAAGCGGGGTCCCCAGGTTGTTCACAATGGGCCCTGGGGACAATGGGGGTCCTGGGATGTCACAATGAACCCTAGGGACAAAGGGGGTCCCCGGGATGTCACAATGGGCCCTGGGGATAAAGGGGACTCCCCAGGATGTCACAATAGGCCCTGGGGACAAAGGGGGTCCCCAGGATGTCACAACGGGCCCTGGGTACAAGGGGGGTCCCACCCTGTCACAATGAGCACTGGGGACAAAGGGGGTCCCCAGGATGTCACAATGGGCACTGGAGACAAAGGGGGGGTCCCCACGGTTTCACAATGGGCCCTGGGGACAAGGGGGATCCCCGCCCTGTCACAATGGGCCCTGGGGCCAAAGGGATCCCCAGGATGTCACAATGGGCCCTGGGTACAAGGGGGGTACTAGGATGTCACAATGGGTCTTGGGGACAAAGGGGGTACCCAGGATGTCACAATGGGCCCTGGGGACTGCGGGGGGTCCCTTGAAGGTCACAATGGGCCCATGGGACAAAGAGGGTGCCCACGGTGTCACAGTGGGCCCTGGCGACAAAGGGGGATCCCCAGGATGTCACAATGGGCCCCGGGGACAAAGTAAAATCCTGGAATGTCACAATGGTCCCCAGTGACAAAGGCGCTCCCCATGGTGCCACAATGGGCCCTGGGGACAAAGTGGGTCCCCAGGATTTCACAATGAGCACTGGGGACAAAGGGGGGTCCCAGGATGTCACAATGGGCCCTGGGGACAAGGGGGGGTTCCCATGGAGTCACAATGGGTCCTGGGGACAACGAGGCGTCCTGGGACGTCACAATGGGACTTGGGGACAAAGGGGGTCTTCCACAGTCTCACAATGGGCCCTAGAGACAAGGGGAGATCCCCAGGATGACACAATAGGCCCTGGGGACAAAGAGGAGTCCCCCTGAATGTCACAATGGGCCCTGGGGACAAGGGGGGTCCCCATGGTATCACAATAAGCCCTGGGGACAAAGTGGGGTCCTGGGATGTCACAACTGGCCCCAGTGACAAAGGGTATCCCCATGGTGCCACAATGGGCCCTGGGGACAAAGAGGGTCCCCAGGATGTCACAATGGGCTTTGGGGACAAGGCGGGGTCCCCAGGATGTCACAATGGGGTCTTGGGACAAAGGGGGTCCCCAGGATGTCACAATGGTCCCTGGGGACAATGGGGGGTCCTGGGACATCACAATGGGCCCTGGGGACAAAGGCGGTCCCAGGGTGTCACAATAAGCCATGGGGACAAGGGGGTTCCCCAGGATGTCACAATGGGCACTGGGGACAAAGGGGGGTCCCCACGGTGCCATGATGGGCCCTGGCGACAAGGGGGTCCCCAGGATGTCACAATGGGCCCATGGGACAAAGGGGGTACCCATGGTGTCACAATGGGCCCTGGGGACAAAGGGGGTCCCCAGAATGTCATAATGGGCACTGGGGACAAGGGGGTTCCCCAGGATGTCACAAGTGGCCCTGGGGATAAAGGGGGTCCCCATGGTGCCACAATGTGCACCTGGGACAAAGGGGTCCCCAGGATGTCACAATAAGCCCTGGGGACAAGGGGGGTCCCCAGGATGTCAGAATGGGCCCTGGGGACAACGCGGGGTCCTGGGATGTCACAATGGGCCACGGGGACAAAGGCGATCCCCATGGTGTCACAATGGGCCCTGGGGACAAGGGGGTCCCCAGGATGTCACAATGGGCTCATGGGATAAAGGGGGTACCCACGGTGTCACTATAGGCCCTGGGGACAACGGGGGGTCCCCACGGTGCCACGATGGGTCGTGTGGACAAGGGGGTCCCCAGGATGTCACAATGGGCCCTGAGGACAAATTGGGATTCTGGGATGTCACAATGGGCCCTGGGGACAAAGGGGGTGTCCCTGGTGCCACAATGGGCCCTGGGGACAAAGAGGGGTCCCCAGAATGTCACAATGGGCCCTGGGGACATTTGGGGTCCCCAGAATGTCACAATGGGCCCTGGGAACAATAGGGGGTCCTGGGACGTCACAATGGGCCCTGGAGTAAAGGGGGGTCCCCAGGATGTCACAATAGGCCCTGGGGACAAAGAAGAGTCCCCTGAATGTCATAATGGGCCCTGAGGACAAGGAGGGTCTCCACGGTGTCACAATGGGCCCTGGGGACAATGGGGGGTCCTGGGATGTCACAATAGGCCCTGGGGACAAAGGGGGTCTTCAGGATGTCACAATGGGCCCGGGGGACAAAGGGGGTCCCCAGGATGTCACAATAGGCCCTGGGGAAAAAGAGGGCTCCCCAGGATATCACAATGGGCCCTGGGGACAAAGAGGGGTCCACAGGATGTGCACAATGGGCCCTGGGGACAAAGGGGGCTCCCCAGGATATCACAATGGGCTCTGGTGACATAGGGGTCCCCAAGATGTCACAACGAGTCCTGGGGACAAGGGGGGTCCCAAGGATGTCACAATGGGAACTGGAGACAAAGGGGGAGTCCCCACGGTGCCACGATGGGCCCTGGGGACAAGGGGGTCCCCAGGATGTAACAATGTGCCCTTGGGACAATGGGGGCTCCTGTGATGTCACAATGGGCCCTGGGGACAAAGGGAGGCCCCAGGATGTCACAATGGACCCTGGGGACAAAAGGGGTCCCCGGGATGTCACAATGGGCCCAGGGGACAACGAAGCATCCTGGGACGCCACAATGGGCCCGGGGAAAAAGCGGGGTCCCCAGGTTGTTCACAATGGGCCCTGGGGACAATGGGGGTCCTGGGATGTCACAATGAACCCTAGGGACAAAGGGGGTCCCCGGGATGTCACAATGGGCCCTGGGGATAAAGGGGACTCCCCAGGATGTCACAATAGGCCCTGGGGACAAAGGGGGTCCCCAGGATGTCACAACGGGCCCTGGGTACAAGGGGGGTCCCACCCTGTCACAATGAGCACTGGGGACAAAGGGGGTCCCCAGGATGTCACAATGGGCACTGGAGACAAAGGGGGGGTCCCCACGGTTTCACAATGGGCCCTGGGGACAAGGGGGATCCCCGCCCTGTCACAATGGGCCCTGGGGCCAAAGGGATCCCCAGGATGTCACAATGGGCCCTGGGTACAAGGGGGGTACTAGGATGTCACAATGGGTCTTGGGGACAAAGGGGGTACCCAGGATGTCACAATGGGCCCTGGGGACTGCGGGGGGTCCCTTGAAGGTCACAATGGGCCCATGGGACAAAGAGGGTGCCCACGGTGTCACAGTGGGCCCTGGCGACAAAGGGGGATCCCCAGGATGTCACAATGGGCCCCGGGGACAAAGTAAAATCCTGGAATGTCACAATGGTCCCCAGTGACAAAGGCGCTCCCCATGGTGCCACAATGGGCCCTGGGGACAAAGTGGGTCCCCAGGATTTCACAATGAGCACTGGGGACAAAGGGGGGTCCCAGGATGTCACAATGGGCCCTGGGGACAAGGGGGGGTTCCCATGGAGTCACAATGGGTCCTGGGGACAACGAGGCGTCCTGGGACGTCACAATGGGACTTGGGGACAAAGGGGGTCTTCCACAGTCTCACAATGGGCCCTAGAGACAAGGGGAGATCCCCAGGATGACACAATAGGCCCTGGGGACAAAGAGGAGTCCCCCTGAATGTCACAATGGGCCCTGGGGACAAGGGGGGTCCCCATGGTATCACAATAAGCCCTGGGGACAAAGTGGGGTCCTGGGATGTCACAACTGGCCCCAGTGACAAAGGGTATCCCCATGGTGCCACAATGGGCCCTGGGGACAAAGAGGGTCCCCAGGATGTCACAATGGGCTTTGGGGACAAGGCGGGGTCCCCAGGATGTCACAATGGGGTCTTGGGACAAAGGGGGTCCCCAGGATGTCACAATGGTCCCTGGGGACAATGGGGGGTCCTGGGACATCACAATGGGCCCTGGGGACAAAGGCGGTCCCAGGGTGTCACAATAAGCCATGGGGACAAGGGGGGTCCCCAGGATGTCACAATGGGCACTGGGGACAAAGGGGGGTCCCCACGGTGCCATGATGGGCCCTGGCGACAAGGGGGTCCCCAGGATGTCACAATGGGCCCATGGGACAAAGGGGGTACCCATGGTGTCACAATGGGCCCTGGGGACAAAGGGGGTCCCCAGAATGTCATAATGGGCACTAGGGACAAGGGGGTTCCCCAGGATGTCACAAGTGGCCCTGGGGATAAAGGGGGTCCCCATGGTGCCACAATGTGCACCTGGGACAAAGGGGTCCCCAGGATGTCACAATAAGCCCTGGGGACAAGGGGGGTCCCCAGGATGTCAGAATGGGCCCTGGGGACAACGCGGGGTCCTGGGATGTCACAATGGGCCACGGGGACAAAGGCGATCCCCATGGTGTCACAATGGGCCCTGGGGACAAGGGGGTCCCCAGGATGTCACAATGGGCTCATGGGATAAAGGGGGTACCCACGGTGTCACTATAGGCCCTGGGGACAACGGGGGGTCCCCACGGTGCCACGATGGGTCGTGTGGACAAGGGGGTCCCCAGGATGTTCACAACGGGCCCTGAGGACAAAGGGGGTCCCCACGGTGTCACAATGGTCCCTGGGGACAACTTGGGGTCCTGGGATGTCACAATGGGCCCTGGGGACAAAGGCGGTCCCCAGGATGTCACAATAAGCCCTGGGGACAAGGGGGGTCCCCAGGATGTCACAATGGGCACTGGGGACAAAGGGGGTACCCACGGTGTCACTATGGGCCCTGGGGACAACGGGGGGTCCCCACGGTGCCACGATGGGCCCTGGGGACAAGGGGGTCCCCAGGATGTCACAATGGGCCCTGAGGACAAATTGGGATTCTGGGATGTCACAATGGGCCCTGGGGACAAAGGGGGTGTCCCTGGTGCCACAATGGGCCCTGGGGACAAAGAGGGGTCCCCAGAATGTCACAATGGGCCCTGGGGACATTTGGGGTCCCCAGAATGTCACAATGGGCCCTGGGAACAATAGGGGGTCCTGGGACGTCACAATGGGCCCTGGAGTAAAGGGGGGTCCCCAGGATGTCACAATAGGCCCTGGGGACAAAGAGGAGTCCCCTGAATGCCATAATGGGCCCTGAGGACAAGGAGGGTCTCCACGGTGTCACAATGGGCCCTGGGGACAATGGGGGGTCCTGGGATGTCACAATAGGCCCTGGGGACAAAGGGGGTCTTCAGGATGTCACAATGGGCCCGGGGGACAAAGGGGGTCCCCAGGATGTCACAATAGGCCCTGGGGAAAAAGAGGGCTCCCCAGGATATCACAATGGGCCCTGGGGACAAAGAGGGGTCCACAGGATGTGCACAATGGGCCCTGGGGACAAAGGGGGCTCCCCAGGATATCACAATGGGCTCTGGTGA
The DNA here is from genome assembly GCF_037038585.1 of Patagioenas fasciata. Lineage (NCBI taxonomy): Eukaryota > Metazoa > Chordata > Aves > Columbiformes > Columbidae > Patagioenas > Patagioenas fasciata. The sequence continues at coordinate 835,911 of NW_027288644.1, forward strand.
CATAGGGGTCCCCAAGATGTCACAACGGGTCCTGGGGACAAGGGGGGTCCCAAGGATGTCACAATGGGCACTGGAGACAAAGGGGGGGTCCCCACGGTGCCACGATGGGCCCTGGGGACAAGGGGGTCCCCAGGATGTAACAATGTGCCCTTGGGACAATGGGGGCTCCTGCGATGTCACAATGGGCCCTGGGGACAAAGGGAGGCCCCAGGATGTCACAATGGACCCTGGGGACAAAAGGGGTCCCCGGGATGTCACAATGGGCCCAGGGGACAACGAAGCATCCTGGGACGCCACAATGGGCCCGGGGAAAAAGGGGGGTCCCCAGGTTGTTCACAATGGGCCCTGGGGACAATGGGGGTCCTGGGATGTCACAATGAACCCTAGGGACAAAGGGGGTCCCCAGGATGTCACAATGGGCCCTGGGGATAAAGGGTACTCCCCAGGATGTCACAATAGGCCCTGGGGACAAAGGGGGTCCCCAGGATGTCACAACGGGCCCTGGGTACAAGGGGGGTCCCACCCTGTCACAATGAGCACTGGGGACAAAGGGGGTCCCCAGGATGTCACAATGGGCACTGGAGACAAAGGGGGGGTCTCCACGGTGCCACAATGGGCCCTGGGGACAAGAGGGTCCCCACGGTTTCACAATGGGCCCTGGGGACAAGGGGGATCCCCGCCCTGTCACAATGGGCCCTGGGGCCAAAGGGATCCCCAGGATGTCACAATGGGCCCTGGGTACAAGGGGGGTACTAGGATGTCACAATGGGTCTTGGGGACAAAGGGGGTACCCAGGATGTCACAATGGGCCCTGGGGACAATGGGGGGTCCCTTGAAGGTCACAATGGGCCCATGGGACAAAGAGGGTGCCCACGGTGTCACAGTGGGCCCTGGCGACAAAGGGGGATCCCCAGGATGTCACAATGGGCCCCGGGGACAAAGTAAAATCCTGGAATGTCACAATGGTCCCCAGTGACAAAGGCGCTCCCCATGGTGCCACAATGGGCCCTGGGGACAAAGTGGGTCCCCAGGATTTCACAATGAGCACTGGGGACAAAGGGGGGTCCCAGGATGTCACAATGGGCCCTGGGGACAAGGGGGGGTTCCCATGGAGTCACAATGGGTCCTGGGGACAACGAGGCGTCCTGGGACGTCACAATGGGACTTGGGGACAAAGGGGGTCTTCCACAGTCTCACAATGGGCCCTAGAGACAAGGGGAGATCACCAGGATGACACAATAGGCCCTGGGGACAAAGAGGAGTCCCCCTGAATGTCACAATGGGCCCTGGGGACAAGGGGGGTCCCCATGGTATCACAATAAGCCCTGGGGACAAAGTGGGGTCCTGGGATGTCACAACTGGCCCCAGTGACAAAGGGTGTCCCCATGGTGCCACAATGGGCCCTGGGGACAAAGAGGGTCCCCAGGATGTCACAATGGGCTTTGGGGACAAGGCGGGGTCCCCAGGATGTCACAATGGGGTCTTGGGACAAAGGGGGTCCCCAGGATGTCACAATGGTCCCTGGGGACAATGGGGGGTCCTGGGACATCACAATGGGCCCTGGGGACAAAGGCAGTCCCAGGGTGTCACAATAAGCCATGGGGACAAGGGGGGTCCCCAGGATGTCAGAATGGGCACTGGGGACAACGCAGGGTCCTGGGATGTCACAATGGGCCACGGGGACAAAGGCGATCCCCATGGTGTCACAATGGGCCCTGGGGACAACTTGGGGTCCTGGGATGTCACAATGGGCCCCGGTGACAAAGGGGGTCCCCGTGGTGCCACAATGTGCCCCTGGGACAAAGGGGGTCCCCAGAATGTCATAATGGGCACTGGGGACAAGGGGGGTCCCCAGGATGTCACAAGTGGCCCTGGGGATAAAGGGGGTCCCCATGGTGCCACAATGTGCCCCTGGGACAAAGGGGTCCCCAGGATGTCACAATAAGCCCTGGGGACAAGGGGGGTCCCCAGGATGTCAGAATGGGCCCTGGGGACAACGCGGGGTCCTGGGATGTCACAATGGGCCACGGGGACAAAGGCGATCCCCATGGTGTCACAATGGGCCCTGGGGACAAGGGGGTCCCCAGGATGTCACAATGGGCTCTTGGGATAAAGGGGGTACTCACGGTGCCACTATAGGCCCTGGGGACAACGGGGGGTCCCCACGGTGCCACGATGGGTCGTGTGGACAAGGGGGTCCCCAGGATGTTCACAACGGGCCCTGAGGACAAAGGGGGTCCCCACGGTGTCACAATGGTCCCTGGGGACAACTTGGGGTCCTGGGATGTCACAATGGGCCCTGGGGACAAAGGCGGTCCCCAGGATGTCACAATAAGCCCTGGGGACAAGGGGGGTCCCCAGGATGTCACAATGGGCACTGGGGACAAAGGGGGTACCCACGGTGTCACTATAGGCCCTGGGGACAACGGGGGGTCCCCACGGTGCCACGATGGGCCCTGGGGACAAGGGGGTCCCCAGGATGTTCACAATGGGCCCTGGAGACAATGGGGTGTCCCCAGGATGTCACAATGGGCCCTGGGGACAAAGAGGGTCCCCAGGATGTCACAATCGGCCCTGGGCACAAAGGGGGGTGCACATGGTGTCAAAATGGGCCCTGGGGACAAAGGGCGTCCCCAGGATGTCACAGTGGGCCCTGGGGACAAAGTGGTCCCCATGGTATCAGAATGGGCCCTGGGGACAAAGAGGAGTGCCCTGAATGTCACAATGGGCCCTGAGGACAAAGGGGGGTCCCCAGGATGTCGCAATGGGCCTTGGGGACAATGGGGGGTCCTAGGATGTCACAATGGGCCCGAGTGACAAATGGGGTCTCCATGGTGTCACAATGGGCCCTGAAGACAAAGGGGGTCCCCTGAATGTCACAATGGGCCCTGAGGACAATGGGGGTTCCTGGAACGTCACAATGGGCCCTGGGGAGAAAGGGAGGTCCCCAGGATGTCACAATGGGCCCTGGAGACAATTGGGGGTTTTGGGATGTCACGATGGGCTCTGACGACAAGGGGAGGTGCCCATGGTGTCACAATGGGTCCTCAGTGACAAGGGGGGTCCCTATAGTGTCACAATGGGCTCTGCAGACAATGGGGGGTCCTGGGATGTCACAATGGGCACCAGTGACAAAGGGGGTCCTCATGGTGCCACAATGGGCCCTGGGGAGTAAGTGGGGTCCTGGGATGTCACAATGGGTCCTGGGGACAAAGGGTGATCCTTTGATGTCACAAGGGGCCCTGGAGGCAAGGGGGTCCCCAGGATGTTACAATGGGCCCTGGGCACAAAGGGGGGTCCCCATAGTGTCACAATGGGTCCCCAGTGACAAGGGGGTCCCCACGGTGCCACGATGGTCCCTGGGGACAAGAAGGAGTCCCAATGATGTCACAATGGACCCTGGGGTCAAAGGGGGTTCCCAGGACATCACAATGGGCTCTGGGGACAATGGGGATCCTGGGACATCACAATGAGCCCTGGGGACAAGGGGGGGTCCTGGGACGTCACAATGGGTCCTGGGGACAAAGCGGTTCCCCAGGATGTCACAATGGGCCCTGGGGACAAAGCAGGGTCCTGGGACGTCACAATGGGCCCTGGAGACAAAGGGATTCCCCAGGATGTCACAATGGGCCCTGGGGACAAAGGGGGTCCCCACAGTGTCACAATGGTCCCTGGGGACAAAGGAGATCCCCACAGTGTCACAATGGGCCCAGGGGACAAAAGGGGGACCCCAGGATGTCACAATGGGCCCAGGGGACAATGGGGGGTCCTGGGACGTTATAATGGGCCCTCGGGAAAAAGGGGGTCCACATGGTGCCACAATGGGCCCTGGGGACAACGGGGGTCCCAGGATGCCACAATGGACACTGGGGACAAGGGGGTCCCCAGGATGTCACAATGGGCCCTGGGGACACAGGTGGTCCCCAGGATGTCACAATGGGCCCTGGGGACAAAGTGGGGTCCTAAGATGTCACAATGGGCATTGGGGACAAAGGGGGTCCCCATGGTGCCACAATGGGCCTTCGGGACAATGGGGTCTCCCCAGGATGTCACAATGGGCCTTGGGGACAAAGGGGTGTCCCCTGAATGTGCATAATGGGCCCTGGGGACAAAGGGTGGTCGCCGGGATGTCTCAGTGGGCCCTGGGGACAATGGGGGGTCCTGGGATGTCACAATAGGCCCTGGGGACAAAGGGGGTCCCCATGATTTCACAATGGGCCCAGGGGACAATGGGGCATCCTGGGACATCACAATGGGTCCTGGGGACAAAGTGGGTCCCCATGGTGTCACAACGGCCCTGGGGATAAAGGGGGACCCCAGGATGTGTATAATGGGGCCTGGGGACAATGGGGGGTCCTGGGATGTCACAATGGGCTCTGGGGACAATAGGGGGTCCTGGGACGTCACAATGGGCCCTGGAGAAAAGGGGGGGTCCTGGCATGTCACAATAGGCCCATGGGGTCCCCGTGGTGCCACAATGTACCCCTGGGACAAAGGGGGTCCCCAGAATGTCATAATGGGCACTGGGGACAAGGGGGGTCCCCAGGATGTCACAAGTGGCCCTGGGGATAAAGGGGGTCCCCATGGTGCCACAATGTGCCCCTGGGACAAAGGGGTCCCCAGGATGTCACAATAAGCCATGGGGACAAGGGGGGTCCCCAGGATGTCAGAATGGGCCCTGGGGACAACGCGGGGTCCTGGGATGTCACAATGGGCCACGGGGACAAAGGCGATCCCCATGGTGTCACAATGGGCCCTGGGGACAAGGGGGTCCCCAGGATGTCACAATGGGCTCATGGGATAAAGGGGGTACCCACAGTGTCACTATAGGCCCTGGGGACAACGGGGGGTCCCCACGGTGCCACGATGGGTCGTGTGGACAAGGGGGTCCCCAGGATGTTCACAACGGGCCCTGAGGACAAAGGGGGTCCCCACGGTGTCACAATGGTCCCTGGGGACAACTTGGGGTCCTGGGATGTCACAATGGGCCCTGGGGACAAAGGCGGTCCCCAGGATGTCACAATAAGCCCTGGGGACAAGGGGGGTCCCCAGGATGTCACAATGGGCACTGGGGACAAAGGCGGTACCCACGGTGTCACTATAGGCCCTGGGGACAACGGGGGGTCCCCACGGTGCCACGATGGGCCCTGGGGACAAGGGGGTCCCCAGGATGTTCACAATGGGCCCTGGAGACAATGGGGTGTCCCCAGGATGTCACAATGGGCCCTGGGGACAAAGAGGGTCCCCAGGATGTCACAATCGGCCCTGGGCACAAAGGGGGGTGCACATGGTGTCAAAATGGGCCCTGGGGACAAAGGGCGTCCCCAGGATGTCACAGTGGGCCCTGGGGACAAAGTGGTCCCCATGGTATCAGAATGGGCCCTGGGGACAAAGAGGAGTGCCCTGAATGTCACAATGGGCCCTGAGGACAAAGGGGGGTCCCCAGGATGTCGCAATGGGCCTTGGGGACAATGGGGGGTCCTAGGATGTCACAATGGGCCCGAGTGACAAATGGGGTCTCCATGGTGTCACAATGGGCCCTGAAGACAAAGGGGGTCCCCTGAATGTCACAATGGGCCCTGAGGACAATGGGGGTTCCTGGAACGTCACAATGGGCCCTGGGGAGAAAGGGAGGTCCCCAGGATGTCACAATGGGCCCTGGAGACAATTGGGGGTTTTGGGATGTCACGATGGGCTCTGACGACAAGGGGAGGTGCCCATGGTGTCACAATGGGTCCTCAGTGACAAGGGGGGTCCCTATAGTGTCACAATGGGCTCTGCAGACAATGGGGGGTCCTGGGATGTCACAATGGGCACCAGTGACAAAGGGGGTCCTCATGGTGCCACAATGGGCCCTGGGGAGTAAGTGGGGTCCTGGGATGTCACAATGGGTCCTGGGGACAAAGGGTGATCCTTTGATGTCACAAGGGGCCCTGGAGGCAAGGGGGTCCCCAGGATGTTACAATGGGCCCTGGGCATAAAGGGGGGTCCCCATAGTGTCACAATGGGTCCCCAGTGACAAGGGGGTCCCCACGGTGCCACGATGGGCCCTGGGGACAAGAGGGGGTCCCCATGGTGTCACAATGGACCCTGGGGTCAAAGGGGGTTCCCAGGACATCACAATGGGCTCTGGGGACAATGGGGATCCTGGGACATCACAATGAGCCCTGGGGACAAGGGGGGGGTCCTGGGACGTCACAATGGGTCCTGGGGACAAAGCGGTTCCCCAGGATGTCACAATGGGCCCCGGGGACAAAGCAGGGTCCTGGGACGTCACAATGGGCCCTGGAGACAAAGGGATTCCCCAGGATGTCACAATGGGCCCTGGGGACAAAGGGGGTCCCCACAGTGTCACAATGGTCCCTGGGGACAAAGGAGATCCCCACAGTGTCACAATGGGCCCAGGGGACAAAAGGGGGACCCCAGGATGTCACAATGGGCCCAGGGGACAATGGGGGGTCCTGGGACGTTATAATGGGCCCTCGGGAAAAAGGGGGTCCACATGGTGCCACAATGGGCCCTGGGGACAACGGGGGTCCCAGGATGCCACAATGGACACTGGGGACAAGGGGGTCCCCAGGATGTCACAATGGGCCCTGGGGACACAGGTGGTCCCCAGGATGTCACAATGGGCCCTGGGGACAAAGTGGGGTCCTAAGATGTCACAATGGGCACTGGGGACAAAGGGGGTCCCCATGGTGCCACAATGGGCCTTCGGGACAATGGGGTCTCCCCAGGATGTCACAATGGGCCTTGGGGACAAAGGGGTGTCCCCTGAATGTGCATAATGGGCCCTGGGGACAAAGGGTGGTCGCCGGGATGTCTCAGTGGGCCCTGGGGACAATGGGGGGTCCTGGGATGTCACAATGGGCCCCAGTGACAAAGGGGGTCCCCATGGTGCGACAACGAGCTCTGGGGATAAAGAGGGTCTCCAGGATGTCACAATGGGCCCAAGTGATGAGTCCCCACAGTGCCACTATGGGCCCTGGAGACAAGGGGGGTCCCCAGGATGTCACGATGGGGCCTGGGGACAACGAGGGGTCCTGGGACGTCACAATGAGCCCTGGGGAAAAAGGGTGGTCCCCATGATGTCACAATGGGCACTGGAGACAGTGGGGGGTCCTGGGATGTCACAATGGGCCCTGGGGACAAAGTAAGGTCCTCGGCTGTCACAATGAGCCCTGAGGACAAGGGTGGTCCCCAGAATTTCACAATGAGCACTGGGGACAAAGTGGGGTCCTGGGATGTCAAAATGGGCCCTGGGGACAAAGGGGGTCCCTTAATTGTCACAATGGGCCCTGGGGACAAGGGGGGTCCCCACGGTGTCACAATGGGCCCTGGGGACAAAGTGGGGTCCTGGAATGTCACAATGGGCCCAGAGGACAAAGGGGGTCCCCATGGTGCCACAGTGGGCCCTGGGGACAAAGGGGGTCCTGAGACGTCACAATGGGCCCTGGGGAAAAGGCGGGGTCCCCACGGTGTCACAATGGGCCCTGGGGACAATGGGGGGTCCTGGGATGTCACAATGGGCCCCAGTGACAAAGGGGGTCCCCATGGTGCGACAACGAGCTCTGGGGATGAAGGGGGTCTCCAGGATGTCACAATGGGCCCTGGGGACAAAGGAAGTCCCCAGAATGCCACAATGGGTCCTGGAAAGAAGTGGGGTCCCCAGGATGTCACAATGGGCACTGGGGACAACGAGGGGTCCTGGGACGTCACAATGAGCCCTGGGGAGAAAGGGGGGTCCCCACCCTGTCAGAAGGGACCCTGGGGAGAAGGTGGGGTCCTGGGATGTCACAATGGGCCCTGGGGACAAAGGGGGTGTCCATGGTGCCACAATGGGCCCTGGGGACTAGGTGGGGGGGGTCCCCTCGGTGCCACGATGGGCCCTGGGGACAAGGGGGTCCCCAGGATGTCACAATGGGCCCTGAGGACAAATTGGGGTTCTGGGATGTCACAATGGGCCCTGGGGACAAAGGGGGTCCCCATGGTGCCACAATGGGCCCTGGGGACAAAGAGGGGTCCCCAGAATGTCACAATGGGCCCTGGGGACATTTGGGGTCCCCAGAATGTCACAATGGGCCCTGGGAACAATAGGGGGTCCTGGGACGTCACAATGGGCCCTGGAGTAAAGGGGGGTCCCCAGGATGTCACAATAGGCCCTGGGGACAAAGAGGAGTCCCCTGAATGTCATAATGGGCCCTGAGGACAAGGAGGGTCTCCACGGTGTCACAATGGGCCCTGGGGACAATGGGGGGTCCTGGGATGTCACAATAGGCCCTGGGGACAAAGGGGGTCCCCATGATTTCACAATGGGCCCAGGGGACAATGGGGCATCCTGGGACATCACAATGGGTCCTGGGGATAAAGTGGGTCCCCATGGTGTCACAATGGCCCTGGGGATAAAGGGGGACCCCAGGATGTGTATAATGGGGCCTGGGGACAATGGGGGGTCCTGGGATGTCACAATGGGCTCTGGGGACAATAGGGGGTCCTGGGACGTCACAATGGGCCCTGGAGAAAAGGGGGGGTCCTGGCATGTCACAATAGGCCCATGGGGTCCCCGTGGTGCCACAATGTGCCCCTGGGACAAAGGGGGTCCCCAGAATGTCATAATGGGCACTGGGGACAAGGGGGGTCCCCAGGATGTCACAAGTGGCCCTGGGGATAAAGGGGGTCCCCATGGTGCCACAATGTGCCCCTGGGACAAAGGGGTCCCCAGGATGTCACAATAAGCCATGGGGACAAGGGGGGTCCCCAGGATGTCAGAATGGGCCCTGGGGACAACGCGGGGTCCTGGGATGTCACAATGGGCCACGGGGACAAAGGCGATCCCCATGGTGTCACAATGGGCCCTGGGGACAAGGGGGTCCCCAGGATGTCACAATGGGCTCATGGGATAAAGGGGGTACCCACAGTGTCACTATAGGCCCTGGGGACAACGGGGGGTCCCCACGGTGCCACGATGGGTCGTGTGGACAAGGGGGTCCCCAGGATGTTCACAACGGGCCCTGAGGACAAAGGGGGTCCCCACGGTGTCACAATGGTCCCTGGGGACAACTTGGGGTCCTGGGATGTCACAATGGGCCCTGGGGACAAAGGCGGTCCCCAGGATGTCACAATAAGCCCTGGGGACAAGGGGGGTCCCCAGGATGTCACAATGGGCACTGGGGACAAAGGCGGTACCCACGGTGTCACTATAGGCCCTGGGGACAACGGGGGGTCCCCACGGTGCCACGATGGGCCCTGGGGACAAGGGGGTCCCCAGGATGTTCACAATGGGCCCTGGAGACAATGGGGTGTCCCCAGGATGTCACAATGGGCCCTGGGGACAAAGAGGGTCCCCAGGATGTCACAATCGGCCCTGGGCACAAAGGGGGGTGCACATGGTGTCAAAATGGGCCCTGGGGACAAAGGGCGTCCCCAGGATGTCACAGTGGGCCCTGGGGACAAAGTGGTCCCCATGGTATCAGAATGGGCCCTGGGGACAAAGAGGAGTGCCCTGAATGTCACAATGGGCCCTGAGGACAAAGGGGGGTCCCCAGGATGTCGCAATGGGCCTTGGGGACAATGGGGGGTCCTAGGATGTCACAATGGGCCCGAGTGACAAATGGGGTCTCCATGGTGTCACAATGGGCCCTGAAGACAAAGGGGGTCCCCTGAATGTCACAATGGGCCCTGAGGACAATGGGGGTTCCTGGAACGTCACAATGGGCCCTGGGGAGAAAGGGAGGTCCCCAGGATGTCACAATGGGCCCTGGAGACAATTGGGGGTTTTGGGATGTCACGATGGGCTGTGACGACAAGGGGAGGTGCCCATGGTGTCACAATGGGTCCTCAGTGACAAGGGGGGTCCCTAGAGTGTCACAATGGGCTCTGCAGACAATGGGGGGTCCTGGGATGTCACAATGGGCACCAGTGACAAAGGGGGTCCTCATGGTGCCACAATGGGCCCTGGGGAGTAAGTGGGGTCCTGGGATGTCACAATGGGTCCTGGGGACAAAGGGTGATCCTTTGATGTCACAAGGGGCCCTGGAGGCAAGGGGGTCCCCAGGATGTTACAATGGGCCCTGGGCACAAAGGGGGGTCCCCATAGTGTCACAATGGGTCCCCAGTGACAAGGGGGTCCCCACGGTGCCACGATGGGCCCTGGGGACAAGAGGGGGTCCCCATGGTGTCACAATGGACCCTGGGGTCAAAGGGGGTTCCCAGGACATCACAATGGGCTCTGGGGACAATGGGGATCCTGGGACATCACAATGAGCCCTGGGGACAAGGGGGGGGTCCTGGGACGTCACAATGGGTCCTGGGGACAAAGCGGTTCCCCAGGATGTCACAATGGGCCCCGGGGACAAAGCAGGGTCCTGGGACGTCACAATGGGCCCTGGAGACAAAGGGATTCCCCAGGATGTCACAATGGGCCCTGGGGACAAAGGGGGTCCCCACAGTGTCACAATGGTCCCTGGGGACAAAGGAGATCCCCACAGTGTCACAATGGGCCCAGGGGACAAAAGGGGGACCCCAGGATGTCACAATGGGCCCAGGGGACAATGGGGGGTCCTGGGACGTTATAATGGGCCCTCGGGAAAAAGGGGGTCCACATGGTGCCACAATGGGCCCTGGGGACAACGGGGGTCCCAGGATGCCACAATGGACACTGGGGACAAGGGGGTCCCCAGGATGTCACAATGGGCCCTGGGGACAACGGTGGCTCCTGGGATGTCACAATGGGCCCTGGGGACACAGGTGGTCCCCAGGATGTCACAATGGGCCCTGGGGACAAAGTGGGGTCCTAAGATGTCACAATGGGCACCAGTGACAAAGGGGGTCCCCATGGTGCCACAATGGGCCTTGGGGACAATGGGGTCTCCCCAGGATGTCACAATGGGCCTTGGGGACAAAGGGGTGTCCCCTGAATGTGCATAATGGGCCCTGGGGACAAAGGGTGGTCGCCGGGATGTCTCAGTGGGCCCTGGGGACAATGGGGTGTCCTGGGATGTCACAATGGGCCCCAGTGACAAATGGGGTCTCCACGGTGTCACAATGGGCCCTGGGGATAAAGGGGGGTCTCCAGGATGTCACAATGGGCCCAAGTGATGAGTCCCCACAGTGCCACTATGGGCCCTGGAGACAAGGGGTTCCCCAGGATGTCACGATGGGGCCTGGGGACAACGAGGGGTCCTGGGACGTCACAATGAGCCCTGGGGAAAAAGGGTGGTCCCCATGATGTCACAATGGGCACTGGAGACAGTGGGGGGTCCTGGGATGTCACAATGGGCCCTGGGGACAAAGTAAGGTCCTCGGCTGTCACAATGAGCCCTGAGGACAAGGGGGGGTCCCCAGAATTTCACAATGAGCACTGGGGACAAAGTGGGGTCCTGGGATGTCAAAATGGGCCCTGGGGACAAAGGGGGTCCCTTAATTGTCACAATGGGCCCTGGGGACAAGGGGGGTCCCTTAATTGTCACAATGGGCCCTGGGGACAAAGTGGGGTCCTGGAATGTCACAATGGGCCCAGAGGACAAAGGGGGTCCCCATGGTGCCACAGTGGGCCCTGGGGACAAAGGGGGTCCTGAGACGTCACAATGGGCCCTGGGGAAAAGGCGGGGTCCCCACGGTGTCACAATGGGCCCTGGGGACAATGGGGGGTCCTGGGATGTCACAATGGGCCCCAGTGACAAAGGGGGTCCCCATGGTGCGACAACGAGCTCTGGGGATAAAGGGGGTCTCCAGGATGTCACAATGGGCCCTGGGGACAAAGGAAGTCCCCAGAATGCCACAATGGGTCCTGGAAAGAAGTGGGGTCCCCACCGTGTCACAATGGGCCTTGGGGACAAAGGGGGGTCCCCAGGATGTCACAATGGGCCCCGGGGACAAAGGGGTCCCCAGGATGTCACAATGGGTACTGGGGACAAAGGCGGGGTCCCCATGGTGTCACAATGGACCCAAGTGACAGGACGAGTCCCCACGGTACCACTATGGGCCCTGGAGACCAGGGGGTTCCCCGGATTTCACAATGGGCCCTGGGGACAAGGGGGGTCCCCAGGATGTCACAATGGGCACTGGGGACAACGAGGGGTCCTGGGACGTCACAATGAGCCCTGGGGAGAAAGGGGGGTCCCCACCCTGTCAGAAGGGACCCTGGGGACAAGGTGGGGTCCTGGGATGTCACAATGGGCCCTGGGGACTGGGGGGGGGGTCCCCTCGGTGCCACGATGGGCCCTGGGGACAAAGGGGGTCCCCAGAATGTCACAATGGGCCCTGGGGACATTTGGGGTCCCCAGAATGTCACAATGGGCCCTGGGGACAATGGGGGATCCTGAGACGTCACAATGGGCCCTGGGGACAAAGTGGGTCCCCATGGTGTCACAACACCCTGGGGACAATGCAGGGTCCCCAGGATGTCACAATGGCCCCTGGGGACATTAGGGGTCCCCACGGTTTCACGATCTTAACCCTTGACACCCCCCAACTACTGGGTCCTTAGGGTTACTCCCGGGTCCCTCCTGAACTGAATCCCCGCCCGAACTCCTGGGTCTGATAGAGGGCACGAACATTTTAAGGGTTAACAAAACATAATTGGGTGCCCACTAACGAGCCAACACTTTAGGGCTGAGCCACACGAGCCCTTAGTTCAGAGCTTTAGGTGAACTCATGGTAAGGAAACCAGAACCCAGCAGTGCCAGGATCAGGAGTTTTACGGCACCAGCTGTGAACGCGAGGGGACGAGAGAACCGAGATTTACAGCAAAAAGGGGGCGCCAGGCTGGGTTCAACCGACCTGGAGCTTGGGTCCCAGTCCATTCAACACAAGGAGCCAAACCTGAGGAAGCTGAAGGAGCCTTCATCCAAAGACCCCTCCTCCAGAGCACCAGGTGGCGCCGCGCAGGCGAACAGGGGGCGTCCAGGCGGAGACTACGGCAGTGATGAGCGGGAAAGGTTCTGGATGTGTGCGGGCGCTCTGGGGTCGTTGGGACACGAGCACCTCGCTGTATTTAAACGCAGCTCCTGCCGCTCGGAGCGGCGCACAAGGGGTGGAACCATCGCTCCCCTTGCGCCCGACGGCGAAACGAACGCAGCTGCTCTGGAGCCCTGCGGGGTGTGAAGGTTCATGGCTCTGGAGGCTGTAAAGTTGTTTCTGCGCCTCCGTTCCCCTCATGCCCCCCCATTCCCTTCACACCGACCCTCAATCCACCCCCCACCCGACCCCCAGCTCCCCCCAAACCCCGACCCCCAGCTCCCCCCCACCGACCCCCAAATGCCCCCCCGACCCCCAATTCCTCCCCAGACTGACCCCCAATGCCCCCTCACACCGACCCCCAAGGCCGCCCCTGCACACCAACCCCCCAGTTCCCCCCTCAAACACCGACCCCCAATCCCCCCCCGGACCCTAATTCCCCCTCGCACTGACCCCCAACGCCCCCCACACCAACCCCTAATGCCCCTCACATCGACCCCCAAATCCTCCCCAGACTGACCCCTCAAATCCTCCCCAGACCAACCCCCAACTTCCCCCCCACACCGACCCCCAATTCCCCCTCACACCGACCCCCAATATCCCCCCCCCCACACCAGACCCCAATTCCCCCCCACACCGACCCCCAATTCCCCCCCACACTGATCCCCAATGCCCCCCCACACCCCGACCCCCAATTCCTCCCCAGACTGACCCCCAATGCCCCCTCACACCGACCCCCAAGGCCCCCCCTGCACTGACCCCCCCACACCGACACCCCAATTCCCCCCTCAAACACCGACCCCCAGTGCCCCCCCACTGGACCCTAATTCCCCCTCGCACCGACCCCCAATGCCCCCCCACACACTGACCCCCAGTTCCTGCCCCCCACACCAACCCCTAATGCCCCTCACATCGACCCCCAAATCCTCCCCACACTGACCCCTCAAATCCTCCCCAGACCAACCCCCAACTTCCCCCACACCGACCCCCAATTCCCCCTCACACCGACCCCCCAAGCCCCCCCCACCGATCCTCAATTCCTCCCCACACCGACCCCCAATGTCCCGCTCACACCGACCCTCAGTTCCTCCCCCACACCGCCCCCCAATTCCCCCCTCACACCGACCCCAAATCCCCACCACCACACTGCCCCCCAAATCCCCCCCTCACACCGACCCCCAATGCCCCTCACGCCGACCCCAATTCCTCCCCCCACACCGACCCCCAATGCCCCTCACGCCGACCCCCAGTTCCCCTCACAACCTCCACCAAAACGGCGGCGCCTCCCTCTCCTCCCTCCCGCCTTTTCCCGCCACACACTCCCGGACGTGACGCCGGCGAGGGGGCGTGGCCGGCGGCGAGGGGACGTGGCCGCGGCGCCGGCGGGCGGGAAGCGCCGGGGCGGGAAACACCGGGTGAGGAGATCGCGTCCCCTCGTGTCCCTCGTGTCCCTTCATGTCCCATCGTGTCCCCTCGTGTCCCTCGGGTCCCCTCATCGTCCCCTCGTGTCCCTCGGGGCCCCTCGTGTCCCCTCATCTCCTCAGCACCCCCACTGGAGCCCGCCCGTCCCTCCCCTCCAGGAGAGACCCCGGGGCTGGGGCGGATCCGCCATCAATCCCCCCACAGACTTTTTCTCTCTTTCATCCCCCTTTTCCCTCTTTTCCCTCTTTCCCCCTTTATCCCTCTTTCCCCCCTTTTTCCTTTCCCCCCCTTTTTCCCTCTTTTCCCTCTTTCCGCCGTTTTTCCCTCTTTTCCCTCTTTCCCCCCTTTTCCCTCTTCCCCCTTTTCCCCCCCTTTTTCCCTCTTTTCCCTCTTTCCCCCTTTATCCCTGTTTCCCCCCTTTTTCTCCCTTTCCCCCCTTTTTCCCTCTTCCCCCTCTTTTCCCCCTTTTTCTCCCTTTTTCCTTCTTCCCCCCCTTTTCCGCCTTTTCCCTCTTTCCCCCTTTATCCCTCTTTTCCCTCTTTCCGCCCTTTTCCCTCTTCCCCCCTTTTTCCCTCTTTTCCCTCTTTCCCCTTTATCCCTCTTTGCCCCCTTTTTCCCTCTTTTTCCTCTTCACCCCCTCTTCCCCCTCTTCCCCCTTTTTCCCTTTTCCCCCCTTTTCCCCCTTTTTCCTCTTTCCCCCCTTTTCTCCCCTTTTCCCTCTTCCCTCTTTTCCCTTCTTTCCCCCCTTTCCCTCTTCCCCCCTCTTTCCATCTTATCCCTCTTTTCCCCCTTTATCCCTGTTTCTTCCCTTTTCCCCCCCTTTCCCTCTTTCCTCGCTTTTTCCCTATTTTTCCCTCTTTCCCCCCTTTTTCCCTCTTTTCCCTCTTTCCTCGCTTTTTCCCTCTTTTTCCCTCTTTCCCCCCTTTTTCCCTCTTTCCCCCCTTTTTCCCCCTTTTCCCTCTTTCCTTGCTTTTTCCCCCTTTTCCCTCTTTCCCCCCTTTTCCCCCCTTTTCCCTTTTTCCCCCTTTTCCCTCTTTCCCCCCTTTTTCCCCCTTTCCCCCCTTTTCCCTCTTCCCCCGTTTCCCTCTCCCGTTTTCCCGTCCCTCCTCCCATTCCCGTGCAGCCCAACCCCTTCCCCCCTTTTCCCCAGAGCAGTTTTCATACAGATCCCCCCTTTCCCCCCAGCCCCGAACCCCCGGGGGTTTCTCAGCATCAGCAGCCACTTCACTCCCCCCAATTTAACTCTTTGTGTCCCTTTTCCAGGCTCTTTGGGAGCCCGGGTGTCCTGGGGCCGCTCTGGTTTTTGCTCCGGGGTGTTTGGAGCCCGGTGACCATGGACCTGTTTCCCTTGGGCGACGAGCTGCGTGGCTTTGCCCAGAGCCCCGGGCTGCTCTGCGGGGAAGCGCTGGAGCCCGACCTGGAGCCCAGTCTGAGCCTGGAGCCCGACCTGGAGCCCAACCTGAGCCTGGAGCCTGACCTGAGCCTGGAGCCCAACCTGGAGCCCAACCTGAACCTGGAGCCCATCCTGAGCCTTGAGCCTGACCTGGAGCCCAACCTGAGCCTGGAACCCAACCTAGAGCCCAACCTGAGCCTGGAGCCCAATCTGAGCCTTGAGCCCAACCTGGAGCCCAACCTGAGCCTGGTTACTAATGATCAGTATTTACCAATGATGGTCATGATTTATTAATAGTGATCAGTATTTATTAATAACAACCAGTATTTATTAATGATGGTTAGTATTTATTAATGACAATTAGTATTTATTAATAACCACCAGTATTTATTAATAACGGCCAGTATTTATTAATGGCGGTCAGTATTTCTTAATGACAATCAGTATTGATTAATGATGGTATTTATTAAGGATGATTATTATTTATTAATGATGATCAGTATTTGTTAATGGTGATCGGCATTTATTAATAATGGTTAGTATTTATTAATGACGATCAGTATTTATTAATGACCGTCACTATTAATGATGATCAGTATTGATTAATGATGGCAAGTATTTATTAATGATGATCAGTATTTATTAATAACAGTCAGTATTTATTAATGACAATCAGTATCGATTAATGATTGTGAGTATTTATTAATGATGATCAGTATTTATTAATGATGGTCAGTATTTATTAATAACGATCAGTATTTATTAGTGACGGTCACTATTTATTAATGACAATCAGTAATTATTAATGAGGGTCAGTATTTATTAATCCTTGCTATTTAACCCTTTTGGGTTGAAACCTTTGAGACCGAACGCCGATTGATTCCACCGGGCAAGCTCCACCTGCCTGGAGCTTCAGTGCCGACTACGCCATCTGTTCTAAAAGCGCCGCGGCTTTATCATGTTGATTTTTTTACCTATTTATCCTGATTATTGTCACTTTAGCCACTTGGCGGCTGCTCCGGTTGAGGATGGCGGCGTCTCCATGTGCCGGAACCACGGGTGGTCGGTGGACACCGAGAGGGGGCAGGTAACGGGCACCCATGGGTGCTGCTCATTGAGCGGGGATCTGAGCGAAGGCGGCGAGGGGGTTGGCGGTGCCGTCGAAGCCCTTTGCGGGGGTCGTTACCAAATTGTGCGTAACTGGATGATTTGTGAACGTCGCTGCCGATTGAGTGGAGATGACGGGGTGAGAAAACGAGAAATAGGGAATCGCTGCGGTGTAAAGATTCGCGTTGCGCGCTCCCGCCCGGTTTGGGTCGTGTTTAGCGTAGCGGGTTTTATTATCCTCGTTATATAATGGAGAAATAATTGGGAAGAGCAGTTTGCAAAGCGCTTTGATATCCTCCAGCGCCACCGACGCTCCCGGTTCCGTTTGTGCTCAGGTGCGCGACGCGGGCGATGCAAACACCGCGAAACCATCGTTGGGAGATGGAAACGGCGCCTCCAAACCCCCGACGCTGTCCGAAAACACCCCCCTGGTGATCCCGGTGTTGGTTCCAGTGACAAGGAACGAGGTGGGTGAGGAGTACTTGGATGGTTGTGCGATGATTCGGCAACCGGCGGTGCCGGAGTTGCTCGCCGGAGCACCCGTGTGTGTGTCCCTGGCTGAACCAAGGGTGCTACGTGCCCCAGAACCCCCCAAATTACACCCAAATAACGCTATGGGGACGCGCTCGGCGGCCGCTACCCCAGGGACGGGCTCTGGGAGGCTCCAGGCTCCCGCTGGGTTATTGATCCGAAATACGGAACCCGGCGATCGCCTCGAGTTGGGTGGAAGGGAGGAAGCATCAGCAGGACCGGAGGGTCCCCAGACCCCTCATTTTGGGGTTCGCCGCTTGCTTTTGAGCCAAAAAAGGAGGAAAAGCAGATAAACGCCCGTGTGATTTTGTGCGTTTTCCACCTTTAACCCTTTTCTCGTTCGATGTTGCCCAGGTCACCGAAAATGAGTCTCTGGATGGGAAGATCTCGCAGCAAAAAGGCGACGGAGGCCGAAACCCCTCGTGATCCCGACACCGGGATTGAAGCGCTTTCGGCCGCCCCGCGGGGTTAATTCGGTGCGATGCGGATGTCCCCACGTAGCGCTTTGGGGGGAACACCCCGCTTTATGGTTGTGGTTTACGGGGGGTTTATCTCAACCCGGGCCGAGCGATCCCGGTGTAAAACCGCCCGGTGAACCCGGTTTGGGTTCGGCGTCCCCTCGCTGGTTTGTGGTGGCAAACGCAGAGCTTGTGCTCCCCAAAAACCCCCAAAATGGGTGATTTTGTGGAATATGGGATGGAAACAACCCCCCCAGGGTTTCGCTGTGATATCGGGTGTAAAAACCACCCGAGTGCTGCGATCGACTGCAAAACCCCATTGGGATGATCCATCAGCGACCGATTTCACCAAAACGATGGGAATTGGGACAATTTGTGGTTGTGACGCCAAGGAACGGTCTCAGCACGATGATTTTGATCCTGAGCGTTGCTTTTCCCCTCTATTTCTCAATATCCCGCAGGCAGAATGGACGGCGACTTGGGATTGTGCCTGGTGAAGGACGCCCCCAAAATCAGCGTCCGGCCGTGAGTCCCCAAACCACCAAAAACGGGCGCAAAACGGGTGCATCGCGCTTTTCCTGCCCCTCGTTTGGCCCACCAGGACCCATTGACGTCCATTCCGAACGGAACACGAGGCGCTGATGTCACCGGCGGCGCTGATGTCGCGGCGGAACCCCGGCAACGCTTTGTTGTTCCGAGCCCTCGCAGGGCGTCTCTCCCACTCTGCCGCGTCTCGGAGCGAATCCCTGTGGTTTTCGGCCGAACCGCGCGGTTTCGGTGCCGATCGGAGCACGATGATGCCGTGAGCGCTCAGAACGCCCCCGTCCCCCCCGCCGCGCCACCGCGGTCCCCGTCACCGCCTCCCGTCCCCTCTCCAGGCAGATCAACGTGGGGAGCGGCTTCCAGGCGGAGCTGCCGGCCCTGCGCGACCCAGCGCAGGTGCAGCAGGACGAGGAGCGCGCGGAGCTGGTCTGGAAGCCCTGGGGGGACATGGACACCGACCCGCAGGCGCCCGACCCAGGTATCGCACGCATTGGGTGCCTGGCCCACCCCACCTGGGCCCCGGGGGGGTCGTCGCTGCTCTTGGGGCTCCCAACGCTGCCTTTTGGGTAGAAATAGTGACGTTTCTCCGTGTCTTTCTTGCTCTCCGCTCCACCTGGTTGGCTCGTTTTCCGCTGTCCCGTATCGCGCCTTTTGTCCCCAATACCCAACTTTTCCTTCTCGTATCGTACCCATTATCATGTCGCACCTTTTCTTGACCAACCCCAACGTTTCCATTGTCCTATCGCACCTTTTCTTGACAAAACCCAACTTTTCCTTGTTGTAGCGCGTCTTTTCTTGACATAAACCCAACTTTTCCTTCTCGTATCGTACCCATTGTTGTATCGCACCTTTTCTTGACGAAACCTGACGTTTCCATTGTCCTATCGCATCTTTTCTCAACAAAACCCAACTTTTCCTTGTCTTCTCACATCTTTTCTTGACAGAACCCAACGTTTCTGTTGTCCTATTGCATCTTTTCTTGACATACACCCAACTTTTCCTTGTCCTATTGCGTCTTATCTTGACCAACTCCAACTTTTCCTTGACCTATCGTGTCTTTTCTTGATAAAAGCCAACTTTTCCTTGTCCTATTGTCTTTTCTTGACATAAACCCAACGTTTCCATTGTCCTATCACGTCTTTTCTCAACAAAACCCAACTTTTCCTTGTCCTATTGCACCTTTTCTTGACAAACCCAACTTTTCCTTGTCCTATCGTGTCTTTTCTTGACATAAACCCAACTTTTGCTTGTCCTATCGTGTCTTTTCTTGACAAAACCCAACGTTTCCATTGTCCTATCACGTCTTTTCTCAACAAAACCCAACTTTTCCTTGTCCTATTGCACCTTTTCTTGACAAACCCCAACATTTCCTTTATCATATCGCATCTTTTCTTGACCAACTCCAACTTTTCCTTGAATCGTACCCATTGTCGTATCACGCTTTTCCTTGAAAAACCCCAGCTTTTCCTTGTTGGATCCCATATTTCCACCCCCAAACCCCAACACCCCCATGTCACATCCCCCTTTCCCCAAACCCCAACATCCCCATGTCACATCCCCCTTTCCCCAAACCCCAACACCCCCATGTCACATCCCCCTTTCCCCAAACCCCAACACCCCCATGTCACATCCCCCTTTCCCCCAACACCACCATGTCACATCCCCCTTTCCCCAAACCCCAACACCCCCATGTCACATCCCCCTTTCCCCAAACCCCAACACCCCCATGTCACATCCCCCTTTCCCCCAACACCCCCATGTCACATCCCCCTTTCCCCAAACCCCAACACCCCCATGTCACATCCCCCTTTCCCCAAACCCCAACACCCCCATGTCACATCCCCCTTTCCCCCCCAAACCCCAACATCCCCACCTCATATCACCCCATTTCCCCCCTGAACCCCAACATCCCCATGTCCCATCACCCCATTTCCCCCACCCCGTGTCGGTTGCAGTGTTGACCCTGCTGTCCATGGCAAGCTCCAGCACCATCCCCGGGAGCTCCAGCACCGTCCCCGGGAGCTCCAGCGCCATCCCCAGGAGCTCCAACGCCATCCTCGGGAGCTCCAGTGCCGTCCCTGGGAGCTCCAGTGCCATCCTCGGGAGCTCCAGTGCCATCCCTGGAAACTCCAGCGCCATCCCCAGGAGCTCCAACGCCATCCCCGGGAGCTCCAGTGCCATCCCTGGGAGCTCCAGTGCCATCCCCGGGAGCTCCAGTGCCATCCCCAGGAGCTCCAGTGCCATCCCTGGGAGCTCCAGTGCCATCCCCAGGAGCTCCAGTGCCATCCCCGGGAGCTCCAGTGCCATCCTCGGGAGCTCCAGTGCCATCCCTGGAAACTCCAGTGCCATCCCCAGGAGCTCCAGTGCCATCCCCGGGAGCTCCAGTGCCATCCCTGGGAGCTCCAGTGCCATCCCTGGAAACTCGAGCGCCATCCCCGGGAGCTCCAGTGCCATCCCTGGGAGCTCCAGTGCCATCCTCGGGAGCTCCAGTGCCGTCCCTGGGAGTTCCAGTGCCGTCCCCGGGAGCTCCAGTGCTGTTCCTGGGAGCTCCAGTGCTGTTCCTGGGAGCTCCAGTGCCATCCCCGGGAGCTCCAGTGCCATCCTCGGGAGCTCCAGTGCCATCCTCGGGAGCTCCAGTGCTGTCCCCGGGAGCTCCAGTGCCGTCCCCGGAAGCTCCAGTGCCATCCTCGGGAGTGTGTGTGAAGATTGAGGAGAAAGCAGCTGAAATGGAGATGCCGGAGCCAGAGCCGCAGGCCGGGACTGAGCCACCACCAAAGTGCCTGAATATTGAGGAGAAACCAGCTAAAATGGAGATTGTGGTGCCAGCACCAGAGCCACCGGCCGGGACCGAGCCGCCCCCAAAATGCGTTAAAATTGAGGAGAAAGCAGCTGAAATGGTGATTGTGGCACTGGAGCTGCAGGTGGGGACCAAGCCGCCCCCAAAATGCTTTGAAATCAAGGAGAAACCAGGTGAAATGGCGATGCCGGAGTCGGAACTGCAAGCTGGGATGGAGCCGCCCCCAAAGCGCCTGAAAATTGAGGAGGAACCAGCCGAAACGGTGATTGCGGCACCGGAGCTGCAGGACGGGACCGAGCCACCACCAAAATACCTGAAAATTGAGGAGGAACCAGCCGAAACGGTGATTGCGGCACCAGAGCCACGGGCCGGGACCGAGCCGCCCCTGAAGCACTTGGAAATTGAGAAACCAACCGAAATGGCGATTGTGACGCCGGAACCGCCGGCTGAGACCGAGCCACCACCAAAATGCATGAAAATAGAGGAGAAACCAACCGAAATGGCGATGCTGGAGCCGCAGGCCGGGACCAAGCCACCCCTGAAGCGCTTAAGAATTGAAGGGGAACCAGCCGAAATGGTGATCCCGGAGCCGCAGGCCGGGACCGAGCCGCCCCTGAAGCGCTTTAAAATTGAGGAGAAACCAGCTGAAATGGTGATTGCAGCGCTGGTGCTGGAGCCGCAGGCCGGGACCAAGCAGCCCCCAAAACGCTGGAGAATTGAGGACAAACCATCCGAAATGGCGATGCCGGAGCCGCAAGCCGGGACCGAGCCGCCCCCGAAGCGCCTTAAAATCGAGGAACCAGCCGAAATGGGGATCGCGGCGCCGGAGCAGCGGCCGGGGTAGGTTTGCGCCCTCAGGAAACCCCCGCGCCGAAACCACCGTCGGCTTTCCCACCGGACGGCGCATCCAGAGGGGGATTTTTGGGGAGAAAAGGGGTGAATCTGCGCGTGTGTTTGAAGAAGCGACCGCGGGGGGTTTGGTTTCTCGGCATCGGGTTTGATGGGAAGAGCTGGCGCCCGATCGTCATCTCCGGCACCAGGGGGCGCACGGAACGGGGCCAGAATTGGGCTGAAATCCTGTGAGATTGGGAAAAAACGCCGCTGTGAGATCAACGGGCAGCGGCTGCTCGCGGTGGGAAGAACCGGAAAGGGAAATGGTGGCAAAATGGTGCCGTAAAGCGCCCGGATCTGAGCCGAGAAACAGGGGTTTTGGTGTTTTTCTTTCTATTTAACGCGCTTTCTGCTTTGCTTAATAAACTGGGTTCTGGAATGAGTTGAAGTTCATTAATGCAGCGATTTGTGACAACGGGGGGGTTGAGTTGTTTGATTAATGAAATGTTAATTAAGGGTCTTGTCACACCAGGAGGGATGGAAGGGGGATTTATTTTGGGAGGTCTTGAGATTTATTGCTGTCACGATACCGGGGCCGTCGGTGCCACCCATTGCGATACCGGGGCTGTCGGTGCCACCCATCGCGATACCAGGGCCGTCGGTGCCACCCATCGCGCTACCAGGACCATCGTTGCTGCCCATCACGATACTGGGGCCGTCGTCACTGCTGTTGTGATGATACCAGCGCTGTTGTTGCCACCTGTCGCGATACCAGGACCATCAGTGCTCCCTATTGCGATACCGGGGCCGTCGGTGCCGCCCTTCGCGATACCGGGGTCGTTGTTGCTGCCCATTGCGATACCAGGGCTGTTGGTGCCACCCATCGCGATACCGGTGCTGTCGGTGCTGCCGTCGCAATACCGGGACCGTCAGTGCTGCCCATCACGATACTGGAGCTGTTGGTTCTGCCCATCACGATACCAGGGCCCCTGTCACTGCCCATCACAATATCAGGGCCGTCGGTGCTGCCGTCGCAATACCAGCTCCATCACTGCTGCCCGTCGCGATACCGGGGCTGTCGGTGCTGCTGTCGCGATACCGGGGCTGTCGGTGCCATCCGTCGTGATACCGGGGCTGTTGGTGCTGCTGTCGCGATACCGGGGCCGTCGGTGCTGCTGTCGCGATACCGGGGCTGTTGTCGCTGCCCAACGGTGAGAGGAAAGCTGCGCTTGGAAGGGATTTCCTGTCCAGAGTCCTCATCGTCTTGGCCATGCACAGCACAGTGAGATGTTCCCCATCGGAACAGAAACGGTAACTGGGGTCTGTGGAGAGCGCAGGGGGTAAAAGGGGTCTGGGAGGAAACTGCCTGAGGAAAAGTGAGACATCCCTTTTCCCTCTGTTTTAGAAACCCCAGCCAACTCGAGAGCATCTTGGGAGGGGTCGAGCTGCACTTACCCACAGAGGACACAGCAGCTGGAGGAAGCCAGGAGAGATCGGCGTGGAGAGGACGAGCGCAAGGAGGCTGCAAAAGGGAGAGGAAAGAAATCAGTGCCGCGGCCACTGCTGTTGCTGGGATGGGAGACGTGAGGGCCTGGGGAGCTGCGGTGGGGCAGCCGGGGCTGGCAGAGCAGCCCCACGCACCCCTCAGTAGGATGGGAATGAAGAATATGAGGAGCAAAAGTAAGAAAACTCATGGGCTAAGATAAAAAAAACCAAGTGAGATAAGTAATTGAAAGAGGAAGAGAGAATAAAACGCAAGGCGTGATGCAAAGACTCGTGGGCTCCCACAAGCACAGGGAGATCCCGCAGACCCCGAGCGATGGCTGCCCTGCAACCCCCTTCCCTCCCTTCTTACTGATGAGCACCATGTTAGGGCGCTGTTGGTGCCACCCATCGCGATACCGGGGCTGTCGGTGCCACCCATCGCGATACCGGGGCTGTCGGTGCCACCCATCGCGATACTGGGGCTGTCGGTGCCACCCATCGCGATACCGGGGCTGTCGGTGCCACCCATCGCGATACTGGGGCTGTTGGTGCCACCCATCGCGATACCGGGGCTGTCGGTGCCACCCATCGCGATACCGGGGCCGTTGGTGCCACCCATCGCGATACCGGGGCCGTTGGTGCCACCCATTGCAATACCAGGGCTGTCGGTGCCACCCATCGCGATACCGGGGCGATACCGGCCCCTCCTGGGGCAGCAGGGGTCCAGTACCAGCACGGTTTGGGGGTGGACCCGCTGGAAAGCAGCTCTGCGAGAAGGACTTGGGAGTTCTGGGTGACATCAGGTTGGCCACAAGTCACCAATGTGTCCTTGTGGTCACGAGGCCGAGGGTACCTGGGGGATATTTATTAAGAAGAGTGTGAGCAGCAGGTGAGAGAGGTGAATCCTCCCCCTCTGCTCCACCCTGGGGAAGCTGCATCTGCAGTTCTGGGTCCAGTTCTGGGCTCCCCAGTTGAAGAAGGACAAGGAGTTACTGGAGGGAGTCCAGTGGAGGGACACAGAGATGCTGAGGGGTCTGGAGCATCATTCTGATCAGGAGAGACTGAGAGAGATGGGGCTGTTGAGCTGGAGAAGAGAAGCTGAGAGGGATGTGATCAATGGGATCAATATCTCAGGTGGGTGTCAGGATGGAGCAGACTCTGTTCAGTGGTGCCCAGCGCCGGGGTGAGGGGCAACGGGCACAGACTGAAACAGAGGAGGCTCCATCTGAACGTAAGGAGAAACTTGCTTGCTGGGAGGTGCCAGAGCCCGGCCCAGGCTGCCCAGAGCGGGTGTGGAGTCTCCTTCTGTGAGACATTCAGACCCCTGGGATCCTGTGTGATCTGCTCTGGGACCCCGCGGGAGCAGGGGGGTTGGACTGGGGGATCTCCAGAGGTCCCTTCATCCCAAACCAGAATGGGGTTCTGAGGGAAGGGGAGGGAAGGAAGGGGAGGGAAGGAAGGGGAGGGAAGGAAGGGGAGGGAAGGAAGGGGAGGGAAGGAAGGGGAGAGAAGAGAAGCCTCCGGGGAGACCCCATTGTGTCCCACGTTGGGCACATCTCCAGGACCGCCACGGCAACGCGTTTTCAGCCCACTTGGTCCTGTCCTGAGAATTCAGATTTGCGGTTGACAGGACAGAACTAACTCCATCAGCTCAGCCAAGAAATGGATTCATTTCATAAATATACAGAATTCTATATGAATATATAGAATATGTGAATATGAATATATATTAATTACCTATGGAGGAGAGGAGGAGATGGAAAGGGAGAGGGAGATGGAGAGAGGATGATGAAGACAGGAGGGAAGATGGGATCAAAAAACAGAAAGGAGAGAGGAAGAAAGAAGAGGTGACAGCAGGGAAAGAGACTTGAGAGGGGTATAAGGCAGAAAAAGGGGGAAATGACGAAGGAAAGGAAAAGAAGAGGGGAGGAAATGAGAAAAAAGATACCTGTATGGGAGGAGCAGCAGGGGAGGATGAGACGCTCGCCCAGCAGCATCACGAGGCTGTGACCAGCACGGCACCAGGACCCAGGGGCTCCTCAGGGCTCCGTGCCGGCCTGTCCAGGAGAGCAGCGAGCGCCTGCTGGCCGCGTCCTGCCCGCTGGCTCCGTCCTGCCCAGTGTTCCTGAACCACGTTCTCCAGCCGCCTGACACGAGCTGGGCGATCAGCGGGGCGGGAGGTGCTGGTGATGAAGGAGAAGGTGCGGAGCACAGCCGGGAGGGAGCTCGGGGGAAGCCGGATGTGGCATCTCGGGGCTGTCATCGTGTTTTCGGGATCTTTTCCTTCCCACGTGCCCTCGATCACCTCTTTGCCCCAGGAACCGTCGTCCACCTCGCGCTGGGGGACATCAGTGGCCGTTCTCTCCCTTCCCTCGGGCGCCTTCCTCCCAGCGAGTGACGAAGAGGATCAGCAGCAGCACGGTCCTTGACTCTTGGCCCCATTTCCCACGGGATCCAGCCCTCCCTTTCCGTTTTCCCTCGGCTCCCATCACGGCCGTGACCAACCCAGAGGTGTCGATCGTCTGGTGCCCTGCAGCAAAACGGCCGGGAAGGGACGAGGGACATCAGGCGCATGAAGGTGGTTTCCACAGCTTCCCCTTGCGCCAGAGCTGGGACGGTATCAGTGTTGGGAGTTACTTTTGCTTTCTCGGAGAGAACGCGGACAATGAGACGTCGACATCAACACCTTGTGAATGCATTGAGCTTTCTGTATCGCTTTACTCAGCGTGACCGTAGATAAGGGCAGCAGCGAACAGTCACTGAAGCTTAAAGAACGTTTTTAAAATAAGCAGCAAGGCCTCACATTTGTTCTGAAGCTTTTATTTTCAGGGTATAACACTGTTCAAGGGTCACTTCGGAATGACTTAGAAGCTGCAGAGGACTCAAGGGCCCATCTCAAGATGCACCAACGTCCAGGTAAAACATTTGGTTTGGAACGAAGAACAGAAATGGTTTCCTTCTCCCTTCTTCCCTCCAACAGAGCAGAGGCCACAAGCGAGGCCCCCGCTGAGCCGAGACGTGATCCACGTAATCCTGCGGCTTTCGAGCGGGGCTGTTCCGACGGGACACAGGGTGCTGGTTTCCAGCTGCAGGAGGGAGGTTCAGGGGGAACATGAGGAAGGAACTGAAACCAATCGTTGGTTCATTGCTTTAGGCCCTGCTGAACGGAGCCTCTGAGAAGGAGCTGGGGCTGAGCTGGGGCTGTGAAACAGAGGGAAAAGGGATGTTTCACTCTTCCCCTCACAAAGTTCCCCGCCAGCCTCCAAATTCTTCTTGATCTCAGGGACCCCCCAGGGATCCCAGAAACCACTGAGACCCCCCCACACCCACTCGCAAGAACCCCTGGGACCCCCCCAAACCCAGGTTTCCCCCTTTCTCCTCTCCAGCCCCCCAGGGACCTCACAACCCACCCAGGACCCCCGAGGGGCAGCTGCATGGGGGGGGGCTCTGACACCCCAAAAGTGATGGGGCGCATGGGGTGATGTGGACCCCCCTGTGGTGGTTTGGGGGTCCCCGAGTTGCCGTTCCCCCCACTTTACAGCTTTTGTACAAATTGTCTCTATATTCGTAGCTGGGGGAAAAAGCGCCCCCTCCCCAGTGCTGCTCCCACAAACCTGGGGGGGCCTGGGCGGGTCCTCTGGGTCCCCCCCACTGGCACGGGGGGAAAGGAAAGGATTTAGCACAGAAATCACAGCATCACAGTATGTTTGGGATTGGAAGGGACCTCAAAAGCTCATCCAGTGCAATCCCCCATGCAGCAGGAACACCCAGCTGAGGTTCCACAGGAAGGGGTCCAGGCGGGTTTGAATGTCTGCAGAGAAGGAGACTCCACAACCCCCTGGGCAGCCTGGGCCAGGCTCTGTTACCCTCACTGAGAAGAAGTTCTTTCTCAAATTTAAGTGGAACCTCTTGTGTTCCAGCTTGATCCCATTGCCCCTTGTCCTATCATTGTTTGCCACTGAGAAGAGCCCGGCTCCATCCTCCTGGCACTCACCCTTTATATATTTATAAACATTAATAAGGTCACCCCTCAGTCTCCTCTTCTCCAAACTAAAGAGCCCCAGCTCCCTCAGCCTTTCTTCATAAGGGAGGTGCTCCACTCCCTTCAGCATCTTGGTGGCTGCGCTGGACTCTCTGCAGCAGTTCCCTGTCCTTCTGGAGCTGAGGGGCCACAACTGGACACAATATTCCAGGTGTGGTCTCCCCAGGGCAGAGCAGAGGGGCAGGAGAACCTCTCTGACCTACTGACCACCCCCTTCTAACCCACCCCAGGTCCCATTGGCTTCCTGGCCACAAGGGCCCAGTGCTGGCTCATGCTCACCCTGCTGTCCCCAGGACCCCCAGCTCCCTTTCCCCTACCCTGCTCTCTAACAGCTCATTCCCAGCCTATACTGACCCTGGGGTTGTTCCTGCCCAGGTGCAGCACTCTGCACTTCCCCTTGTTAAATCTCACCAGGTTATCCCCCCCCAGCTCTCCAGCCTGTCCAGGTCTCTGATGGCAGCACAGCTTCCAGGGTCACCCGCTCCTCCCAGCTTGGTGTCCCCAGCAAACTCGCTGACAGTCACTCAATTCCCTCATCCGAATCGTTAACGAATATATTGAATAATATTGGCCCCTGAGGCCCTGCACTGGATCCAGGCCTCAACCGGACTCTGCCCATTGACCACCACTCTCTGGCTTCTCCCTCTCAGCCAGTTTGCACCCCCCACTCCCCACTGCCCAGAGCACCCCTCCCCAGCTCAGCTGTGCGGATGCTGTGCAGACGGTGTCAGAGGCTTTGCTGAAGCCCAGGGAGCCCACACCCACCGCCCGCCCCCTCCATCCACCCGGGTACGTTCCCATGAACGGCGACGGGGTTGGTGGGGATGAACTGAGATGAATCAAGAGATTGAGCCACGCGCTCAGAGCGATATCGGCTGTTCAACCGCTCAGTCACCGCATTTTTAAATTACAGAATGTAGATCACAGGGGTTTAATTACGGGAAATATTTAACTGTTTAATGATGGATTTTTAATGCGGAGAGGGACCAATGAAGTGGGGTTTAAGCACCACTGCCTCTGACGGACGTTTAATCCCAAGAAATTTAATGGGAAATTAATTTAATTTGAAATGTTCTTTATCAAACTGTTCAGGTCACTTCTGAGATACAAAAAGTTTTTAAAGCAAAACATTAATCCCAGTAAATTTCCAACAACGCTCCCTTCCGTGAAACCAAAATTCAACAAAAACCTCTAAGAAACGTCAACATTTGTTGGTTTTTAGTTAACGCTCAAATGTCGCGTTTAATGTTACACATTTAATTTATACACTGGAGGCCTCGGTGCGGGGGGGCTGGGGGGAGGGTGTGTTAAAGGGACATTGGGGGGCACATTTGGGGCTGTTTTGGGGTCAAAAAGGGGCATTGAGGTTCAGGGGGACTTGAGGGAGTCGCGGGGGGCGGGGACCGATCGGGGGGGCGGGGGGAGCCCCGCAGGGGGATTTGCTGGGGGAGGCAGGGTCAGCAGGGCCTCCCCTCCCCCGCAAAGGGACCCAGGGCCCCCCAAACCTGGTCCCTCCTGCCGGCTGCACCCCAACCCCCACAGCTCCCCTGCACCCCCAGACCCACCCCGCGCCCCCCACAACCCCCCGCAACAACCAAATCCGGCCCCGCCGCTCACCCGGGACCGAACTGGCGGCGATCGCGGTCCCAGCGCCTTGTGAGGAGGATTTTCAACCGCGGAACTGCGGGGGCGACCAGCGGGACCCCCCCACTGCCGCCAGAGGGCAACACGGCGACCGCCCGGGGGCAACACGGCGACCGCCCGGCCCCGGCCAGCGGGGCCGCAGCCCCGGGCCCCCCGCCCGCCCCCGCAGCCGCTGCAGCCGCAGGAGCCGCCCGTGGCAGCGGCGCTCCGGCGGCAGCAGGGGACGAACCGCCACGGCCGGGCCGCCGCTCCCGGGGCGGGCTGCATGGTCACGCCCCCGGCACCGCCATTGGCCACACAGCCGGCCCGTCACCGTCCCTCGCACCCGTCCCGAGCCGCCATTGGCCTGGAGGCGGCCTCCTGATGCCCATTGACTGTGCCGCTTCCAGCGGGAAGTCCCTCCCCTTCCCGACACGGCTCAGCGCCTGCGCAGTGCAGCCCCCGCGCAGCCCCGCGGTGGCGCCGTTGCCCGTTGCGGGCTCTCGCTGCTGTTTAATCCAATTCTTTAATTGTGTTCTTTAAACGCGGGTTCATGAGAGCACAAGCGAAACAGTGCTGGGTGCGCGGGAGATTCGCTCGGCCCAACACGCACACCTTTAACAACAGGAAGTGTGTTAATTACAGTAAGTGTTCATAATGACCCCAGAACTGTGCATGTTCATGAGGTGATCTCAGAACCGTTTCCACAGCCCTGAGCCCCCTGTTCTCCTGCGCAGTGGCACTGGGTGCATTTGAGGAGGGGTCCTTGGGGTCTTTGGATGAAGGCTCCTCAGCCTCCTCACAGTGGGCTTTGCCCCTTTGGCTCATTGTGAGGAACTGGTGGGACCCAAGCGGCCAAGGCGGTTGAACCCGGCCTGGCGCCCCCTTTTTGCTGGAAATCTTGGCGATCTCGTCTCCTCAAGGTTGCAGCTGGTGCCGTGAAACTTCTGATCTCGGCATTTGATGAAGTTCAGCCGCAGGTGTTAGTGACGGGATCGGTTTTACAAGGTGTTCCCTTCTGGAACAGGTATGGGATGGGCCTTGGCTGGCTCTGCCCTGGGTACCACTGATCTGTTACAGTTGGATCCCTGGGTATCACTGACCTGTTACAGTTGGATCCCTGGGTATCACTGATCTGTTACAGTTGGATCCCTGGGTATCACTGACCTGTTACAGGTGGATCCCTGGGTATCACTGATCTGTTACAGTTGGATCCCTGGGTGTCACTGATCTGTTACAGTTGGATCCCTGGGTGTCACAGATCTGTTACGGTTGGATCCCTGGGTATCACTGACCTGTTACAGGTGGATCCCTGGGTATCACTGATCTGTTACAGTTGGATCCCTGGGTATCACTGACCTGTTACAGTTGGATCCCTGGGTGTCACTGATCTGTTACAGCTGGATCCCTGGGTATCACTGATCTGTTACAGTTGGATCCCTTGGTATCACTGATCTGTTACAGCTGGATCCCTGGGTATCACTGACCTGTTACAGTTGGATCCCTTGGTATCACTGATCTGTTACAGCTGGATCCCTGGGTATCACTGACCTGTTACAGTTGGATCCCTGGGTATCACTGATCTGTTACAGCTGGATCCCTGGGTATCACTGACCTGTTACAGTTGGATCCCTGGGTATCACTGATCTGTTACAGCTGGATCCCTGGGTGTCACTGACCTGTTACAATTGGATCCCTGGGTATCACTGACCTGTTACAGTTGGATCCCTGGGTGTCACTGATCTGTTACAGTTGGATCCCTGGGTATCACTGACCTGTTACGGTTGGATCCCTGGGTATCACTGACCTGTTACGGTTGGATCCCTGGGTATCACTGATCTGTTACAGTTGGATCCCTGGGTATCACTGATCTGTTACGGTTGGATCCCTGGGTATCACTGATCTGTTACGGTTGGATCCCTGGGTGTCACTGATCTGTTACAGTTGGATCCCTGGGTATCACTGATCTGTTACGGTTGGATCCCTGGGTATCACTGATCTGTTACGGTTGGATCCCTGGGTATCACTGACCTGTTACGGTTGGATCCCTGGGTATCACTGACCTGTTACAGTTGGATCCCTGGGTATCACTGACCTGTTACAGTTGGATCCCTGGGTATAACTGATCTGTTACAGTTGGATCCCTGGGTGTCACTGATCTGTTACGGTTGGATCCCTGGGTATCACTGACCTGTTACAGTTGGATCCCTGGGTATCACTGATCTGTTATGGCTGGATCCCTGGGTATCACTGATCTGTTACGGTTGGATCCCTGGGTATCACTGACCTGTTATGGCTGGATCCCTGGGTATCACTGATCTGTTACGGTTGGATCCCTGGGTATCACTGATCTGTTACGGTTGGATCCCTGGGTATCACTGATCTGTTACGGTTGGATCCCTGGGTATCACTGATCTGTTACAGTTGGATCCCTGGGTGTCACTGATCTGTTACGGTTGGATCCCTGGGTATCACTGACCTGTTACGGTTGGATCCCTGGGTATCACTGATCTGTTACGGTTGGATCCCTGGGTGTCACTGATCTGTTACGGTTGGATCCCTGTGTATCACTGACCTGTTACGGTTGGATCCCTGGGTATCACTGATCTGTTACGGTTGGATCCCTGGGTATCACTGATCTGTTACAGTTGGATCCCTGGGTATCACTGATCTGTTACAGTTGGATCCCTGGGTATCACTGATCTGTTACGGTTGGATCTTTGGGTGTCACTGATCTGTTACGGTTGGATCCCTGGGTGTCACTGATCTGTTACGGTTGGATCCCTGTGTATCACTGACCTGTTACGGTTGGATCCCTGTGTATCACTGACCTGTTACGGTTGGATCCCTGGGTGTCACTGACCTGTTACGGTTGGATCCCTGGGTATCACTGATCTGTTACGGTTGGATCCCTGGGTATCACTGACCTGTTACGGTTGGATCCCTGTGTATCACTGACCTGTTACGGTTGGATCCCTGGGTATCACTGATCTGTTACGGTTGGATCCCTGTGTATCACTGACCTGTTACGGTTGGATCCCTGGGTATCAGTGATCTGTTACGGTTGGATCCCTGGGTATCACTGACCTGTTACGGTTGGATCCCTGGGTGTCACTGATCTGTTACGGTTGGATCCCTGGGTATCACTGACCTGTTACGGTTGGATCCCTGGGTATCACTGACCTGTTACGGTTGGATCCCTGGGTGTCACTGATCTGTTACGGTTGGATCCCTGGGTATCACTGACCTGTTACGGTTGGATCCCTGGGTGTCACTGATCTGTTACGGTTGGATCCCTGGGTATCACTGACCTGTTACGGTTGGATCCCTGGGTATCACTGATCTGTTACAGTTGGATCCCTGGGTGTCACTGACCTGTTACAGTTGGATCCCTGGGTGTCACTGATCTGTTACGGTTGGATCCCTGGGTGTCACTGATCTGTTACGGTTGGATCCCTGGGTGTCACTGACCTGTTACGGTTGGATCCCTGGGTATCTCTGACCTGTTACGGTTGGATCCCTGGGTGTCACTGATCTGTTACGGTTGGATCCCTGGGTATCACTGACCTGTTACGGTTGGATCCCTGGGTATCACTGATCTGTTACGGTTGGATCCCTGGGTATCACTGACCTGTTACGGTTGGATCCCTGGGTGTCACTGATCTGTTACAGTTGGATCCCTGGGTATCACTGATCTGTTACGGTTGGATCCCTGGGTATCACTGACCTGTTACGGTTGGATCCCTGGGTATCACTGACCTGTTACGGTTGGATCCCTGGGTGTCACTGATCTGTTACAGTTGGATCCCTGGGTATCACTGATCTGTTACGGTTGGATCCCTGGGTGTCACTGATCTGTTACGGTTGGATCCCTGGGTATCACTGATCTGTTACGGTTGGATCCCTGGGTGTCACTGATCTGTTACGGTTGGATCCCTGGATATCACTGATCTGTTACGGTTGGATTAACTTTAAGACAGTAACCAAACCTTATTCTTAAAGTTGACGCAGATTTACGATATATTCTTTTAAAGGTAGCTGTAACCAAGCCTTATTCTTAAAGCTGACATACAGTTATGATATATTCTTCTAAAGCAGGTAGCTGTAACCAAGCCTTATTCTTAAAGCTGACATACAGTTATGATATATTCTTCTAAAGCAGGTAGCTGTAACCAAGCCTTATTCTTAAGGTTGGCATACATTTACGATATATTCTTTATAGGTAGCTGTAACCAAGCCTTATTCTTAAAGCTGACATACATTTATGATATATTCTTCTAAAGCAGGTAGCTGTAACCAAGCTTTATTCTTAAGGTTGACATACATTTATGATATATTCTTTTAAAGCAGGTAGCTGCAACCAAGCCTTATTCTTAAGGTTGACATACATTTATGATATATTCTTTTCAAGTTGGTACCTTAGAAATAACTGATAAACATGCGAATGTTGCTTAACATCTCTTAGACAGACAGTTTGTGTTAGAATAGGTGTGGGATGTGCTCATGGTTGTCAGGGGTTATAAGGAATATGTATGTGACCAACTTGTATAAATAAGGCGGAGTCTGAATCAGCTGTTGGAAGCTCTGGGTGCGAACCCCGGGTTTCCCAGCGCTGGAATAAAGCACCGCATGGAGCTGCGCCCGTGGTTCCGTGTCCTGATCACTGACACCGCTGTCATCGCTGTCACAATGGGCCGTGGGGACAAAGGGGGTCCCCATGGTACAACAATGGGCCTTGGGGACAAATGAGGTCCCAAGGATGTCACAATGGGCCCTGGGGATAAAGGGGGGTCCCCTGAATGTCACAATGGGCCCTGGGGACAAAGCGGGGGTCCCTAGGATATCACAATGGCCTCTGGTGACAAAGGGGTCCCCAGGATGTCACAATGGGCTCTGGGGACAAGGGGGGTCCCACCCTGTCACAATGGGCCCTGGGGACAAAGAGGGGTCCCCAGGATGTCACAATAGGCTCTGGGGACAAAGGGCATCCTCAGGATGTCACAATGGGCCCTGGGGACAACGGGGGGTCCTAGGACATAACAATGGGCCCTGGGGACAAAGGGCGTCCTCAGGATGTCACAATGGGCCCTGGGGACAAAGGGGGCTCCCCAGGATGTCACAATGGGCTCTGCAGACAAAGGGGGTCCCCAGGATGTCACAATGGGCCCTGGGGACAAGGGGGGGTCCTGGGATATCACAATGGGCCCTGGGGACAAAGGGCATCCTAAGGATGTCACAATGGGCCCTGGGGACAATGGGGGATCCTCAGGATGTCACAATGGGCCCTGGGAACAAGGGGGGTCCCACCCTGTCACAATGGGCCCTGGGGACAAAGGTGGGATCCCCATGGTGCCACGATGGGCCCTGGGGACAAAGGGGGGGTCCCCAGGATTTCATAATGGGCCCTGGGAACAATGGGGGGTCCTGGGACGTCACAATGAGCCCTGGGGACAAAGGGGGTGTCCCAGGATGTCACAATAGGCCCTGGGGACAGAGGTGGTTCCCCTGAACGTCACAATGGGCCCTGGGGACAAAGGGGGGTCCCCAGGACGTCACAATGGGCCCTGAGGAGAAAGGGGGGGTTCCCCCGGATTTCACAATGGGCCCTAAGGAAAATGGGGGGTCCTGGGACATCACAATGGGACTGGAGACAAGGGGGTTCCCCAGGATGTCACAATAGGCCCTGGGGACAAAGAGAGGTCCCCTGAATGTCACAATGGGCCCTGAGGACAAGCGGGGTCCCCACGGTGTCACAATGG
Organism: Patagioenas fasciata; assembly: GCF_037038585.1. NCBI lineage: Eukaryota > Metazoa > Chordata > Aves > Columbiformes > Columbidae > Patagioenas > Patagioenas fasciata. Next base: position 870,859 of record NW_027288644.1, read on the forward strand.
GCCCTGGGGACAAAGGGGGTCCCCAGGATGTTCACAATGGACCCTGGGGACAAGGGGGGGTCCTCGGACGTCACAATGGGCCCTGGAGACAAGGGGGGGTCCCCAGTATGTCACAATAGGCCCTGGGGACAAAGAGGGGTCTTGATGGTGTCACAATGGGCCCTGGGGACAAAGACGGTCCCCACGATATCACAATGGGCCCCGGGGGCCAAAGGGGGGTCCCCTGAATGTCACAATGCGCCCTGGGGACAATGGGGGGTCCAGGGATGTCACAATGGGCCCTGGGGACAAAGGGGGTCCCCAGGATGTTCACAATGGGCCCTGGGGACAAAGCGGGGGTCGCCAGGATATCACAATGGGCCCTGGGGACAAAGAGAGTCCCCAGGATGGCACAATGGGCCCTGGGGACAGGGGGGTCCCCACTGTGTCACAACGGGCCCTGGGGACAAAGGGGCGTTCTGTGATGTCACAATGAGCCCTGGAGACAAGGGGGGTCCTGGAATGTCACAATGGGCCCTGGGACAATTGGGGGTCCCCAGGATGTCACAATGGACACTGGGGACAAGGGGGTACCCAAGATGTCACAATGGGCCCTGGGGACAAAAAAGGTCCCCACCCCGTCACAATGGGCCCTTGGGACAAAGGGTGATCCCCAGGATGTCACAATGGGCCCTGGGGACAATGGGGGTCCCCACGGTGTCAGAACGGGCCCTGGGGACAAAGTGGAATCCTGGAATGTCACAATGGTCCCCAGTGACAAAGGCGGTCACATGGTGCCACAATGGGCCCTCGGGACAAAGGGAATCCCCAGGATTTCACAATGAACACTGGGGACAAGGGGGTCCTGGGACATTACAATGGACCCAGGGGACAAAGGGGGATCCCCAGGATGTCACAATGGGCTCTGGGGAAAATGGGGAGTCCTAGAATGTCACAATGGGCCCTGGGCACATAGTGGGTCCCCATGGTGTCACAATGGGCCCAAGTGACAAGAGTGGTCCCCAAGGTGACACTATGGGCCCTGGGGACAAGGGGGTCCCTCGGATATCACAATGGGCCCTGGGGACAAAGGAGGTCCCCATGGTGCCACAGTGGGTCCTGGGAAAAAACGGGGTCCCCAAGATGTCACAATGGGCCCTGGCGACAAGGGGGGGTCCCCAAAATGTCACAATGGGCCCTGGGGACAACGGGGGGTCCTGGGACGTCGCAATGGGCCCTGGGGACAAAGGGGATCCCTATGGTGTCACAATGGGCCCTTGGGACAATGGGGGGGTCCACAGGATGTCACAATGGGGTCTGGGGACAAAGAGGGTCCCCAGGATGTCACAATGGGCCCTGGGGACCACGGGGGGTCCTGGGATGTCACAATTGGCCCCAGTGACAAAGAGGGTCCCCATGGTGCCACAATGGACCCTGGGGACAAAGGGGGTCCCCAGGATGTCCCAATGGGCCCTGGGGACAAGGAGGGTCCCCACAGTGCCACGATGGGCCCTGCGGACAAGGGTGTCCACATGGTGTCACAATGGGTCCTGGGGACAAAGTGGGGTCCTGGGATGCCACAGTGGGCCCCAGTGACAAAGGGGGTCCCCATGGTGCCACGATGGGCCCTGCGGACAAGGGGTGTCCCCTGAATGTCACAATGGGCCCTGGGGACAAGGGAGGTCCCCACAGTGTCACAATGGGCCCTGGGGACAAAGAGGCGTCCTGTGATGTCACAAGGGGCCCTGGAGACAAAGGGGGTCCACATGGTGCCACAATGGGCCCTGGGGACTAAGTGGGGTCCTGGGATGTCACAATGGGCCCTGGGGACAAAGGAGGTCCCCATGGTGCCACAATGGGCCTTGGGAACAATGGGGTCTCCCCAGGAGGTCACAATGGGCCCTGGGGACCTGGGGTATCCTGACGGTTTCACCATGGGCCATGGGGACAAACGGAGTCCCTAGAATGCCACAATGGGTCCTGGGAACAAGTGGCGTCCGCATGGTGTCGCAATGGGCCCTGGGGACAAAGGGGGGTCCCCAGGATGTCACAATGGGCCCTGGAGACAATGGGGGGTTTTGGGATGTCACGATGGGCTCTGAGGACAAGGGGGTTCCTGGGATGCCACAATGGGCACCAGTGACAAAGGGGGTCCCCATGGTGCCACAATGGGCCTTGGGGACAATGGGGTCTCCCCAGGAGGTCACAACGGGCCCTGGGGACATGAGTAACCTGACGGTGTCACAATGGGCCCTGGGGACAAAGGGGTGTCCCCTGAATGTCACAATGGGCCCTGGGGACAATGGGGGGTCCTGGGATGTCACAATGGGCCCCAGTGACAAATGGGGTCCCCATGGTGTCACCATGGGCCATGGGGACAAAGGGAGTCCCCAGAATGCCACAATGGGTCCTGGGAACAAGTGGGGTCCCCATGGTGTCACAATGGGCCGTGGGGACAAAGGGGGTCCCCAGAATGTCACAATGGGCACTGGGAACATAGGGGGGGTCCCCATGGTGTCACAACGGGCCCTGGAGACAAACGGGGTCCCCAAAATGTCACAATGGACCCTGGGAACAATGGGGGGTCCTGGGATGTCACAATGGGCCCCAGGGACAAATGTGGTCCCCATGGTGTCTACAATGGGCCCTCGGGACAAAGTGGAGTCCTGGGATGTCACAATGGGCCCCAGTGACAAAGGGGGTCCCTATGGTGCCACAGTGAGTCCTGGGGACAAAGGGGGTGCCCAGAATGTCACAATGGGCCCTGCAGACAACGAGGGTTCCTGGGACGTCACAATGGACCCCAGGAACAATAGGGTCCCTAAGATGTCACAGTGGTCCCTGGGGACAAAGGCGGGGTCCCCTCAGTGCCACGATGGGCCATGGGGACAAGGGGGGTCCCCGGGATGTCAGAATGGGCCCTGGGGACAAATTGGGGTCCTGGGATGTCACAATGAGCCCCAGTGACAAAGGGGGTCCTCATGGTGCCACATTGGGCCCTGGGGACAAAGGGAGGTCCCCAGAATGTCACAATGGGCCCTGGGGACATTTGGGGTGCCCAGAATGTCACAATGGGCTCTGGGGACAAAGGGGGTCCCCAGGATGTCACAATGGGCCCTGGGGACAAAGGGGCGTCCTGGGATATCACAATGGGCCCTGGGGACAAGGGGATCCCCATGGTGTCACAATGGGCCCTTGGGACAATGGGTGGTCCCCAGGATGTCACAATTGGGTCTTGGGACAAAGGGGGTGCCCAGGATGACACCATGGGCCCTTGGGACCAGGCGGGGTCCTGGGATGTCACAATGGGCCCCAGTGACAAAGGGGGTCCCCAGGACACCACAATGGGCTCTGGGGACAATGGGGATCCTGGGACATCACAATGAGCCCTTGGGACAAAGGGGGTCCCCACCCTGTCACGATGGGCCTTGGGGACAAAGGTTGTCCCGAGGATGTCACAATGGGCTCTGGGGACAAAGGAGGTCCCCACAGTGTCACAATGGGCCCAGGGGACAAAAAAGGTCCCCAGGATGTCACAATGGGCCCTGGGGACAATGGGGGGTCCTGGGACGTCACAATGGGCCCTGGAGACAAGGGGGGGTCCCTTGAATGTCACAGTCGGCCCTGGGGACAAAGGGTGGTCCCCAGGATGTCACAATGGGCCCTGGGGACAAAGGGGGTCCCCACGGTGTCAAAATGGTCCCAGGGGACAAAGGGGGAAGTCCCCTCGGTGCCACGATGGGCCCTGGGGACAACGGAGTCCCCAGGATGTCACAATGGGCCCTGGAGACAAATTGGGGTCCTGGGATGTCACAATGGGGCCCAGTGACAAAGGGGATCCCCATGGTGCCACAATGGGCCCTGGGGACAAAGGGGGTCCCCAGAATGTCACAATGGGCCCTGGGGACATTTGGGGTCCTCAGAATGTCACAATGGGCCCAGGGGATAACGGGGGATCCTGAGACGTCACAATGGGCCCTGGGGACAAAGGGGTCCCCATGGTGCCACAATGGGCCCTTGGGACAAAAGGGGTCCCCTGGATGTCACAATGGGCCCTGGGGACAAAGGGGGGGCATCCCCAGGATATCACAACGGGCTCTGGGAACAAAGCGGGGTCCTGGCATGTCAAAATGGGCCCCAGTGACAAATGGGGTCTCCATGGTCTTACAATGGGCCCTGGGGACAAAGGGGGGTCCTAGGACATCTCAATGGGCCCTGGGGACAAAGAGGGGTCCCCAGGATGTCACAATGGGCTCTGGGGACAATGGGGGGTCCTGGGATGTCACAATGTGCTCTGGGGACAAAGCAGGGGTCCCCATGGTGTCACAATGGGCCCAAGTGACAAGAGGGATCCCCACGGTGCCACTATGGGCCCTGGGGACAAGATAAGGTCCTCGGCTGTCACAATGGGCCCTGAGTACAAAGGGGGTCCCCAAAATTTCACAATGAGCACTGGGGACAAAGTGGCGTCCTGAAATGTCACAATGGCCCTGGGGACAATGGGAGGTCCTGGGATGTCACAATTGGCCCTGGGGACAAGGGGGGGTTCTGGGATGTTACAATGGTCCCTGGGGACAAAGAGGGGTCCCCAGGATGTCACAATAGGCCCTGGGAACAAAGACGGGTCTCCTGAATATCACAATGGGCTCTGACGACAAGTGGGGTCCCTACGGTGTCACAATGAACCCTGGAGACAAAGGGGGTCCCCAGGATGTCACAATGGGCTCTGGTGACAAGAGGGGTCCCAAAGATGTCACAACGGGGAATGGAGACAAAGGGGGGGTCCCAACGGTGCCACGATGGACCCTGGGGACAAGGGGGTCCGCAGGGTGTCACAATGGGCCCTGGGGACAAAGAGGGGGTCCCCAGGATTTCACAATGGGCCCTGGGAAAAATAGGGGGTCCTGGGATGTCACAATGGGCCCTGGAGATAAGGGGGGGTCCCCAGGATGTCACAATAGGCCCTGGGGACAAGGGGGGTCCCAAGGACGTCACAATGGGCACTGGAGACAAACAGGGGGTCCCCAGGATGTCACAATGGGCTCTGGGGACAATGGGGTGTCCTGGGATGACACAATGGGCCCTGGGGACAAAGGGGGCTCCCCAGGATATCACAATGGGCTCTGGGGACAAGGGGTGTCCAACCCTGTCACAATGGGCCCTGGGGACAAAGGGGGGGTCCCCACGGTGTCACAATGGGCACTGGGGACAAGGAGGATCCCCATGGTGCCACGATGGGCCCTGGGGACAAGGGGGTCCCCAGGATGTCACAATGGGCACTGGGGTCAAAGAGGGTCCCCAGGATGTCACAATAGGCCCTGGGGACAAGGGGGTTCCACACTCTGTCACAATGTGCCCTGGGGACAAAGAGAGTCCCTACGGTGTCACAGTTGGACCTGGGGACAAAGTGGAGTCCTGGGATGTCACAATGGGCACTGGAGACGAGGGGGTCCTCCGGATGACACAAAGGACCCTGGGGACAAAGTAAGGTCCTCGGCTGTCACAATGGGCCCTGAGGACAAGGGGGGTCCCCAGAATTTCACAATGAGCACTGGGGACAAAGTGGAGTCCCAAAATGTCACAATGGGCCCTGTGGACAAGGGGGGGTCCCCAGGATGTCACAATGGGCCCTGGGGACAAGGGGGGTCCCCACAGTGTCACAATGGGCCCTGGGGACAAGGGGGACACTGGGATGTCACAGTGGGCCCCAGTGACACAGGGTGTCCCCATGGTGCCACAATGAGCTCTGGGGATAATGGGGGTCCCCAGCATGGCACAATGGGATCTGGGGACAAAGGGGGGTCCCCAGGATGTCACAATTGGCCCTGGGGACAATGGGAGGTCCTGGGATGTCACAATGGGCCCTGGGGACAAAGGTGGTCCCCATGGTGCCACAATGGGCCCTGGGGACAAAGATGGGTCCTGGGATGTCACAATAGGCACTGGGGACAAAGCGGGGGGCCCATGGTGTCACAATGGTTCCCCAGTAACAAGGGGGGTCCCCATGGTGCCACTATGGGCCCTGGGGACAAGGCGGGGTCCCCATGGTGTCACAATGGGCCCTGGGGACAAAGTGGGGTCCTGGGATGTCATAATGGGCACTGGGGACAAGGGGGATCTTGGGAAGTCACAATGGACCCTGGGGACAACGGGGTTCCCCACTCTGTCACAATGGGCCCTGGGGACAAAGAGGGTCCCTACGGTGTCACAGTTGGACCTGGGGACAAAGTGGAGTCCTGGGATGTCACAGTGGGCACTGGAGACGAGGGGGTTCCCAGGATGTCACAATGGGTCCTGGGGACAAAGGGGGTCGCCAGGATGTGATAATTGGCCCTGGGGACAAAGGACGTCCCCACAGTGTCACAATGGGCCCAGGGGACAAAAGGGGGACCCCAGGATGTCACAATGGGCCCTGGGGACAATGGGGGGTCCTGGGATGTCACAGTGGGCCCCAGTGACAAAGGGTGTCCCCATGGAGCCACAATGAGTTCTGGGGATAATGAGGGTCCCAAGCATGTGACAATGCGATCTGGGGAGAAAGCGGGGGTCCCCAGGATGTCTCAGTGGGCCCTGGGGACAATTGGGCGGTCCTGGGATGTCACAATGGGCCCCAGTGACAAATCGGGTCCCCATGGTGTCACCATGGGTCATGGGGACAAAGGGAGTCCCCAGAATGCCACAATGGGTCCTGGGAACAAGTGGGGTCCCCATGGTGTCACAACGGGCCCTGGAGACAAACGGGGTGCCCAGGATGTCACAATGAGCCCTGGGGACAAAGGGGGTCCTGGGATGTCACAATGGGTTCTGGGGACAAATGTGGTCCCCATGGTGTCTACAATGGGCCCTGGGGACAAAGTGGCGTCCTGGGACGTCATAACGGGCCCTGGGGACAATGGGGGGTCCCTTGAAGGTCACAATGGGCCCTGGGGACAAGGGGGTTCCCTTGAATGTCACAGTGGGCCCTGGGGACAAAGGGGGTCCCCACAGTGCCAGGACGGGACCTGGGGACAATAGGATCCCCAGGATGTCACAACGGGCCCTGGGGACAAAGGGGGTCCCCACAGTGCCAGGACGGGACCTGGGGACAATAGGATCCCCAGGATGTCACAATGGGCCCTGGGGACAAAGGGGGTCCCCACAGTGTCACAATTGTCCCTGGGGACAAAGAGGGGATCCCCTCGGTGCAACGATGGGCCCTGGGGACAAGGGGGACCCCAGGATGTCACAATGGGCCCTGCGGACAAAGGGAGTCCCCACGGTGTCACAATGAGCCCTGGGGACAAAGGAGGTCCCCATGGTGCCACAGTGGGTCCTGGGAAAAAACGGGGTCCCCAGGATGTCACAATGGGCCCTGGCGACAAGGGGGGGTCCCCAAAATGTCACAATGGGCCCTGGGGACAACGGGGGGTCCTGGGACGTCGCAATGGGCCCTGGGGACAAAGGGGATCCCTATGGTGTCACAATGGGCCCTTGGGACAATGGGGGGGTCCACAGGATGTCACAATGGTGTCTTGGGACAAAGGGGTCCCCAGGATGTCACAATGGGCCCTGGGGACCACGGGGGGTCCTGGGATGTCACAATTGGCCCCAGTGACAAAGAGGGTCCCCATGGTGCCACAATGGGCCCTGGGGACAACGGGGGTCCCCAGGATGTCCCAATGGGCCCTGGGGACAAGGAGGGTCCCCACAGTGCCATGATGGGCCCTGGGGACAAGGGTGTCCACATGGTGTCACAATGGGCCCTGGGGACAAAGTGGGGTCCTGGGATGCCACAGTGGGCCCCAGTGACAAAGGGTGTCCCCATGGAGCCACAATGAGTTCTGGGGATAATGAGGGTCCCAAGCATGTGACAATGCGATCTGGGGAGAAAGCGGGGGTCCCCAGGATGTCTCAGTGGGCCCTGGGGACAATTGGGCGGTCCTGGGATGTCACAATGGGCCCCAGTGACAAATCGGGTCCCCATGGTGTCACCATGGGTCATGGGGACAAAGGGAGTCCCCAGAATGCCACAATGGGTCCTGGGAACAAGTGGGGTCCCCATGGTGTCACAACGGGCCCTGGAGACAAACGGGGTGCCCAGGATGTCACAATGAGCCCTGGGGACAAAGGGGGTCCTGGGATGTCACAATGGGTTCTGGGGACAAATGTGGTCCCCATGGTGTCTACAATGGGCCCTGGGGACAAAGTGGCGTCCTGGGACGTCATAACGGGCCCTGGGGACAATGGGGGGTCCCTTGAAGGTCACAATGGGCCCTGGGGACAAGGGGGTTCCCTTGAATGTCACAGTGGGCCCTGGGGACAAAGGGGGTCCCCACAGTGCCAGGACGGGACCTGGGGACAATAGGATCCCCAGGATGTCACAACGGGCCCTGGGGACAAAGGGGGTCCCCACAGTGCCAGGACGGGACCTGGGGACAATAGGATCCCCAGGATGTCACAATGGGCCCTGGGGACAAAGGGGGTCCCCACAGTGTCACAATTGTCCCTGGGGACAAAGAGGGGATCCCCTCGGTGCAACGATGGGCCCTGGGGACAAGGGGGACCCCAGGATGTCACAATGGGCCCTGCGGACAAAGGGAGTCCCCACGGTGTCACAATGAGCCCTGGGGACAAAGGAGGTCCCCATGGTGCCACAGTGGGTCCTGGGAAAAAACGGGGTCCCCAGGATGTCACAATGGGCCCTGGCGACAAGGGGGGGTCCCCAAAATGTCACAATGGGCCCTGGGGACAACGGGGGGTCCTGGGACGTCGCAATGGGCCCTGGGGACAAAGGGGATCCCTATGGTGTCACAATGGGCCCTTGGGACAATGGGGGGGTCCACAGGATGTCACAATGGTGTCTTGGGACAAAGGGGTCCCCAGGATGTCACAATGGGCCCTGGGGACCACGGGGGGTCCTGGGATGTCACAATTGGCCCCAGTGACAAAGAGGGTCCCCATGGTGCCACAATGGGCCCTGGGGACAACGGGGGTCCCCAGGATGTCCCAATGGGCCCTGGGGACAAGGAGGGTCCCCACAGTGCCATGATGGGCCCTGGGGACAAGGGTGTCCACATGGTGTCACAATGGGCCCTGGGGACAAAGTGGGGTCCTGGGATGCCACAGTGGGCCCCAGTGACAAAGGGTGTCCCCATGGAGCCACAATGAGTTCTGGGGATAATGAGGGTCCCAAGCATGTGACAATGCGATCTGGGGAGAAAGCGGGGGTCCCCAGGATGTCTCAGTGGGCCCTGGGGACAATTGGGCGGTCCTGGGATGTCACAATGGGCCCCAGTGACAAATCGGGTCCCCATGGTGTCACCATGGGTCATGGGGACAAAGGGAGTCCCCAGAATGCCACAATGGGTCCTGGGAACAAGTGGGGTCCCCATGGTGTCACAACGGGCCCTGGAGACAAACGGGGTGCCCAGGATGTCACAATGAGCCCTGGGGACAAAGGGGGTCCTGGGATGTCACAATGGGTTCTGGGGACAAATGTGGTCCCCATGGTGTCTACAATGGGCCCTGGGGACAAAGTGGCGTCCTGGGACGTCATAACGGGCCCTGGGGACAATGGGGGGTCCCTTGAAGGTCACAATGGGCCCTGGGGACAAGGGGGTTCCCTTGAATGTCACAGTGGGCCCTGGGGACAAAGGGGGTCCCCACAGTGCCAGGACGGGACCTGGGGACAATAGGATCCCCAGGATGTCACAACGGGCCCTGGGGACAAAGGGGGTCCCCACAGTGCCAGGACGGGACCTGGGGACAATAGGATCCCCAGGATGTCACAATGGGCCCTGGGGACAAAGGGGGTCCCCACAGTGTCACAATTGTCCCTGGGGACAAAGAGGGGATCCCCTCGGTGCAACGATGGGCCCTGGGGACAAGGGGGACCCCAGGATGTCACAATGGGCCCTGCGGACAAAGGGAGTCCCCACGGTGTCACAATGAGCCCTGGGGACAAAGGAGGTCCCCATGGTGCCACAGTGGGTCCTGGGAAAAAACGGGGTCCCCAGGATGTCACAATGGGCCCTGGCGACAAGGGGGGGTCCCCAAAATGTCACAATGGGCCCTGGGGACAACGGGGGGTCCTGGGACGTCGCAATGGGCCCTGGGGACAAAGGGGATCCCTATGGTGTCACAATGGGCCCTTGGGACAATGGGGGGGTCCACAGGATGTCACAATGGTGTCTTGGGACAAAGGGGTCCCCAGGATGTCACAATGGGCCCTGGGGACCACGGGGGGTCCTGGGATGTCACAATTGGCCCCAGTGACAAAGAGGGTCCCCATGGTGCCACAATGGGCCCTGGGGACAACGGGGGTCCCCAGGATGTCCCAATGGGCCCTGGGGACAAGGAGGGTCCCCACAGTGCCATGATGGGCCCTGGGGACAAGGGTGTCCACATGGTGTCACAATGGGCCCTGGGGACAAAGTGGGGTCCTGGGATGCCACAGTGGGCCCCAGTGACAAAGGGTGTCCCCATGGAGCCACAATGAGTTCTGGGGATAATGAGGGTCCCAAGCATGTGACAATGCGATCTGGGGAGAAAGCGGGGGTCCCCAGGATGTCTCAGTGGGCCCTGGGGACAATTGGGCGGTCCTGGGATGTCACAATGGGCCCCAGTGACAAATCGGGTCCCCATGGTGTCACCATGGGTCATGGGGACAAAGGGAGTCCCCAGAATGCCACAATGGGTCCTGGGAACAAGTGGGGTCCCCATGGTGTCACAACGGGCCCTGGAGACAAACGGGGTGCCCAGGATGTCACAATGAGCCCTGGGGACAAAGGGGGTCCTGGGATGTCACAATGGGTTCTGGGGACAAATGTGGTCCCCATGGTGTCTACAATGGGCCCTGGGGACAAAGTGGCGTCCTGGGACGTCATAACGGGCCCTGGGGACAATGGGGGGTCCCTTGAAGGTCACAATGGGCCCTGGGGACAAGGGGGTTCCCTTGAATGTCACAGTGGGCCCTGGGGACAAAGGGGGTCCCCACAGTGCCAGGACGGGACCTGGGGACAATAGGATCCCCAGGATGTCACAACGGGCCCTGGGGACAAAGGGGGTCCCCACAGTGCCAGGACGGGACCTGGGGACAATAGGATCCCCAGGATGTCACAATGGGCCCTGGGGACAAAGGGGGTCCCCACAGTGTCACAATTGTCCCTGGGGACAAAGAGGGGATCCCCTCGGTGCAACGATGGGCCCTGGGGACAAGGGGGACCCCAGGATGTCACAATGGGCCCTGCGGACAAAGGGAGTCCCCACGGTGTCACAATGAGCCCTGGGGACAAAGGAGGTCCCCATGGTGCCACAGTGGGTCCTGGGAAAAAACGGGGTCCCCAGGATGTCACAATGGGCCCTGGCGACAAGGGGGGGTCCCCAAAATGTCACAATGGGCCCTGGGGACAACGGGGGGTCCTGGGACGTCGCAATGGGCCCTGGGGACAAAGGGGATCCCTATGGTGTCACAATGGGCCCTTGGGACAATGGGGGGGTCCACAGGATGTCACAATGGTGTCTTGGGACAAAGGGGTCCCCAGGATGTCACAATGGGCCCTGGGGACCACGGGGGGTCCTGGGATGTCACAATTGGCCCCAGTGACAAAGAGGGTCCCCATGGTGCCACAATGGGCCCTGGGGACAACGGGGGTCCCCAGGATGTCCCAATGGGCCCTGGGGACAAGGAGGGTCCCCACAGTGCCATGATGGGCCCTGGGGACAAGGGTGTCCACATGGTGTCACAATGGGCCCTGGGGACAAAGTGGGGTCCTGGGATGCCACAGTGGGCCCCAGTGACAAAGGGGGTCCCCATGGTACCACGATGGGCCCTGGGGACAAGGGGTGTCCCCTGAATGTCACAATGGGCCCTGGGGACAAGGGAGGTCCCCACAGTGTCACAATGGGCCCTGGGGACAGAGAGGCATCCTGTGATGTCACAAGGGGCCCTGGAGACAAAGGGCGTCCACATGGTGCCTCAATGGGCCCTGGGGACAAAGTGGGTCCCCAGGATGTCACAATGGGCCCTGGGGACAATGGGGGGTCCTGGGATGTCACAATGGCCCCTGGGGACAAAGGGGGCTCCCCAGGATGTCACAATGGGCTCTGGGGACAAGGGGGGTCCCCAGGATGTCACAATGGGCCCTGGGGACATGGGGTATTTCGACGGTGTCACAATGGGCCCTGCGGACAAAGGCGTGTCCCCTGAATGTCACAATGGGCCCTGGAGACAATGGGGGGTTTTGGGATGTCACGATGGGCTCTGAGGACAAGGGGGGTCCTGGGATGTCAAAATGGGCACCAGTGACAAAGGGGGTCCCCATGGTGGCACAATGGGCCCTGGGGACTAAGTGGGGTCCTGGGATGTCACAATGGGCCCTGGGGACAAAGGAGGTCCCCATGGTGCCACAATGGACCCTGGGAACAATGGGGTCTCCCCAGGAGGTCACAGTGGGCCCTGGGGACCTGGGGTATCCTGACAGTTTCACCATGGGCCATGGGGACAAACGGAGTCCCTAGAATGCCACAATGGGTCCTCGGAACAAGTGGCGTCCCCATGGTGTCACAATGGGCCCTGGGGACAAAGGGGGGTCCCCAGGATGTCACAATGGGCCCTGCAGACAACGAGGGTTCCTGGGACGTCACAATGGGCCCCAGGAACAATAGGGTCCCTAAGATGTCACAATGGTCCCTGGGGACAAAGGCGGGGTCCCCTCGGTGCCACGATGGGCCATGGGGACAAGGGGGGTCCCCGGGATGTCAGAATGGGCCCTGGGGACAAATTGGGGTCCTGGGATGTCACAATGAGCTTCAGTGACAAAGGGGGTCCTCATGGTGCCACATTGGGCCCTGGGGACAAAGGGAGGTCCCCAGAATGTCACAATGGGCCCTGGGGACATTTGGGGTGCCCAGAATGTCACAATGGGCTCTGGGGACAAAGGGGGTCCCCAGGATGTCACAATGGGCCCTGGGGACAAAGGGGCGTCCTGGGATATCACAATGGGCCCTGGGGACAAGGGGATCCCCATGGTGTCACAATGGGCCCTTGGGACAATGGGTGGTCCCCAGGATGTCACAATTGGGTCTTGGGACAAAGGGGGTGCCCAGGATGACACCATGGGCCCTTGGGACCAGGCGGGGTCCTGGGATGTCACAATGGGCCCCAGTGACAAAGGGGGTCCCCAGGACACCACAATGGGCTCTGGGGACAATGGGGATCCTGGGACATCACAATGAGCCCTTGGGACAAAGGGGGTCCCCACCCTGTCACGATGGGCCTTGGGGACAAAGGTTGTCCCGAGGATGTCACAATGGGCTCTGGGGACAAAGGAGGTCCCCACAGTGTCACAATGGGCCCAGGGGACAAAAAAGGTCCCCAGGATGTCACAATGGGCCCTGGGGACAATGGGGGGTCCTGGGACGTCACAATGGGCCCTGGAGACAAGGGGGGGTCCCTTGAATGTCACAGTCGGCCCTGGGGACAAAGGGTGGTCCCCAGGATGTCACAATGGGCCCTGGGGACAAAGGGGGTCCCCACGGTGTCAAAATGGTCCCAGGGGACAAAGGGGGAAGTCCCCTCGGTGCCACGATGGGCCCTGGGGACAACGGAGTCCCCAGGATGTCACAATGGGCCCTGGAGACAAATTGGGGTCCTGGGATGTCACAATGGGGCCCAGTGACAAAGGGGATCCCCATGGTGCCACAATGGGCCCTGGGGACAAAGGGGGTCCCCAGAATGTCACAATGGGCCCTGGGGACATTTGGGGTCCTCAGAATGTCACAATGGGCCCAGGGGATAACGGGGGATCCTGAGACGTCACAATGGGCCCTGGGGACAAAGGGGTCCCCATGGTGCCACAATGGGCCCTTGGGACAAAAGGGGTCCCCTGGATGTCACAATGGGCCCTGGGGACAAAGGGGGGGCATCCCCAGGATATCACAACGGGCTCTGGGAACAAAGCGGGGTCCTGGCATGTCAAAATGGGCCCCAGTGACAAATGGGGTCTCCATGGTCTTACAATGGGCCCTGGGGACAAAGGGGGGTCCTAGGACATCTCAATGGGCCCTGGGGACAAAGAGGGGTCCCCAGGATGTCACAATGGGCTCTGGGGACAATGGGGGGTCCTGGGATGTCACAATGTGCTCTGGGGACAAAGCAGGGGTCCCCATGGTGTCACAATGGGCCCAAGTGACAAGAGGGATCCCCACGGTGCCACTATGGGCCCTGGGGACAAGATAAGGTCCTCGGCTGTCACAATGGGCCCTGAGTACAAAGGGGGTCCCCAAAATTTCACAATGAGCACTGGGGACAAAGTGGCGTCCTGAAATGTCACAATGGCCCTGGGGACAATGGGAGGTCCTGGGATGTCACAATTGGCCCTGGGGACAAGGGGGGGTTCTGGGATGTTACAATGGTCCCTGGGGACAAAGAGGGGTCCCCAGGATGTCACAATAGGCCCTGGGAACAAAGACGGGTCTCCTGAATATCACAATGGGCTCTGACGACAAGTGGGGTCCCTTCGGTGTCACAATGAACCCTGGAGACAAAGGGGGTCCCCAGGATGTCACAATGGGCTCTGGTGACAAGAGGGGTCCCAAAGATGTCACAACGGGGAATGGAGACAAAGGGGGGGTCCCAACGGTGCCACGATGGACCCTGGGGACAAGGGGGTCCGCAGGGTGTCACAATGGGCCCTGGGGACAAAGAGGGGGTCCCCAGGATTTCACAATGGGCCCTGGGAAAAATAGGGGGTCCTGGGATGTCACAATGGGCCCTGGAGATAAGGGGGGGTCCCCAGGATGTCACAATAGGCCCTGGGGACAAGGGGGGTCCCAAGGACGTCACAATGGGCACTGGAGACAAACAGGGGGTCCCCAGGATGTCACAATGGGCTCTGGGGACAATGGGGTGTCCTGGGATGACACAATGGGCCCTGGGGACAAAGGGGGCTCCCCAGGATATCACAATGGGCTCTGGGGACAAGGGGTGTCCAACCCTGTCACAATAGGCCCTGGGGATAAAGGGGGGGTCCCCACGGTGTCACAATGGGCACTGGGGACAAGGAGGATCCCCATGGTGCCACGATGGGCCCTGGGGACAAGGGGGTCCCCAGGATGTCACAATGGGCACTGGGGTCAAAGAGGGTCCCCAGGATGTCACAATAGGCCCTGGGGACAAGGGGGTTCCACACTCTGTCACAATGTGCCCTGGGGACAAAGAGAGTCCCTACGGTGTCACAGTTGGACCTGGGGACAAAGTGGAGTCCTGGGATGTCACAATGGGCACTGGAGACGAGGGGGTCCTCCGGATGACACAAAGGACCCTGGGGACAAAGTAAGGTCCTCGGCTGTCACAATGGGCCCTGAGGACAAGGGGGGTCCCCAGAATTTCACAATGAGCACTGGGGACAAAGTGGAGTCCCAAAATGTCACAATGGGCCCTGTGGACAAGGGGGGGTCCCCAGGATGTCACAATGGGCCCTGGGGACAAGGGGGGTCCCCACAGTGTCACAATGGGCCCTGGGGACAAGGGGGACACTGGGATGTCACAGTGGGCCCCAGTGACACAGGGTGTCCCCATGGTGCCACAATGAGCTCTGGGGATAATGGGGGTCCCCAGCATGTCACAATGGGATCTGGGGACAAAGGGGGGTCCCCAGGATGTCACAATTGGCCCTGGGGACAATGGGAGGTCCTGGGATGTCACAATGGGCCCTGGGGACAAAGGTGGTCCCCATGGTGCCACAATGGGCCCTGGGGACAAAGATGGGTCCTGGGATGTCACAATAGGCACTGGGGACAAAGCGGGGGGCCCATGGTGTCACAATGGTTCCCCAGTAACAAGGGGGGTCCCCATGGTGCCACTATGGGCCCTGGGGACAAGGCGGGGTCCCCATGGTGTCACAATGGGCCCTGGGGACAAAGTGGGGTCCTGGGATGTCATAATGGGCACTGGGGACAAGGGGGATCTTGGGAAGTCACAATGGACCCTGGGGACAACGGGGTTCCCCACTCTGTCACAATGGGCCCTGGGGACAAAGAGGGTCCCTACGGTGTCACAGTTGGACCTGGGGACAAAGTGGAGTCCTGGGATGTCACAGTGGGCACTGGAGACGAGGGGGTTCCCAGGATGTCACAATGGGTCCTGGGGACAAAGGGGGTCGCCAGGATGTGATAATTGGCCCTGGGGACAAAGGACGTCCCCACAGTGTCACAATGGGCCCAGGGGACAAAAGGGGGACCCCAGGATGTCACAATGGGCCCTGGGGACAATGGGGGGTCCTGGGATGTCACAGTGGGCCCCAGTGACAAAGGGTGTCCCCATGGAGCCACAATGAGTTCTGGGGATAATGAGGGTCCCAAGCATGTGACAATGCGATCTGGGGAGAAAGCGGGGGTCCCCAGGATGTCTCAGTGGGCCCTGGGGACAATTGGGCAGTCCTGGGATGTCACAATGGGCCCCAGTGACAAATCGGGTCCCCATGGTGTCACCATGGGTCATGGGGACAAAGGGAGTCCCCAGAATGCCACAATGGGTCCTGGGAACAAGTGGGGTCCCCATGGTGTCACAACGGGCCCTGGAGACAAACGGGGTGCCCAGGATGTCACAATGAGCCCTGGGGACAAAGGGGGTCCTGGGATGTCACAATGGGCCCTGGGGACAAAGGAGGTCCCCATGGTGCCACAGTGGGTCCTGGGAAAAAACGGGGTCCCCAGGATGTCACAATGGGCCCTGGCGACAAGGGGGGGTCCTTAAAATGTCACAATGGGCCCTGGGGACAACGGGGGGTCCTGGGACGTCGCAATGGGCCCTGGGGACAAAGGGGATCCCTATGGTGTCACAATGGGCCCTTGGGACAATGGGGGGGTCCACAGGATGTCACAATGGTGTCTTGGGACAAAGGGGTCCCCAGGATGTCACAATGGGCCCTGGGGACCACGGGGGGTCCTGGGATGTCACAATTGGCCCCAGTGACAAAGAGGGTCCCCATGGTGCCACAATGGGCCCTGGGGACAACGGGGGTCCCCAGGATGTCCCAATGGGCCCTGGGGACAAGGAGGGTCCCCACAGTGCCATGATGGGCCCTGGGGACAAGGGTGTCCACATGGTGTCACAATGGCCCTGGGGACAAAGTGGGGTCCTGGGATGCCACAGTGGGCCCCAGTGACAAAGGGTGTCCCCATGGAGCCACAATGAGTTCTGGGGATAATGAGGGTCCCAAGCATGTGACAATGCGATCTGGGGAGAAAGCGGGGGTCCCCAGGATGTCACAATGGGCTCTGGGGACAAGGGGGGTCCCCAGGATGTCACAATGGGCCCTGGGGACATGGGGTATTTCGACGGTGTCACGATGGGCCCTGCGGACAAAGGCGTGTCCCCTGAATGTCACAATGGGCCCTGGAGACAATGGGGGGTTTTGGGATGTCACGATGGGCTCTGAGGACAAGGGGGGTCCTGGGATGTCAAAATGGGCACCAGTGACAAAGGGGGTCCCCATGGTGGCACAATGGGCCCTGGGGACTAAGTGGGGTCCTGGGATGTCACAATGGGCCCTGGGGACAAAGGAGGTCCCCATGGTGCCACAATGGGCCTTGGGAACAATGGGGTCTCCCCAGGAGGTCACAGTGGGCCCTGGGGACCTGGGGTATCCTGACAGTTTCACCATGGGCCATGGGGACAAACGGAGTCCCTAGAATGCCACAATGGGTCCTGGGAACAAGTGGCGTCCCCATGGTGTCACAATGGGCCCTGGGGACAAAGGGGGGTCCCCAGGATGTCACAATGGGCCCTGGAGACAATGGGGGGTTTTGGGATGTCACGATGGGCTCTGAGGACAAGGGGGTTCCTGGGATGTCACAATGGGCACCAGTGACAAAGGGGGTCCCCATGGTGGCACAATGGGCCCTGGGGAAAAAGTGGGGTCCTGGGATGTCATAATGGGCACTGGGGACAAGGGGGGTCTTGGGATGTCACAATGGACCCTGGGGACAAGGGGGGGTCCCCAGGATGTCACAATGGGCCCTGGGGACAAAGGGGGTCCCCATGGTGTCAGAATGGGCCCCAGTGACAAAGGGGGGTCCCAAGATGTCACAGTGGGCCCTGGGGACAATGGGGGGTCCAGGGACGTCACAATGGGCCCAGGGGACAACGGGGAGTCCTGGGACGTCCAATGGGCCCTAGAGACAAAGGGGGTCCCCACGGTGTCACAATGGGCCCTGGGGACAGGGTGGGTTCCCCACGGTGCCATGATAGCCCATGGGGACAAGGGGGTCCCCAGGATATCACAGTGGGCCCTGGGGACAATGAGGGGTGCCCAGGATGTCACAATGGACCTTGAGGAAAAGGGGGGGTCCCCATGGTGTCAAAATGGATCCCCAGTGACAAGGAGGGCCCCATGGTGTCGCGATGGGCCCTGGGTTCAAAGGGGGTCCCCAGGATGTCACAATGGACCCTGGGGACAATGGGGGGTCCCCATGGTGCCACAATGGGCCCTAGAGACAAAGGGGGGTCCTGGGATGTCGCAATGGACACTGGGGACAAAGGGGGGACCCCCACGGTGTCACAATGGGTCCCCAGTGACAAGTAGGGTCCCTATGGAGCCGCTATGGGCCCTGGGGACAAGGGGGGGACCCCATGCTGTCACAATGGGCCCTGGGGACAAGTGGAGTCCCCACCCTGTCATAATGGGCCCTGGGGACTAAGGGGGTCCCCGGGATGTCACAATGGGCCCTGGGGACAAGGGGGATCCCCACAGTGCCACAACGGGCCCTGGGGACAAAGTGGGGTCCTGGGATGTCACAATGGGCCCTGGGGACAACGGGGTGTCCTGGGACATCACAATGGGCCCAGGGGATAAAAAGGGGTCCCCTGAATGTGACAATGGGCCCTGGGGACAAGCGGGGTCCCCACGGAGTCACAATGGGCCCTGGGGACAAAGGAGGGTCCCCAGTATGTCACAATGGGCCCTGGGGACAATGTGGGGTGCCCAGGATGTCACAATGGCTCCTGAGTACAAGGCGGGGGTCCCCATGGTGTCACAATGGGCCCTGGGGACAATGGGGGGTCCTGGGACGTCACAATGGGCCCTGGGGAGAAGGAGGGGTCCCCAGGATGTCACAATGGGCCCTGGGGACAAGAGATGTCCCCAGGATGTCACGATGGGCCCTGAGGACAAGGTGGGGGTTCCCTATGGTGTCACAATGGGCCCCAGTGACAAGAGGGTCCCCATGGTTTCACAATGGGTCCTGGGGACAATAAGGGATCCTGGGATGTCAAAATGGGTCCTGGGGACAAGGGGGTGCCCAGGATGTCACAATGGGCCCTGGGGACAAAGTGGGGTCCCAGGATATCACAATGTGCCCCAGTGACAAAGGGCGTCCCCATAGTGCCACAATGAGCCCTGGGGACAAAGGGTGGTCCTCCGGATGTCACAACGGGCCCTGGGGGCTAATGGGGTCCCCAGGGTGTCACAATGGGCCCTGAGGATAAAGGGGGATCCCCAGGATGTCACAGTGGGCCCTTGGGACAATGGGGGGTCCTGGGCTGTCACAATGGGTCCCCAGTGATAAAGGGGGTCCCCAGGATTTCTCAATGGGCCCTGAGGACAATGGGAGGTCCCCATGGTGTCACAATGGGTCCCCAGTGACAAGGGGGGTCCCCACGGTGCCACGATGGGTCCTGGGGACAAGGGGGTCCCCAGGATGTCACAATGAGCCCTGGGGACAATGGGGGGTTCTGGGACGTCACAATGGGCCCTGGGGACAAAGGGGCTCCCCAGGATGTCAGAATGGGCCCTGGGGACAATGGAGGGTCCCCAGGATGTTCACAATGGGCCCTGAGGACAAGGGCGGCTCCCCATGGTGTCACAATGGGTCCTGGGGACAAGGGGGTCCCCAGAATGTAGCAATGGGCCCTGGGGACAATGGGAGGTCCTTGGATGTCACAATGGGCCACAGTGACAAAGGGTGTCCCCTTGGTGCCACAGTGAGCTCTGGGGATAATGGGGGTCCCCAGGATGGTACAATGGGCCCTGAGGAGAAGGGGAGCTCCCCATGGTGTCACAATGGGTCCCCAGTGACAAGGGGGTTCCCCATGGTGTCACAATGGGCCCTGGGGACAATGGGGGGTCCTGGGATGTCACAATGGGCCCTGGGGACAAAGGGGTTAGGGGGTTGTGTTAGGGGTTTGGAGGATTAGGTGGTGCAGGATTTGGGGGTGCAAGGCTGGGGCAGCAGGATTTTGGGGGGCCTGATTTGGGGCTACAGGGTCTGGGGTTGCAGGTTCCAGGGGTGCAGGATTTGGGGGTTCAGGGTTTAGGGGTGCAGTGGTTTGGAGTGCAGTGTTTTGGGGTGCAGGGTTTGGGGAAGGAGGATATGGGGGTGCAGAGTTTAGGGTGCAGGATCTTGGGGTGCAGGGGTTTGGGGTGGAGGGCTTGGTAGGGCAGGATTTGGGGGTGGAAAGTTTAGGGGGTAGGGTTGGGGGTGCAGGATTTGGGGGTGAAGGGGTTGTGGGGTGCAGGGTTGTGGGATGCAGGGTTTGGGAGTTCGGTACGTGGGGCTGGAGGATTTGGGGGTGCAGGGTTTGGAGCAGCAGGATCTGGGGGTGCAAGATTGGGGGTAGCAGGGTTTTGGGGAGCAGGGTTTCGGGGTCAGGCTTTAGGGGGACAGGGTTTGGGGGGCAGGGTTGGTAGGGATGATTTTGGGGTGCAGGGTTTAGGTCAGCAGGATCTTGGGGTGAAGGGGTTTGGGGTGAAGGGTTGGGTAGGACAGGATTTGGGGTGCAGGTTTTTAGGGTGCAACTTGTGGGGGGCAGGATTTGGGGTACAGGGTTTGGGGGTGCAGGGTTTAGTGGTGCAGGGTTTGGGGGTGCAGGTCTTGGGGAGGCAGAATTGGGGGTGCAGGTTTTTGGAGTTCAGGGATTTGGGGGTGCAGATTTTGGGTGTTCAGGACCTGGGGGTGCAGGATTTGGGGATGTAGGTTTGGGGGTGCAGGGCTTAGGGTTTCAGTATCTTGGGTTGAAGAGTTTTGGGGTGAAGGGTTGTGTACTGCAGGATTTGGGGGCGCAGGGCTTCAGGCTGAGGCTTTGGGGTGCAGGGTTCGCATGTTCAGGAACTGGGGGTGCAGGATTTGGGTTTGCAGGTTTGGGAATTTTGGGGTAAAGGACTTGGGGTGCAGGGTTGGGGGACGCAGGATCTGAGGGTGCAGCGTTTGGGGTGCAGAGTTAGGGGCTGCAGGATCTGGGGTGCAGGGTTTGGGGGGCACTGTGTTGGGGGGAAGGATTTGGAGGGTCAGGTTTAAGGGTTTAGGATTTGGAGGTGTAGAATTTTGGGGTGCAGGGTGTTGGGGGGAAGGATTTGCAGGTGCAGGGATGTTGGTGCAGGGTTTGAGGGTGCGGGGTGGGGGGGGGGAAGGATTTTGGGGTTCAGGACCTAGGGGTACAGAGTTCGGGAGGAAAGGATCTTGGGGTGTAGGGCTTGGCTGTGCAGGACATGGGGGTTCAGGGTTTAAGGCAGCCGGATGTTGGGGTGCAGGGTTTGGAGGTGGAAGATTTAGGGGGACACAGGATCTGAGGGTGCAGCGTTCGGGGTGCAGAGTTAGGGGCTGCAGGAACTGCGGGTGCAGGGTTTGGGGTGCTCTGTGTTGGGGGGAAGGATTTGGGGGATGCAGGGTTTAAGGGTTTAAGATTTGGAGGTGTTGAATTCTGGGGTGCAGGAGGTGCAGGATTTGCGGTTTGCAGGATTTGGGGGAGAACAGTTTGGGGTGCTGGGGTTTTGGGGATGCAAGATTTGAGGCTGCAGGGTTTCGGGGTTTGGGACATGGGGCTGGAGGATTCGGGGCTGCAGGATCTGGGGTGCAGTGTGTGGGGGTGCAAGATCTTGGGGTGTACGAGCTTTGGGTGTGGGATTTGAAAGAAAATTATTTGGAGGTGCAGAGATTGGGGGTGTAGGGTTTTGGGGTTGCTGCGTTTGGGGATTCGGGATGTGGAGGTCAAGGATTTAGGGGTACAAGGGCTGGTTGCAGGATTTGGGGTACAGGGTTTGGTTGCAGGATTTGGGGTGCAGGGTTTGAAGTGCAGGGCTAAAGGGGGCAGGATTTGGAGGTGCAAGATTTGGTGGTCTGGGGTACTGGGGTGCAGGGTTTTGGGGTGAGGGGTCTGGGGTGAGGGGTTCAGGTGTTCAGCACCTGGGGGTGCAGGACTTGGGGCTTGGAGGATTTGGGGGTGCAGGGATTTCAGGGTGCAACTGGTGGGGTGCAGGGTTTTGGGTATAGGGTTTTAGGGTGCAGAGTATTTGGGGGGAGGATTGGGGGAGCAGGGTTTTGGGGTGCAAGGTTCAGTGGTGCAGGGTTCTGGGGGTGCAGGGTTTAGCGCCAGAATTGGGGGTGCAGGGTTTGGGATTGCAGGGTGTTGGGGGACGGATCTGGGGGTACAAGATTGGGGGTAGCAGGGTTTTGGGGAGCAGGGTTTCGGGGTCAGGCTTTAGGGGGACAGGGTTTGGGGGGCAGGGCTGGGAGGGATGATTTGGGGGTGCAGGGTTTAGGGCAGCAGGATCTTGGGGTGAAGGGGTTTGGGCTGAAGGGTGGGTAGGACAGGATTTGGGGTGCAGGATTTTAGGGTGCAACTTGTGGGGGCAGGATTTGGGGTCCAGGAGGTTGGGGGTGCAGGGTTTGGGGTGTAGGATTTAGTGGAGCAGGGACTGGGGGTGAAGGTCTTGTGGAGGCAGAATTGGGGGTACAGGTGTTGGGGAGGCAGAACTGGGGGTGCAGATTTTGGGTGTTCAGGACCTGGGGGTGCAGGATTTGGGGATGTAGGTTTTGGGGGGTAGATTTTGGGGTGCTGGATTCGGGACATGGGTCTGGAGAATTTGGGGGTGCAGGGTTAAGGGGTTTAGGATTTTGGGGTGCACAGTTTAGGGTGCACGTTCTGGGCATGTATGATTTCAGAGTGCAGGGCTTTGGGGTACAGGATTTGGGGTGCAGGCTTTTGGGGATGTCACAATGGGCCCCTGCTGTTCACTCGCTAAACGACCTCTTGGGAAACACGTCTCCAGTCGATGGACCGCTCAGATTGCTTCTCGTGTAACTGTGAACTGTGTCAGCGCAGGGAATCCGTCTCTGTTGAGCAGATGTCAATCCTGCCTCGGTTTTGCTTTGTTGCCTCTACCAAGATGATTTCCCGTTTCTCTCTTCACTGGAGCACGCAGACACAGCCAACGCACATCAAGTGTCAAGAGACACACTCTGCTGAGCTCAACGCTTGTGCAGATGCACATGTGCGACGAAGTCAACACACGTGCTTGTGGAGAGAAAGAAAGGGACTCCCAGGCGTGCGGAGCGACGGGGAGAAAGAGCGGGCGCTGAGGAACACAGTTTCAAACAGACTGTCTCCACACAAACAGGCACCTGTCTGCAGGTATCCTAGATCTTGATTCTTGAACTTGAGGAAACACGCGTCTGAGCAAAACTCCCAAACGCTTCCAGGAAAGACACAGGCTCTCCCACAAGCACACAAGTGTTTGCCCTCAGCTATAGATCAGGGACAAGCTTGTGAAGAGATGCCCTGCTATTCTTTCGCCTTATGGCATCATGTGTTTCGTTTCTCTTGGAGATCGATTGTTAAACGTCTTTCCTCGGGCGACTGTGAAGCATTTGCCACCGGAGGAGAAGTAGCACGGAGCAGCATTCAGTACTGCCTACGAGTGTCTTTGCTACCCTACTAGCGGAGCTCCAAGAACAGGCACACATGTTCAGGTACCTTCCAAATGTGGATTCCCCTGCAGCCCCGTAGGCGGGCGTGCAGTACGCCAACCATCAACGGACGTTTTTCCCCTCAAGCCTGTCAGGACGTTGCTCGTCCGTCTTTCCCTCAATAGATGGGAGTAGGCGCGCTTGCGGATGTGTGCGTGTGTGTGGCCACGCGTTTGCTTAGGCATCAGTGTGTGAAAAGATAGGTGCTTTTCTCTAGCTGCGTGTGCGTGCACGTGGTGCTGGGTGCACATCCCTGGGTGCTCGAGGTAAGGTTTCTGCATGGTTTTCGCTGAGGAATCGTGTGTGTGCACATGGACAAAGAGAAGGCGCAGCAACCAGGTTCCAGCGCCGAAGAAGGCAAAAGGCAAGGTTTCCGGCGCTATCTCCTTCTCTCCCCAGACCTAGTCGCGCAAAGCAAGCCGCTAAGCCGGCGACCGGCAAGAGAGCTACAACGAAGCATGCCGAACGGAGAAAATAGCAGCAGCTCATCTGTTCACACCTTGTTTCTGCCATGTGCTTGAACGCCAAGACGTTCGCGCTTCTGTGAGATGAAAGACGTCCTTCTGCATATGTGGTTGCTCACACCGGTGCACTTGTTAGTGTATCCATTCAGTCCTGGGCTGCGGGGCATTCAGAAGTGGCTCTGTGGAGACGTCTGCATAGAGGCAGCTGTCAGAACACGCACACTCGATTGTTCACCAAAACATATGCAGACGCGTCCTTAGCCTGTAGATTTGGATGCACAGAGTTCCCTGTGTTCGCAAGAGACAAGGGAATCGCGTCTGTACGCACAGAAGCAATAGCGGACCGTTTCCCTCGGAGTGAACGCGAAAGAGCCGTCTATATACTCGCAGACACGGGAACGTGCCTCAATGCGGTCACAGAGGCAGCAGCTTTTGCACAGATGCTCCTGGTGATTCTGGCACTTTCCAGGCACACTCCTGAAAGTCGCGCACACTGCTGTTCACTCGCTAAACGACCTCTTGGGAAACACGTCTCCGGTCGACGGACCGCTCAGATTGCTTCTCGTGTAACTGTGAACTGTGTCAGCGCAGGGAATCCGTCTCTGTTGAGCAGATGTCAATCCTGCCTCGCTTTTGCTTTGTTGCCTCTACCAAGATGATTTCCCGTTTCTCTCTTCACTGGAGCAGGCAGACACAGCCAACGCACATCAAGTGTCAAGAGACACACTCTGCTGAGCTCAACGCTTGTGCAGATGCACATGTGCGACGAAGTCAACACACGTGCTTGTGGAGAGAAAGAAAGGGACTCCCAGGCGTGTGGAGCGACGGGGAGAAAGAGCGGGCGCTGAGGAACACAGTTTCAAGCAGACTGTCTCCACACAAACAGGCACCTGTCTGCAGGTATCCTAGATCTTGATTCTTGAACTTGAGGAAACACGCGTCTGAGCAAAACTCCCAAACGCTTCCAGGAAAGACACAGGCTCTCCCACAAGCACACAAGTGTTTGCCCTCAGCTATAGATCAGGGACAAGCTTGTGAAGAGATGCCCTGCTATTCTTTCGCCTTATGGCATCATGTGTTTCGTTTCTCTTGGAGATCGATTGTTAAACGTCTTTCCTAGGGCGACTGTGAAGCATTTGCCAGCGGAGGAGAAGTAGCACGGAGCAGCATTCAGTACTGCCTACGAGTGTCTTTGCTACCCTACTAGCGGAGCTCCAAGAACAGGCACACATCTTCAGGTACCTTCCAAATGTGGATTCCCCTGCAGCCCCGTAGGCGGGCGTGCAGTACGCCAACCATCAACGGACGTTTTTCCCCTCAAGCCTGTCAGGACGTTGCTCGTCCGTCTTTCCCTCAATAGATGGGAGTAGGAGCGCTTGCGGATGTGTGCGTGTGTGTGGCCATGCGTTTGCTTAGGCATCAGTGTGTGAAAAGGTAGGTGCTTTTCTCTAGCTGCGTGTGCGTGCACGTGGTGCTGGGTGCACATCCCTGGGTGCTCGTGGAAAGGTTTCTGCATGGTTTTCGCTGAGGAATCGTGTGTGTGCACATGGACAAAGAGAAGGCGCAGCAACCAGGTTCCAGCGCCGAAGAAGGCAAAAGGCGAGGTTTCCGGCGCTATCTCCTTCTCTCCCCAGACCTAGTCGCGCAAAGCAAGCCGCTAAGCCGGCGACCGGCAAGAGAGCTACAACAAAGCATGCCGAACGGAGAAAATAGCAGCAGCTCATCTGTTCACACCTTGTTTCTGCCATGTGCTTGAACGCAAAGACGTTCGCGCTTCTGTGAGATGAAAGACGTCCTTCTGCATATGTGGTTGCTCACACCGGTGCACTTGTTAGTGTATCCATTCAGTCCTGGGCTGCGGGGCATTCAGAAGTGGCTCTGTGGAGACGTCTGCATAGAGGCAGCTGTCAGAACACGCACACTCGATTGTTCACCAAAACATATGCAGACGCGTCCTTAGCCGGTAGATTTGGATGCACAGAGTTCCCTGTGTTCGCAAGAGACAAGGGAATCGCGTCTGTACGCACAGAAGCAATAGCGGACCGTTTCCCTCGGAGTGAACGCGAAAGAGCCGTCTATATACTCGCAGACACGGGAACGTGCCTCAATGCGGTCACAGAGGCAGCAGCTTTTGCACAGATGCTCCTGGTGATTCTGGCACTTTCCAGGCACACTCCTGAAAGTCGCGCACACTGCTGTTCACTCGCTAAACGACCTCTTGGGAAACACGTCTCCGGTCGACGGACCGCTCAGATTGCTTCTCGTGTAACTGTGAACTGTGTCAGCGCAGGGAATCCGTCTCTGTTGAGCAGATGTCAATCCTGCCTCGCTTTTGCTTTGTTGCCTCTACCAAGATGATTTCCCGTTTCTCTCTTCACTGGAGCAGGCAGACACAGCCAACGCACATCAAGTGTCAAGAGACACACTCTGCTGAGCTCAACGCTTGTGCAGATGCACATGTGCGACGAAGTCAACACACGTGCTTGTGGAGAGAAAGAAAGGGACTCCCAGGCGTGTGGAGCGACGGGGAGAAAGAGCGGGCGCTGAGGAACACAGTTTCAAGCAGACTGTCTCCACACAAACAGGCACCTGTCTGCAGGTATCCTAGATCTTGATTCTTGAACTTGAGGAAACACGCGTCTGAGCAAAACTCCCAAACGCTTCCAGGAAAGACACAGGCTCTCCCACAAGCACACAAGTGTTTGCCCTCAGCTATAGATCAGGGACAAGCTTGTGAAGAGATGCCCTGCTATTCTTTCGCCCTATGGCATCATGTGTTTCGTTCCTCTTGGAGATCGATTGTTAAACGTCTTTCCTAGGGCGACTGTGAAGCATTTGCCAGCGGAGGAGAAGTAGCACGGAGCAGCATTCAGTACTGCCTACGAGTGTCTTTGCTACCCTACTAGCGGAGCTCCAAGAACAGGCACACATCTTCAGGTACCTTCCAAATGTGGATTCCCCTGCAGCCCCGTAGGCGGGCGTGCAGTACGCCAACCATCAACGGACGTTTTTCCCCTCAAGCCTGTCAGGACGTTGCTCGTCCGTCTTTCCCTCAATAGATGGGAGTAGGCGCGCTTGCGGATGTGTGCGTGTGTGTGGCCACGCGTTTGCTTAGGCATCAGTGTGTGAAAAGGTAGGTGCTTTTCTCTAGCTGCGTGTGCGTGCACGTGGTGCTGGGTGCACATCCCTGGGTGCTCGTGGAAAGGTTTCTGCATGGTTTTCGCTGAGGAATCGTGTGTGTGCACATGGACAAAGAGAAGGCGCAGCAACCAGGTTCCAGCGCCGAAGAAGGCAAAAGGCGAGGTTTCCGGCGCTATCTCCTTCTCTCCCCAGACCTAGTCGCGCAAAGCAAGCCGCTAAGCCGGCGACCGGCAAGAGAGCTACAACGAAGCATGCCGAATGGAGAAAATAGCAGCAGCTCATCTGTTCACACCTTGTTTCTGCCATGTGCTTGAACGCCAAGACGTTCACGCTTCTGTGAGATGAAAGACGTCCTTCTGCATATGTGGTTGCTCACACCGGTGCACTTGTTAGTGTATCCATTCAGTCCTGGGCTGCGGGGCATTCAGAAGTGGCTCTGTGGAGACGTCTGCATAGAGGCAGCTGTCAGAACACGCACACTCGATTGTTCACCAAAACATATGCAGACGCGTCCTTAGCCTGTAGATTTGGATGCACAGAGTTCCCTGTGTTCGCAAGAGACAAGGGAATCGCGTCTGTACGCACAGAAGCAATAGCGGACCTTTTCCCTTGGAGTGAACGCGATAGAGCCGTCTATATACTCGCAGACACGGGAACGTGCCTCAATGCGGTCACAGAGGCAGCAGCTTTTGCACAGATGCTCCTGGTGATTCTGGCACTTTCCAGGCACACTCCTGAAAGTCGCGCACACTGCTGTTCACTCGCTAAACGACCTCTTGGGAAACACGTCTCCGGTCGATGGACCGCTCAGATTGCTTCTCGTGTAACTGTGAACTGTGTCAGCGCAGGGAATCCGTCTCTGTTGAGCAGATGTCAATCCTGCCTCGCTTTTGCTTTGTTGCCTCTACCAAGATGATTTCCCGTTTCTCTCTTCACTGGAGCACGCAGACACAGCCAACGCACATCAAGTGTCAAGAGACACACTCTGCTGAGCTCAACGCTTGTGCAGATGCACATGTGCGACGAAGTCAACACACGTGCTTGTGGAGAGAAAGAAAGGGACTCCCAGGCGTGTGGAGCGACGGGGAGAAAGAGCGGGCGCTGAGGAACACAGTTTCAAACAGACTGTCTCCACACAAACAGGCACCTGTCTGCAGGTATCCTAGATCTTGATTCTTGAACTTGAGGAAACACGCGTCTGAGCAAAACTCCCAAACGCTTCCAGGAAAGACACAGGCTCTCCCACAAGCACACAAGTGTTTGCCCTCAGCTATAGATCAGGGACAAGCTTGTGAAGAGATGCCCTGCTATTCTTTCGCCTTATGGCATCATGTGTTTCGTTTCTCTTGGAGATCGATTGTTAAACGTCTTTCCTCGGGCGACTGTGAAGCATTTGCCAGCGGAGGAGAAGTAGCACGGAGCAGCATTCAGTACTGCCTACGAGTGTCTTTGCTACCCTACTAGCGGAGCTCCAAGAACAGGCACACATGTTCAGGTACCTTCCAAATGTGGATTCCCCTGCAGCCCCGTAGGCGGGCGTGCAGTACGCCAACCATCAACGGACGTTTTTCCCCTCAAGCCTGTCAGGACGTTGCTCGTCCGTCTTTCCCTCAATAGATGGGAGTAGGCGCGCTTGCGGATGTGTGCGTGTGTGTGGCCACGCGTTTGCTTAGGCATCAGTGTGTGAAAAGGTAGGTGCTTTTCTCTAGCTGCGTGTGCGTGCACGTGGTGCTGGGTGCACATCCCTGGGTGCTCGTGGAAAGGTTTCTGCATGGTTTTCGCTGAGGAATCGTGTGTGTGCACATGGACAAAGAGAAGGCGCAGCAACCAGGTTCCAGCGCCGAAGAAGGCAAAAGGCAAGGTTTCCGGCGCTATCTCCTTCTCTCCCCAGACCTAGTCGCGCAAAGCAAGCCGCTAAGCCGGCGACCGGCAAGAGAGCTACAACAAAGCATGCCGAACGGAGAAAATAGCAGCAGCTCATCTGTTCACACCTTGTTTCTGCCATGTGCTTGAACGCCAAGACGTTCGCGCTTCTGTGAGATGAAAGACGTCCTTCTGCATATGTGGTTGCTCACACCGGTGCACTTGTTAGTGTATCCATTCAGTCCTGGGCTGCGGGGCATTCAGAAGTGGCTCTGTGGAGACGTCTGCATAGAGGCAGCTGTCAGAACACGCACACTCGATTGTTCACCAAAACATATGCAGACGCGTCCTTAGCCGGTAGATTTGGATGCACAGAGTTCCCTGTGTTCGCAAGAGACAAGGGAATCGCGTCTGTACGCACAGAAGCAATAGCGGACCGTTTCCCTCGGAGTGAACGCGAAAGAGCCGTCTATATACTCGCAGACACGGGAACGTGCCTCAATGCGGTCACAGAGGCAGCAGCTTTTGCACAGATGCTCCTGGTGATTCTGGCACTTTCCAGGCACACTCCTGAAAGTCGCGCACACTGCTGTTCACTCGCTAAACGACCTCTTGGGAAACACGTCTCCGGTCGACGGACCGCTCAGATTGCTTCTCGTGTAACTGTGAACTGTGTCAGCGCAGGGAATCCGTCTCTGTTGAGCAGATGTCAATCCTGCCTCGCTTTTGCTTTGTTGCCTCTACCAAGATGATTTCCCGTTTCTCTCTTCACTGGAGCAGGCAGACACAGCCAACGCACATCAAGTGTCAAGAGACACACTCTGCTGAGCTCAACGCTTGTGCAGATGCACATGTGCGACGAAGTCAACACACGTGCTTCTGGAGAGAAAGAAAGGGACTCCCAGGCGTGTGGAGCGACGGGGAGAAAGAGCGGGCGCTGAGGAACACAGTTTCAAACAGACTGTCTCCACACAAACAGGCACCTGTCTGCAGGTATCCTAGATCTTGATTCTTGAACTTGAGGAAACACGCGTCTGAGCAAAACTCCCAAACGCTTCCAGGAAAGACACAGGCTCTCCCACAAGCACACAAGTGTTTGCCCTCAGCTATAGATCAGGGACAAGCTTGTGAAGAGATGCCCTGCTATTCTTTCGCCCTATGGCATCATGTGTTTCGTTCCTCTTGGAGATCGATTGTTAAACGTCTTTCCTAGGGCGACTGTGAAGCATTTGCCAGCGGAGGAGAAGTAGCACGGAGCAGCATTCAGTACTGCCTACGAGTGTCTTTGCTACCCTACTAGCGGAGCTCCAAGAACAGGCACACATCTTCAGGTACCTTCCAAATGTGGATTCCCCTGCAGCCCCGTAGGCGGGCGTGCAGTACGCCAACCATCAACGGACGTTTTTCCCCTCAAGCCTGTCAGGACGTTGCTCGTCCGTCTTTCCCTCAATAGATGGGAGTAGGCGCGCTTGCGGATGTGTGCGTGTGTGTGGCCACGCGTTTGCTTAGGCATCAGTGTGTGAAAAGGTAGGTGCTTTTCTCTAGCTGCGTGTGCGTGCACGTGGTGCTGGGTGCACATCCCTGGGTGCTCGTGGAAAGGTTTCTGCATGGTTTTCGCTGAGGAATCGTGTGTGTGCACATGGACAAAGAGAAGGCGCAGCAACCAGGTTCCAGCGCCGAAGAAGGCAAAAGGCGAGGTTTCCGGCGCTATCTCCTTCTCTCCCCAGACCTAGTCGCGCAAAGCAAGCCGCTAAGCCGGCGACCGGCAAGAGAGCTACAACGAAGCATGCCGAATGGAGAAAATAGCAGCAGCTCATCTGTTCACACTTTGTTTCTGCCATGTGCTTGAACGCCAAGACGTTCACGCTTCTGTGAGATGAAAGACGTCCTTCTGCATATGTGGTTGCTCACACCGGTGCACTTGTTAGTGTATCCATTCAGTCCTGGGCTGCGGGGCATTCAGAAGTGGCTCTGTGGAGACGTCTGCATAGAGGCAGCTGTCAGAACACGCACACTCGATTGTTCACCAAAACATATGCAGACGCGTCCTTAGCCTGTAGATTTGGATGCACAGAGTTCCCTGTGTTCGCAAGAGACAAGGGAATCGCGTCTGTACACACAGAAGCAATAGCGGACCGTTTCCCTTGGAGTGAACGCGATAGAGCCGTCTATATACTCGCAGACACGGGAACGTGCCTCAATGCGGTCACAGAGGCAGCAGCTTTTGCACAGATGCTCCTGGTGATTCTGGCACTTTCCACGCACACTCCTGAAAGTCGCGCACACTGCTGTTCACTCGCTAAACGACCTCTTGGGAAACACGTCTCCGGTCGATGGACCGCTCAGATTGCTTCTCGTGTAACTGTGAACTGTGTCAGCGCAGGGAATCCGTCTCTGTTGAGCAGATGTCAATCCTGCCTCGCTTTTGCTTTGTTGCCTCTACCAAGATGATTTCCCGTTTCTCTCTTCACTGGAGCACGCAGACACAGCCAACGCACATCAAGTGTCAAGAGACACACTCTGCTGAGCTCAACGCTTGTGCAGATGCACATGTGCGACGAAGTCAACACACGTGCTTGTGGAGAGAAAGAAAGGGACTCCCAGGCGTGTGGAGCGACGGGGAGAAAGAGCGGGCGCTGAGGAACACAGTTTCAAACAGACTGTCTCCACACAAACAGGCACCTGTCTGCAGGTATCCTAGATCTTGATTCTTGAACTTGAGGAAACACGCGTCTGAGCAAAACTCCCAAACGCTTCCAGGAAAGACACAGGCTCTCCCACAAGCACACAAGTGTTTGCCCTCAGCTATAGATCAGGGACAAGCTTGTGAAGAGATGCCCTGCTATTCTTTCGCCTTATGGCATCATGTGTTTCGTTTCTCTTGGAGATCGATTGTTAAACGTCTTTCCTCGGGCGACTGTGAAGCATTTGCCAGCGGAGGAGAAGTAGCACGGAGCAGCATTCAGTACTGCCTACGAGTGTCTTTGCTACCCTACTAGCGGAGCTCCAAGAACAGGCACACATGTTCAGGTACCTTCCAAATGTGGATTCCCCTGCAGCCCCGTAGGCGGGCGTGCAGTACGCCAACCATCAACGGACGTTTTTCCCCTCAAGCCTGTCAGGACGTTGCTCGTCCGTCTTTCCCTCAATAGATGGGAGTAGGCGCGCTTGCGGATGTGTGCGTGTGTGTGGCCACGCGTTTGCTTAGGCATCAGTGTGTGAAAAGGTAGGTGCTTTTCTCTAGCTGCGTGTGCGTGCACGTGGTGCTGGGTGCACATCCCTGGGTGCTCGTGGAAAGGTTTCTGCATGGTTTTCGCTGAGGAATCGTGTGTGTGCACATGGACAAAGAGAAGGCGCAGCAACCAGGTTCCAGCGCCGAAGAAGGCAAAAGGCAAGGTTTCCGGCGCTATCTCCTTCTCTCCCCAGACCTAGTCGCGCAAAGCAAGCCGCTAAGCCGGCGACCGGCAAGAGAGCTACAACGAAGCATGCCGAACGGAGAAAATAGCAGCAGCGCATCTGTTCACACCTTGTTTCTGCCATGTGCTTGAACGCCAAGACGTTCGTGCTTCTGTGAGATGAAAGACGTCCTTCTGCATATGTGGTTGCTCACACCGGTGCACTTGTTAGTGTATCCATTCAGTCCTGGGCTGCGGGGCATTCAGAAGTGGCTCTGTGGAGACGTCTGCATAGAGGCAGCTGTCAGAACACGCACACTCGATTGTTCACCAAAACATATGCAGACGCGTCCTTAGCCTGTAGATTTGGATGCACAGAGTTCCCTGTGTTCGCAAGAGACAAGGGAATCGCGTCTGTACGCACAGAAGCAATAGCGGACCGTTTCCCTCGGAGTGAACGCGGAAGAGCCGTCTATGTACTCGGAGACACGGGAACGTGCCTCAGTGCGGTCACAGAGGCAGCAGCTTTTGCACAGATGCTCTGGTGATTCTGGCACTTTCCAGGCACACTCCTGAAAGTCGCGCACACTGCTGTTCACTCGCTAAACGACCTCTTGGGAAACACGTCTCCGGTCGATGGACCGCTCAGATTGCTTCTCGTGTAACTGTGAACTGTGTCAGCGCAGGGAATCCGTCTCTGTTGAGCAGATGTCAATCCTGCCTCGCTTTTGCTTTGTTGCCTCTACCAAGATGATTTCCCGTTTCTCTCTTCACTGGAGCACGCAGACACAGCCAACGCACATCAAGTGTCAAGAGACACACTCTGCTGAGCTCAACGCTTGTGCAGATGCACATGTGCGACGAAGTCAACACACGTGCTTGTGGAGAGAAAGAAAGGGACTCCCAGGCGTGTGGAGCGACGGGGAGAAAGAGCGGGCGCTGAGGAACACAGTTTCAAACAGACTGTCTCCACACAAACAGGCACCTGTCTGCAGGTATCCTAGATCTTGATTCTTGAACTTGAGGAAACACGCGTCTGAGCAAAACTCCCAAACGCTTCCAGGAAAGACACAGGCTCTCCCACAAGCACACAAGTGTTTGCCCTCAGCTATAGATCAGGGACAAGCTTGTGAAGAGATGCCCTGCTATTCTTTCGCCTTATGGCATCATGTGTTTCGTTTCTCTTGGAGATCGATTGTTAAACGTCTTTCCTCGGGCGACTGTGAAGCATTTGCCAGCGGAGGAGAAGTAGCACGGAGCAGCATTCAGTACTGCCTACGAGTGTCTTTGCTACCCTACTAGCGGAGCTCCAAGAACAGGCACACATCTTCAGGTACCTTCCAAATGTGGATTCCCCTGCAGCCCCGTAGGCGGGCGTGCAGTACGCCAACCATCAACGGACGTTTTTCCCCTCAAGCCTGTCAGGACGTTGCTCGTCCGTCTTTCCCTCAATAGATGGGAGTAGGCGCGCTTGCGGATGTGTGCGTGTGTGTGGCCACGCGTTTGCTTAGGCATCAGCGTGTGAAAAGGTAGGTGCTTTTCTCTAGCTGCGTGTGCGTGCACGTAGTGCTGGGTGCACATCCCTGGGTGCTCGAGGTAAGGTTTCTGCATGGTTTTCGCTGAGGAATCGTGTGTGTGCACATGGACAAAGAGAAGGCGCAGCAACCAGGTTCCAGCGCCGAAGAAGGCAAAAGGCAAGGTTTCCGGCGCTATCTCCTTCTCTCCGCAGACCTAGTCGCGCAAAGCAAGCCGCTAAGCCGGCGACCGGCAAGAGAGCTACAACGAAGCATGCCGAACGGAGAAAATAGCAGCAGCTCATCTGTTCACACCTTGTTTCTGCCATGTGCTTGAACGCCAAGACGTTCGCGCTTCTGTGAGATGAAAGACATCCTTCTGCATATGTGGTTGCTCACACCGGTGCACTTGTTAGTGTATCCATTCAGTCCTGGGCTGCGGGGCATTCAAAAGTGGCTCTGTGGAGACGTCTGCATAGAGGCAGCTGTCAGAACACGCACACTCGATTGTTCACCAAAACATATGCAGACGCGTCCTTAGCCTGTAGATTTGGATGCACAGAGTTCCCTGTGTTCGCAAGAGACAAGGGAATCGCGTCTGTACGCACAGAAGCAATAGCGGACCGTTTCCCTCGGAGTGAACGCGAAAGAGCCGTCTATATACTCGCAGACACGGGAACGTGCCTCAGTGCGGTCACAGAGGCAGCAGCTTTTGCACAGGTGCTCTGCTGATTCTGGCACTTTCCAGGCACACTCCTGAAAGTCGCGCACACTGCTGTTCACTCGCTAAACGACCTCTTGGGAAA
Source organism: Patagioenas fasciata (assembly GCF_037038585.1). Lineage (NCBI taxonomy): Eukaryota > Metazoa > Chordata > Aves > Columbiformes > Columbidae > Patagioenas > Patagioenas fasciata. Next base: position 905,745 of record NW_027288644.1, read on the forward strand.
CACGTCTCCGGTCGACGGACCGCTCAGATTGCTTCTCGTGTAACTGTGAACTGTGTCAGTGCAGGGAATCCGTCTCTGTTGAGCAGATGTCAATCCTGCCTCGCTTTTGCTTTGTTGCCTCTACCAAGATGATTTCCCGTTTCTCTCTTCACTGGAGCACGCAGACACAGCCAACGCACATCAAGTGTCAAGAGACACACTCTGCTGAGCTCAACGCTTGTGCAGATGCACATGTGCGACGAAGTCAACACACGTGCTTCTGGAGAGAAAGAAAGGGACTCCCAGGCGTGTGGAGCGACGGGGAGAAAGAGCGGGCGCTGAGGAACACAGTTTCAAACAGACTGTCTCCACACAAACAGGCACCTGTCTGCAGGTATCCTAGATCTTGATTCTTGAACTTGAGGAAACACGCGTCTGAGCAAAACTCCCAAACGCTTCCAGGAAAGACACAGGCTCTCCCACAAGCACACAAGTGTTTGCCCTCAGCTATAGATCAGGGACAAGCTTGTGAAGAGATGCCCTGCTATTCTTTCGCCCTATGGCATCATGTGTTTCGTTCCTCTTGGAGATCGATTGTTAAACGTCTTTCCTAGGGCGACTGTGAAGCATTTGCCAGCGGAGGAGAAGTAGCACGGAGCAGCATTCAGTACTGCCTACGAGTGTCTTTGCTACCCTACTAGCGGAGCTCCAAGAACAGGCACACATCTTCAGGTACCTTCCAAATGTGGATTCCCCTGCAGCCCCGTAGGCGGGCGTGCAGTACGCCAACCATCAACGGACGTTTTTCCCCTCAAGCCTGTCAGGACGTTGCTCGTCCGTCTTTCCCTCAATAGATGGGAGTAGGCGCGCTTGCGGATGTGTGCGTGTGTGTGGCCACGCGTTTGCTTAGGCATCAGTGTGTGAAAAGGTAGGTGCTTTTCTCTAGCTGCGTGTGCGTGCACGTGGTGCTGGGTGCACATCCCTGGGTGCTCGTGGAAAGGTTTCTGCATGGTTTTCGCTGAGGAATCGTGTGTGTGCACATGGACAAAGAGAAGGCGCAGCAACCAGGTTCCAGCGCCGAAGAAGGCAAAAGGCAAGGTTTCCGGCGCTATCTCCTTCTCTCCCCAGACCTAGTCGCGCAAAGCAAGCCGCTAAGCCGGCGACCGGCAAGAGAGCTACAACGAAGCATGCCGAATGGAGAAAATAGCAGCAGCTCATCTGTTCACACTTTGTTTCTGCCATGTGCTTGAACGCCAAGACGTTCACGCTTCTGTGAGATGAAAGACGTCCTTCTGCATATGTGGTTGCTCACACCGGTGCACTTGTTAGTGTATCCATTCAGTCCTGGGCTGCGGGGCATTCAGAAGTGGCTCTGTGGAGACGTCTGCATAGAGGCAGCTGTCAGAACACGCACACTCGATTGTTCACCAAAACATATGCAGACGCGTCCTTAGCCTGTAGATTTGGATGCACAGAGTTCCCTGTGTTCGCAAGAGACAAGGGAATCGCGTCTGTACACACAGAAGCAATAGCGGACCGTTTCCCTTGGAGTGAACGCGATAGAGCCGTCTATATACTCGCAGACACGGGAACGTGCCTCAATGCGGTCACAGAGGCAGCAGCTTTTGCACAGATGCTCCTGGTGATTCTGGCACTTTCCAGGCACACTCCTGAAAGTCGCGCACACTGCTGTTCACTCGCTAAACGACCTCTTGGGAAACACGTCTCCGGTCGATGGACCGCTCAGATTGCTTCTCGTGTAACTGTGAACTGTGTCAGCGCAGGGAATCCGTCTCTGTTGAGCAGATGTCAATCCTGCCTCGCTTTTGCTTTGTTGCCTCTACCAAGATGATTTCCCGTTTCTCTCTTCACTGGAGCAGGCAGACACAGCCAACGCACATCAAGTGTCAAGAGACACACTCTGCTGAGCTCAACGCTTGTGCAGATGCACATGTGCGACGAAGTCAACACACGTGCTTCTGGAGAGAAAGAAAGGGACTCCCAGGCGTGTGGAGCGACGGGGAGAAAGAGCGGGCGCTGAGGAACACAGTTTCAAACAGACTGTCTCCACACAAACAGGCACCTGTCTGCAGGTATCCTAGATCTTGATTCTTGAACTTGAGGAAACACGCGTCTGAGCAAAACTCCCAAACGCTTCCAGGAAAGACACAGGCTCTCCCACAAGCACACAAGTGTTTGCCCTCAGCTATAGATCAGGGACAAGCTTGTGAAGAGATGCCCTGCTATTCTTTCGCCCTATGGCATCATGTGTTTCGTTCCTCTTGGAGATCGATTGTTAAACGTCTTTCCTAGGGCGACTGTGAAGCATTTGCCAGCGGAGGAGAAGTAGCACGGAGCAGCATTCAGTACTGCCTACGAGTGTCTTTGCTACCCTACTAGCGGAGCTCCAAGAACAGGCACACATCTTCAGGTACCTTCCAAATGTGGATTCCCCTGCAGCCCCGTAGGCGGGCGTGCAGTACGCCAACCATCAACGGACGTTTTTCCCCTCAAGCCTGTCAGGACGTTGCTCGTCCGTCTTTCCCTCAATAGATGGGAGTAGGCGCGCTTGCGGATGTGTGCGTGTGTGTGGCCACGCGTTTGCTTAGGCATCAGTGTGTGAAAAGGTAGGTGCTTTTCTCTAGCTGCGTGTGCGTGCACGTGGTGCTGGGTGCACATCCCTGGGTGCTCGTGGAAAGGTTTCTGCATGGTTTTCGCTGAGGAATCGTGTGTGTGCACATGGACAAAGAGAAGGCGCAGCAACCAGGTTCCAGCGCCGAAGAAGGCAAAAGGCGAGGTTTCCGGCGCTATCTCCTTCTCTCCCCAGACCTAGTCGCGCAAAGCAAGCCGCTAAGCCGGCGACCGGCAAGAGAGCTACAACGAAGCATGCCGAATGGAGAAAATAGCAGCAGCTCATCTGTTCACACTTTGTTTCTGCCATGTGCTTGAACGCCAAGACGTTCACGCTTCTGTGAGATGAAAGACATCCTTCTGCATATGTGGTTGCTCACACCGGTGCACTTGTTAGTGTATCCATTCAGTCCTGGGCTGCGGGGCATTCAGAAGTGGCTCTGTGGAGACGTCTGCATAGAGGCAGCTGTCAGAACACGCACACTCGATTGTTCACCAAAACATATGCAGACGCGTCCTTAGCCTGTAGATTTGGATGCACAGAGTTCCCTGTGTTCGCAAGAGACAAGGGAATCGCGTCTGTACACACAGAAGCAATAGCGGACCGTTTCCCTTGGAGTGAACGCGATAGAGCCGTCTATATACTCGCAGACACGGGAACGTGCCTCAATGCGGTCACAGAGGCAGCAGCTTTTGCACAGATGCTCCTGGTGATTCTGGCACTTTCCACGCACACTCCTGAAAGTCGCGCACACTGCTGTTCACTCGCTAAACGACCTCTTGGGAAACACGTCTCCGGTCGATGGACCGCTCAGATTGCTTCTCGTGTAACTGTGAACTGTGTCAGCGCAGGGAATCCGTCTCTGTTGAGCAGATGTCAATCCTGCCTCGCTTTTGCTTTGTTGCCTCTACCAAGATGATTTCCCGTTTCTCTCTTCACTGGAGCACGCAGACACAGCCAACGCACATCAAGTGTCAAGAGACACACTCTGCTGAGCTCAACGCTTGTGCAGATGCACATGTGCGACGAAGTCAACACACGTGCTTGTGGAGAGAAAGAAAGGGACTCCCAGGCGTGTGGAGCGACGGGGAGAAAGAGCGGGCGCTGAGGAACACAGTTTCAAACAGACTGTCTCCACACAAACAGGCACCTGTCTGCAGGTATCCTAGATCTTGATTCTTGAACTTGAGGAAACACGCGTCTGAGCAAAACTCCCAAACGCTTCCAGGAAAGACACAGGCTCTCCCACAAGCACACAAGTGTTTGCCCTCAGCTATAGATCAGGGACAAGCTTGTGAAGAGATGCCCTGCTATTCTTTCGCCTTATGGCATCATGTGTTTCGTTTCTCTTGGAGATCGATTGTTAAACGTCTTTCCTCGGGCGACTGTGAAGCATTTGCCAGCGGAGGAGAAGTAGCACGGAGCAGCATTCAGTACTGCCTACGAGTGTCTTTGCTACCCTACTAGCGGAGCTCCAAGAACAGGCACACATGTTCAGGTACCTTCCAAATGTGGATTCCCCTGCAGCCCCGTAGGCGGGCGTGCAGTACGCCAACCATCAACGGACGTTTTTCCCCTCAAGCCTGTCAGGACGTTGCTCGTCCGTCTTTCCCTCAATAGATGGGAGTAGGCGCGCTTGCGGATGTGTGCGTGTGTGTGGCCACGCGTTTGCTTAGGCATCAGTGTGTGAAAAGGTAGGTGCTTTTCTCTAGCTGCGTGTGCGTGCACGTGGTGCTGGGTGCACATCCCTGGGTGCTCGTGGAAAGGTTTCTGCATGGTTTTCGCTGAGGAATCGTGTGTGTGCACATGGACAAAGAGAAGGCGCAGCAACCAGGTTCCAGCGCCGAAGAAGGCAAAAGGCAAGGTTTCCGGCGCTATCTCCTTCTCTCCCCAGACCTAGTCGCGCAAAGCAAGCCGCTAAGCCGGCGACCGGCAAGAGAGCTACAACGAAGCATGCCGAACGGAGAAAATAGCAGCAGCGCATCTGTTCACACCTTGTTTCTGCCATGTGCTTGAACGCCAAGACGTTCGTGCTTCTGTGAGATGAAAGACGTCCTTCTGCATATGTGGTTGCTCACACCGGTGCACTTGTTAGTGTATCCATTCAGTCCTGGGCTGCGGGGCATTCAGAAGTGGCTCTGTGGAGACGTCTGCATAGAGGCAGCTGTCAGAACACGCACACTCGATTGTTCACCAAAACATATGCAGACGCGTCCTTAGCCTGTAGATTTGGATGCACAGAGTTCCCTGTGTTCGCAAGAGACAAGGGAATCGCGTCTGTACGCACAGAAGCAATAGCGGACCGTTTCCCTCGGAGTGAACGCGGAAGAGCCGTCTATGTACTCGGAGACACGGGAACGTGCCTCAGTGCGGTCACAGAGGCAGCAGCTTTTGCACAGATGCTCTGGTGATTCTGGCACTTTCCAGGCACACTCCTGAAAGTCGCGCACACTGCTGTTCACTCGCTAAACGACCTCTTGGGAAACACGTCTCCGGTCGACGGACCGCTCAGATTGCTTCTCGTGTAACTGTGAACTGTGTCAGCGCAGGGAATCCATCTCTGTTGAGCAGATGTCAATCCTGCCTCGCTTTTGCTTTGTTGCCTCTACCAAGATGATTTCCCGTTTCTCTCTTCACTGGAGCACGCAGACACAGCCAACGCACATCAAGTGTCAAGAGACACACTCTGCTGAGCTCAACGCTTGTGCAGATGCACATGTGCGACGAAGTCAACACACGTGCTTGTGGAGAGAAAGAAAGGGACTCCCAGGCGTGTGGAGCGACGGGGAGAAAGAGCGGGCGCTGAGGAACACAGTTTCAAACAGACTGTCTCCACACAAACAGGCACCTGTCTGCAGGTATCCTAGATCTTGATTCTTGAACTTGAGGAAACACGCGTCTGAGCAAAACTCCCAAACGCTTCCAGGAAAGACACAGGCTCTCCCACAAGCACACAAGTGTTTGCCCTCAGCTATAGATCAGGGACAAGCTTGTGAAGAGATGCCCTGCTATTCTTTCGCCTTATGGCATCATGTGTTTCGTTTCTCTTGGAGATCGATTGTTAAACGTCTTTCCTCGGGCGACTGTGAAGCATTTGCCAGCGGAGGAGAAGTAGCACGGAGCAGCATTCAGTACTGCCTACGAGTGTCTTTGCTACCCTACTAGCGGAGCTCCAAGAACAGGCACACATCTTCAGGTACCTTCCAAATGTGGATTCCCCTGCAGCCCCGTAGGCGGGCGTGCAGTACGCCAACCATCAACGGACGTTTTTCCCCTCAAGCCTGTCAGGACGTTGCTCGTCCGTCTTTCCCTCAATAGATGGGAGTAGGCGCGCTTGCGGATGTGTGCGTGTGTGTGGCCACGCGTTTGCTTAGGCATCAGTGTGTGAAAAGGTAGGTGCTTTTCTCTAGCTGCGTGTGCGTGCACGTAGTGCTGGGTGCACATCCCTGGGTGCTCGAGGTAAGGTTTCTGCATGGTTTTCGCTGAGGAATCGTGTGTGTGCACATGGACAAAGAGAAGGCGCAGCAACCAGGTTCCAGCGCCGAAGAAGGCAAAAGGCAAGGTTTCCGGCGCTATCTCCTTCTCTCCGCAGACCTAGTCGCGCAAAGCAAGCCGCTAAGCCGGCGACCGGCAAGAGAGCTACAACGAAGCATGCCGAACGGAGAAAATAGCAGCAGCTCATCTGTTCACACCTTGTTTCTGCCATGTGCTTGAACGCCAAGACGTTCGCGCTTCTGTGAGATGAAAGACATCCTTCTGCATATGTGGTTGCTCACACCGGTGCACTTGTTAGTGTATCCATTCAGTCCTGGGCTGCGGGGCATTCAAAAGTGGCTCTGTGGAGACGTCTGCATAGAGGCAGCTGTCAGAACACGCACACTCGATTGTTCACCAAAACATATGCAGACGCGTCCTTAGCCTGTAGATTTGGATGCACAGAGTTCCCTGTGTTCGCAAGAGACAAGGGAATCGCGTCTGTACGCACAGAAGCAATAGCGGACCGTTTCCCTCGGAGTGAACGCGAAAGAGCCGTCTATATACTCGCAGACACGGGAACGTGCCTCAGTGCGGTCACAGAGGCAGCAGCTTTTGCACAGGTGCTCTGCTGATTCTGGCACTTTCCAGGCACACTCCTGAAAGTCGCGCACACTGCTGTTCACTCGCTAAACGACCTCTTGGGAAACACGTCTCCGGTCGACGGACCGCTCAGATTGCTTCTCGTGTAACTGTGAACTGTGTCAGTGCAGGGAATCCGTCTCTGTTGAGCAGATGTCAATCCTGCCTCGCTTTTGCTTTGTTGCCTCTACCAAGATGATTTCCCGTTTCTCTCTTCACTGGAGCAGGCAGACACAGCCAACGCACATCAAGTGTCAAGAGACACACTCTGCTGAGCTCAACGCTTGTGCAGAAGCACATGTGCGACGAAGTCAACACACGTGCTTCTGGAGAGAAAGAAAGGGACTCCCAGGCGTGTGGAGCGACGGGGAGAAAGAGCGGGCGCTGAGGAACACAGTTTCAAACAGACTGTCTCCACACAAACAGGCACCTGTCTGCAGGTATCCTAGATCTTGATTCTTGAACTTGAGGAAACACGCGTCTGAGCAAAACTCCCAAACGCTTCCAGGAAAGACACAGGCTCTCCCACAAGCACACAAGTGTTTGCCCTCAGCTATAGATCAGGGACAAGCTTGTGAAGAGATGCCCTGCTATTCTTTCGCCCTATGGCATCATGTGTTTCGTTCCTCTTGGAGATCGATTGTTAAACGTCTTTCCTAGGGCGACTGTGAAGCATTTGCCAGCGGAGGAGAAGTAGCACGGAGCAGCATTCAGTACTGCCTACGAGTGTCTTTGCTACCCTACTAGCGGAGCTCCAAGAACAGGCACACATCTTCAGGTACCTTCCAAATGTGGATTCCCCTGCAGCCCCGTAGGCGGGCGTGCAGTACGCCAACCATCAACGGACGTTTTTCCCCTCAAGCCTGTCAGGACGTTGCTCGTCCGTCTTTCCCTCAATAGATGGGAGTAGGCGCGCTTGCGGATGTGTGCGTGTGTGTGGCCACGCGTTTGCTTAGGCATCAGTGTGTGAAAAGGTAGGTGCTTTTCTCTAGCTGCGTGTGCGTGCACGTGGTGCTGGGTGCACATCCCTGGGTGCTCGTGGAAAGGTTTCTGCATGGTTTTCGCTGAGGAATCGTGTGTGTGCACATGGACAAAGAGAAGGCGCAGCAACCAGGTTCCAGCGCCGAAGAAGGCAAAAGGCGAGGTTTCCGGCGCTATCTCCTTCTCTCCCCAGACCTAGTCGCGCAAAGCAAGCCGCTAAGCCGGCGACCGGCAAGAGAGCTACAACGAAGCATGCCGAATGGAGAAAATAGCAGCAGCTCATCTGTTCACACCTTGTTTCTGCCATGTGCTTGAACGCCAAGACGTTCACGCTTCTGTGAGATGAAAGACGTCCTTCTGCATATGTGGTTGCTCACACCGGTGCACTTGTTAGTGTATCCATTCAGTCCTGGGCTGCGGGGCATTCAGAAGTGGCTCTGTGGAGACGTCTGCATAGAGGCAGCTGTCAGAACACGCACACTCGATTGTTCACCAAAACATATGCAGACGCGTCCTTAGCCTGTAGATTTGGATGCACAGAGTTCCCTGTGTTCGCAAGAGACAAGGGAATCGCGTCTGTACGCACAGAAGCAATAGCGGACCTTTTCCCTTGGAGTGAACGCGATAGAGCCGTCTATATACTCGCAGACACGGGAACGTGCCTCAATGCGGTCACAGAGGCAGCAGCTTTTGCACAGATGCTCCTGGTGATTCTGGCACTTTCCAGGCACACTCCTGAAAGTCGCGCACACTGCTGTTCACTCGCTAAACGACCTCTTGGGAAACACGTCTCCGGTCGATGGACCGCTCAGATTGCTTCTCGTGTAACTGTGAACTGTGTCAGCGCAGGGAATCCGTCTCTGTTGAGCAGATGTCAATCCTGCCTCGCTTTTGCTTTGTTGCCTCTACCAAGATGATTTCCCGTTTCTCTCTTCACTGGAGCACGCAGACACAGCCAACGCACATCAAGTGTCAAGAGACACACTCTGCTGAGCTCAACGCTTGTGCAGATGCACATGTGCGACGAAGTCAACACACGTGCTTGTGGAGAGAAAGAAAGGGACTCCCAGGCGTGTGGAGCGACGGGGAGAAAGAGCGGGCGCTGAGGAACACAGTTTCAAACAGACTGTCTCCACACAAACAGGCACCTGTCTGCAGGTATCCTAGATCTTGATTCTTGAACTTGAGGAAACACGCGTCTGAGCAAAACTCCCAAACGCTTCCAGGAAAGACACAGGCTCTCCCACAAGCACACAAGTGTTTGCCCTCAGCTATAGATCAGGGACAAGCTTGTGAAGAGATGCCCTGCTATTCTTTCGCCTTATGGCATCATGTGTTTCGTTTCTCTTGGAGATCGATTGTTAAACGTCTTTCCTCGGGCGACTGTGAAGCATTTGCCAGCGGAGGAGAAGTAGCACGGAGCAGCATTCAGTACTGCCTACGAGTGTCTTTGCTACCCTACTAGCGGAGCTCCAAGAACAGGCACACATGTTCAGGTACCTTCCAAATGTGGATTCCCCTGCAGCCCCGTAGGCGGGCGTGCAGTACGCCAACCATCAACGGACGTTTTTCCCCTCAAGCCTGTCAGGACGTTGCTCGTCCGTCTTTCCCTCAATAGATGGGAGTAGGCGCGCTTGCGGATGTGTGCGTGTGTGTGGCCACGCGTTTGCTTAGGCATCAGTGTGTGAAAAGGTAGGTGCTTTTCTCTAGCTGCGTGTGCGTGCACGTGGTGCTGGGTGCACATCCCTGGGTGCTCGTGGAAAGGTTTCTGCATGGTTTTCGCTGAGGAATCGTGTGTGTGCACATGGACAAAGAGAAGGCGCAGCAACCAGGTTCCAGCGCCGAAGAAGGCAAAAGGCAAGGTTTCCGGCGCTATCTCCTTCTCTCCCCAGACCTAGTCGCGCAAAGCAAGCCGCTAAGCCGGCGACCGGCAAGAGAGCTACAACAAAGCATGCCGAACGGAGAAAATAGCAGCAGCTCATCTGTTCACACCTTGTTTCTGCCATGTGCTTGAACGCCAAGACGTTCGCGCTTCTGTGAGATGAAAGACGTCCTTCTGCATATGTGGTTGCTCACACCGGTGCACTTGTTAGTGTATCCATTCAGTCCTGGGCTGCGGGGCATTCAGAAGTGGCTCTGTGGAGACGTCTGCATAGAGGCAGCTGTCAGAACACGCACACTCGATTGTTCACCAAAACATATGCAGACGCGTCCTTAGCCGGTAGATTTGGATGCACAGAGTTCCCTGTGTTCGCAAGAGACAAGGGAATCGCGTCTGTACGCACAGAAGCAATAGCGGACCGTTTCCCTCGGAGTGAACGCGAAAGAGCCGTCTATATACTCGCAGACACGGGAACGTGCCTCAATGCGGTCACAGAGGCAGCAGCTTTTGCACAGATGCTCCTGGTGATTCTGGCACTTTCCAGGCACACTCCTGAAAGTCGCGCACACTGCTGTTCACTCGCTAAACGACCTCTTGGGAAACACGTCTCCGGTCGACGGACCGCTCAGATTGCTTCTCGTGTAACTGTGAACTGTGTCAGCGCAGGGAATCCGTCTCTGTTGAGCAGATGTCAATCCTGCCTCGCTTTTGCTTTGTTGCCTCTACCAAGATGATTTCCCGTTTCTCTCTTCACTGGAGCAGGCAGACACAGCCAACGCACATCAAGTGTCAAGAGACACACTCTGCTGAGCTCAACGCTTGTGCAGATGCACATGTGCGACGAAGTCAACACACGTGCTTCTGGAGAGAAAGAAAGGGACTCCCAGGCGTGTGGAGCGACGGGGAGAAAGAGCGGGCGCTGAGGAACACAGTTTCAAACAGACTGTCTCCACACAAACAGGCACCTGTCTGCAGGTATCCTAGATCTTGATTCTTGAACTTGAGGAAACACGCGTCTGAGCAAAACTCCCAAACGCTTCCAGGAAAGACACAGGCTCTCCCACAAGCACACAAGTGTTTGCCCTCAGCTATAGATCAGGGACAAGCTTGTGAAGAGATGCCCTGCTATTCTTTCGCCCTATGGCATCATGTGTTTCGTTCCTCTTGGAGATCGATTGTTAAACGTCTTTCCTAGGGCGACTGTGAAGCATTTGCCAGCGGAGGAGAAGTAGCACGGAGCAGCATTCAGTACTGCCTACGAGTGTCTTTGCTACCCTACTAGCGGAGCTCCAAGAACAGGCACACATCTTCAGGTACCTTCCAAATGTGGATTCCCCTGCAGCCCCGTAGGCGGGCGTGCAGTACGCCAACCATCAACGGACGTTTTTCCCCTCAAGCCTGTCAGGACGTTGCTCGTCCGTCTTTCCCTCAATAGATGGGAGTAGGCGCGCTTGCGGATGTGTGCGTGTGTGTGGCCACGCGTTTGCTTAGGCATCAGTGTGTGAAAAGGTAGGTGCTTTTCTCTAGCTGCGTGTGCGTGCACGTGGTGCTGGGTGCACATCCCTGGGTGCTCGTGGAAAGGTTTCTGCATGGTTTTCGCTGAGGAATCGTGTGTGTGCACATGGACAAAGAGAAGGCGCAGCAACCAGGTTCCAGCGCCGAAGAAGGCAAAAGGCGAGGTTTCCGGCGCTATCTCCTTCTCTCCCCAGACCTAGTCGCGCAAAGCAAGCCGCTAAGCCGGCGACCGGCAAGAGAGCTACAACGAAGCATGCCGAATGGAGAAAATAGCAGCAGCTCATCTGTTCACACTTTGTTTCTGCCATGTGCTTGAACGCCAAGACGTTCACGCTTCTGTGAGATGAAAGACGTCCTTCTGCATATGTGGTTGCTCACACCGGTGCACTTGTTAGTGTATCCATTCAGTCCTGGGCTGCGGGGCATTCAGAAGTGGCTCTGTGGAGACGTCTGCATAGAGGCAGCTGTCAGAACACGCACACTCGATTGTTCACCAAAACATATGCAGACGCGTCCTTAGCCTGTAGATTTGGATGCACAGAGTTCCCTGTGTTCGCAAGAGACAAGGGAATCGCGTCTGTACACACAGAAGCAATAGCGGACCGTTTCCCTTGGAGTGAACGCGATAGAGCCGTCTATATACTCGCAGACACGGGAACGTGCCTCAATGCGGTCACAGAGGCAGCAGCTTTTGCACAGATGCTCCTGGTGATTCTGGCACTTTCCACGCACACTCCTGAAAGTCGCGCACACTGCTGTTCACTCGCTAAACGACCTCTTGGGAAACACGTCTCCGGTCGATGGACCGCTCAGATTGCTTCTCGTGTAACTGTGAACTGTGTCAGCGCAGGGAATCCGTCTCTGTTGAGCAGATGTCAATCCTGCCTCGCTTTTGCTTTGTTGCCTCTACCAAGATGATTTCCCGTTTCTCTCTTCACTGGAGCACGCAGACACAGCCAACGCACATCAAGTGTCAAGAGACACACTCTGCTGAGCTCAACGCTTGTGCAGATGCACATGTGCGACGAAGTCAACACACGTGCTTGTGGAGAGAAAGAAAGGGACTCCCAGGCGTGTGGAGCGACGGGGAGAAAGAGCGGGCGCTGAGGAACACAGTTTCAAACAGACTGTCTCCACACAAACAGGCACCTGTCTGCAGGTATCCTAGATCTTGATTCTTGAACTTGAGGAAACACGCGTCTGAGCAAAACTCCCAAACGCTTCCAGGAAAGACACAGGCTCTCCCACAAGCACACAAGTGTTTGCCCTCAGCTATAGATCAGGGACAAGCTTGTGAAGAGATGCCCTGCTATTCTTTCGCCTTATGGCATCATGTGTTTCGTTTCTCTTGGAGATCGATTGTTAAACGTCTTTCCTCGGGCGACTGTGAAGCATTTGCCAGCGGAGGAGAAGTAGCACGGAGCAGCATTCAGTACTGCCTACGAGTGTCTTTGCTACCCTACTAGCGGAGCTCCAAGAACAGGCACACATGTTCAGGTACCTTCCAAATGTGGATTCCCCTGCAGCCCCGTAGGCGGGCGTGCAGTACGCCAACCATCAACGGACGTTTTTCCCCTCAAGCCTGTCAGGACGTTGCTCGTCCGTCTTTCCCTCAATAGATGGGAGTAGGCGCGCTTGCGGATGTGTGCGTGTGTGTGGCCACGCGTTTGCTTAGGCATCAGTGTGTGAAAAGGTAGGTGCTTTTCTCTAGCTGCGTGTGCGTGCACGTGGTGCTGGGTGCACATCCCTGGGTGCTCGTGGAAAGGTTTCTGCATGGTTTTCGCTGAGGAATCGTGTGTGTGCACATGGACAAAGAGAAGGCGCAGCAACCAGGTTCCAGCGCCGAAGAAGGCAAAAGGCAAGGTTTCCGGCGCTATCTCCTTCTCTCCCCAGACCTAGTCGCGCAAAGCAAGCCGCTAAGCCGGCGACCGGCAAGAGAGCTACAACGAAGCATGCCGAACGGAGAAAATAGCAGCAGCGCATCTGTTCACACCTTGTTTCTGCCATGTGCTTGAACGCCAAGACGTTCGTGCTTCTGTGAGATGAAAGACGTCCTTCTGCATATGTGGTTGCTCACACCGGTGCACTTGTTAGTGTATCCATTCAGTCCTGGGCTGCGGGGCATTCAGAAGTGGCTCTGTGGAGACGTCTGCATAGAGGCAGCTGTCAGAACACGCACACTCGATTGTTCACCAAAACATATGCAGACGCGTCCTTAGCCTGTAGATTTGGATGCACAGAGTTCCCTGTGTTCGCAAGAGACAAGGGAATCGCGTCTGTACGCACAGAAGCAATAGCGGACCGTTTCCCTCGGAGTGAACGCGGAAGAGCCGTCTATGTACTCGGAGACACGGGAACGTGCCTCAGTGCGGTCACAGAGGCAGCAGCTTTTGCACAGATGCTCTGGTGATTCTGGCACTTTCCAGGCACACTCCTGAAAGTCGCGCACACTGCTGTTCACTCGCTAAACGACCTCTTGGGAAACACGTCTCCGGTCGATGGACCGCTCAGATTGCTTCTCGTGTAACTGTGAACTGTGTCAGCGCAGGGAATCCGTCTCTGTTGAGCAGATGTCAATCCTGCCTCGCTTTTGCTTTGTTGCCTCTACCAAGATGATTTCCCGTTTCTCTCTTCACTGGAGCACGCAGACACAGCCAACGCACATCAAGTGTCAAGAGACACACTCTGCTGAGCTCAACGCTTGTGCAGATGCACATGTGCGACGAAGTCAACACACGTGCTTGTGGAGAGAAAGAAAGGGACTCCCAGGCGTGTGGAGCGACGGGGAGAAAGAGCGGGCGCTGAGGAACACAGTTTCAAACAGACTGTCTCCACACAAACAGGCACCTGTCTGCAGGTATCCTAGATCTTGATTCTTGAACTTGAGGAAACACGCGTCTGAGCAAAACTCCCAAACGCTTCCAGGAAAGACACAGGCTCTCCCACAAGCACACAAGTGTTTGCCCTCAGCTATAGATCAGGGACAAGCTTGTGAAGAGATGCCCTGCTATTCTTTCGCCTTATGGCATCATGTGTTTCGTTTCTCTTGGAGATCGATTGTTAAACGTCTTTCCTCGGGCGACTGTGAAGCATTTGCCAGCGGAGGAGAAGTAGCACGGAGCAGCATTCAGTACTGCCTACGAGTGTCTTTGCTACCCTACTAGCGGAGCTCCAAGAACAGGCACACATCTTCAGGTACCTTCCAAATGTGGATTCCCCTGCAGCCCCGTAGGCGGGCGTGCAGTACGCCAACCATCAACGGACGTTTTTCCCCTCAAGCCTGTCAGGACGTTGCTCGTCCGTCTTTCCCTCAATAGATGGGAGTAGGCGCGCTTGCGGATGTGTGCGTGTGTGTGGCCACGCGTTTGCTTAGGCATCAGTGTGTGAAAAGGTAGGTGCTTTTCTCTAGCTGCGTGTGCGTGCACGTAGTGCTGGGTGCACATCCCTGGGTGCTCGAGGTAAGGTTTCTGCATGGTTTTCGCTGAGGAATCGTGTGTGTGCACATGGACAAAGAGAAGGCGCAGCAACCAGGTTCCAGCGCCGAAGAAGGCAAAAGGCAAGGTTTCCGGCGCTATCTCCTTCTCTCCGCAGACCTAGTCGCGCAAAGCAAGCCGCTAAGCCGGCGACCGGCAAGAGAGCTACAACGAAGCATGCCGAACGGAGAAAATAGCAGCAGCTCATCTGTTCACACCTTGTTTCTGCCATGTGCTTGAACGCCAAGACGTTCGCGCTTCTGTGAGATGAAAGACGTCCTTCTGCATATGTGGTTGCTCACACCGGTGCACTTGTTAGTGTATCCATTCAGTCCTGGGCTGCGGGGCATTCAGAAGTGGCTCTGTGGAGACGTCTGCATAGAGGCAGCTGTCAGAACACGCACACTCGATTGTTCACCAAAACATATGCAGACGCGTCCTTAGCCTGTAGATTTGGATGCACAGAGTTCCCTGTGTTCGCAAGAGACAAGGGAATCGCGTCTGTACACACAGAAGCAATAGCGGACCGTTTCCCTTGGAGTGAACGCGATAGAGCCGTCTATATACTCGCAGACACGGGAACGTGCCTCAATGCGGTCACAGAGGCAGCAGCTTTTGCACAGATGCTCCTGGTGATTCTGGCACTTTCCAGGCACACTCCTGAAAGTCGCGCACACTGCTGTTCACTCGCTAAACGACCTCTTGGGAAACACGTCTCCGGTCGATGGACCGCTCAGATTGCTTCTCGTGTAACTGTGAACTGTGTCAGCGCAGGGAATCCGTCTCTGTTGAGCAGATGTCAATCCTGCCTCGCTTTTGCTTTGTTGCCTCTACCAAGATGATTTCCCGTTTCTCTCTTCACTGGAGCAGGCAGACACAGCCAACGCACATCAAGTGTCAAGAGACACACTCTGCTGAGCTCAACGCTTGTGCAGATGCACATGTGCGACGAAGTCAACACACGTGCTTCTGGAGAGAAAGAAAGGGACTCCCAGGCGTGTGGAGCGACGGGGAGAAAGAGCGGGCGCTGAGGAACACAGTTTCAAACAGACTGTCTCCACACAAACAGGCACCTGTCTGCAGGTATCCTAGATCTTGATTCTTGAACTTGAGGAAACACGCGTCTGAGCAAAACTCCCAAACGCTTCCAGGAAAGACACAGGCTCTCCCACAAGCACACAAGTGTTTGCCCTCAGCTATAGATCAGGGACAAGCTTGTGAAGAGATGCCCTGCTATTCTTTCGCCCTATGGCATCATGTGTTTCGTTCCTCTTGGAGATCGATTGTTAAACGTCTTTCCTAGGGCGACTGTGAAGCATTTGCCAGCGGAGGAGAAGTAGCACGGAGCAGCATTCAGTACTGCCTACGAGTGTCTTTGCTACCCTACTAGCGGAGCTCCAAGAACAGGCACACATCTTCAGGTACCTTCCAAATGTGGATTCCCCTGCAGCCCCGTAGGCGGGCGTGCAGTACGCCAACCATCAACGGACGTTTTTCCCCTCAAGCCTGTCAGGACGTTGCTCGTCCGTCTTTCCCTCAATAGATGGGAGTAGGCGCGCTTGCGGATGTGTGCGTGTGTGTGGCCACGCGTTTGCTTAGGCATCAGTGTGTGAAAAGGTAGGTGCTTTTCTCTAGCTGCGTGTGCGTGCACGTGGTGCTGGGTGCACATCCCTGGGTGCTCGTGGAAAGGTTTCTGCATGGTTTTCGCTGAGGAATCGTGTGTGTGCACATGGACAAAGAGAAGGCGCAGCAACCAGGTTCCAGCGCCGAAGAAGGCAAAAGGCGAGGTTTCCGGCGCTATCTCCTTCTCTCCCCAGACCTAGTCGCGCAAAGCAAGCCGCTAAGCCGGCGACCGGCAAGAGAGCTACAACGAAGCATGCCGAATGGAGAAAATAGCAGCAGCTCATCTGTTCACACTTTGTTTCTGCCATGTGCTTGAACGCCAAGACGTTCACGCTTCTGTGAGATGAAAGACGTCCTTCTGCATATGTGGTTGCTCACACCGGTGCACTTGTTAGTGTATCCATTCAGTCGTGGGCTGCGGGGCATTCAGAAGTGGCTCTGTGGAGACGTCTGCATAGAGGCAGCTGTCAGAACACGCACACTCGATTGTTCACCAAAACATATGCAGACGCGTCCTTAGCCTGTAGATTTGGATGCACAGAGTTCCCTGTGTTCGCAAGAGACAAGGGAATCGCGTCTGTACGCACAGAAGCAATAGCGGACCGTTTCCCTCGGAGTGAACGCGGAAGAGCCGTCTATGTACTCGGAGACACGGGAACGTGCCTCAGTGCGGTCACAGAGGCAGCAGCTTTTGCACAGATGCTCTGGTGATTCTGGCACTTTCCAGGCACACTCCTGAAAGTCGCGCACACTGCTGTTCACTCGCTAAACGACCTCTTGGGAAACACGTCTCCGGTCGATGGACCGCTCAGATTGCTTCTCGTGTAACTGTGAACTGTGTCAGCGCAGGGAATCCGTCTCTGTTGAGCAGATGTCAATCCTGCCTCGCTTTTGCTTTGTTGCCTCTACCAAGATGATTTCCCGTTTCTCTCTTCACTGGAGCACGCAGACACAGCCAACGCACATCAAGTGTCAAGAGACACACTCTGCTGAGCTCAACGCTTGTGCAGATGCACATGTGCGACGAAGTCAACACACGTGCTTGTGGAGAGAAAGAAAGGGACTCCCAGGCGCGTGGAGCGACGGGGAGAAAGAGCGGGCGCTGAGGAACACAGTTTCAAACAGACTGTCTCCACACAAACAGGCACCTGTCTGCAGGTATCCTAGATCTTGATTCTTGAACTTGAGGAAACACGCGTCTGAGCAAAACTCCCAAACGCTTCCAGGAAAGACACAGGCTCTCCCACAAGCACACAAGTGTTTGCCCTCAGCTATAGATCAGGGACAAGCTTGTGAAGAGATGCCCTGCTATTCTTTCGCCTTATGGCATCATGTGTTTCGTTTCTCTTGGAGATCGATTGTTAAACGTCTTTCCTCGGGCGACTGTGAAGCATTTGCCAGCGGAGGAGAAGTAGCACGGAGCAGCATTCAGTACTGCCTACGAGTGTCTTTGCTACCCTACTAGCGGAGCTCCAAGAACAGGCACACATCTTCAGGTACCTTCCAAATGTGGATTCCCCTGCAGCCCCGTAGGCGGGCGTGCAGTACGCCAACCATCAACGGACGTTTTTCCCCTCAAGCCTGTCAGGACGTTGCTCGTCCGTCTTTCCCTCAATAGATGGGAGTAGGCGCGCTTGCGGATGTGTGCGTGTGTGTGGCCACGCGTTTGCTTAGGCATCAGTGTGTGAAAAGGTAGGTGCTTTTCTCTAGCTGCGTGTGCGTGCACGTAGTGCTGGGTGCACATCCCTGGGTGCTCGAGGTAAGGTTTCTGCATGGTTTTCGCTGAGGAATCGTGTGTGTGCACATGGACAAAGAGAAGGCGCAGCAACCAGGTTCCAGCGCCGAAGAAGGCAAAAGGCAAGGTTTCCGGCGCTATCTCCTTCTCTCCGCAGACCTAGTCGCGCAAAGCAAGCCGCTAAGCCGGCGACCGGCAAGAGAGCTACAACGAAGCATGCCGAACGGAGAAAATAGCAGCAGCTCATCTGTTCACACCTTGTTTCTGCCATGTGCTTGAACGCCAAGACGTTCGCGCTTCTGTGAGATGAAAGACGTCCTTCTGCATATGTGGTTGCTCACACCGGTGCACTTGTTAGTGTATCCATTCAGTCCTGGGCTGCGGGGCATTCAAAAGTGGCTCTGTGGAGACGTCTGCATAGAGGCAGCTGTCAGAACACGCACACTCGATTGTTCACCAAAACATATGCAGACGCGTCCTTAGCCTGTAGATTTGGATGCACAGAGTTCCCTGTGTTCGCAAGAGACAAGGGAATCGCGTCTGTACGCACAGAAGCAATAGCGGACCGTTTCCCTCGGAGTGAACGCGAAAGAGCCGTCTATATACTCGCAGACACGGGAACGTGCCTCAGTGCGGTCACAGAGGCAGCAGCTTTTGCACAGGTGCTCTGCTGATTCTGGCACTTTCCAGGCACACTCCTGAAAGTCGCGCACACTGCTGTTCACTCGCTAAACGACCTCTTGGGAAACACGTCTCCGGTCGATGGACCGCTCAGATTGCTTCTCGTGTAACTGTGAACTGTGTCAGCGCAGGGAATCCGTCTCTGTTGAGCAGATGTCAATCCTGCCTCGCTTTTGCTTTGTTGCCTCTACCAAGATGATTTCCCGTTTCTCTCTTCACTGGAGCACGCAGACACAGCCAACGCACATCAAGTGTCAAGAGACACACTCTGCTGAGCTCAACGCTTGTGCAGATGCACATGTGCGACGAAGTCAACACACGTGCTTGTGGAGAGAAAGAAAGGGACTCCCAGGCGTGTGGAGCGACGGGGAGAAAGAGCGGGCGCTGAGGAACACAGTTTCAAACAGACTGTCTCCACACAAACAGGCACCTGTCTGCAGGTATCCTAGATCTTGATTCTTGAACTTGAGGAAACACGCGTCTGAGCAAAACTCCCAAACGCTTCCAGGAAAGACACAGGCTCTCCCACAAGCACACAAGTGTTTGCCCTCAGCTATAGATCAGGGACAAGCTTGTGAAGAGATGCCCTGCTATTCTTTCGCCTTATGGCATCATGTGTTTCGTTTCTCTTGGAGATCGATTGTTAAACGTCTTTCCTCCGGCGACTGTGAAGCATTTGCCAGCGGAGGAGAAGTAGCACGGAGCAGCATTCAGTACTGCCTACGAGTGTCTTTGCTACCCTACTAGCGGAGCTCCAAGAACAGGCACACATCTTCAGGTACCTTCCAAATGTGGATTCCCCTGCAGCCCCGTAGGCGGGCGTGCAGTACGCCAACCATCAACGGACGTTTTTCCCCTCAAGCCTGTCAGGACGTTGCTCGTCCGTCTTTCCCTCAATAGATGGGAGTAGGCGCGCTTGCGGATGTGTGCGTGTGTGTGGCCACGCGTTTGCTTAGGCATCAGTGTGTGAAAAGGTAGGTGCTTTTCTCTAGCTGCGTGTGCGTGCACGTGGTGCTGGGTGCACATCCCTGGGTGCTCGAGGTAAGGTTTCTGCATGGTTTTCGCTGAGGAATCGTGTGTGTGCACATGGACAAAGAGAAGGCGCAGCAACCAGGTTCCAGCGCCGAAGAAGGCAAAAGGCAAGGTTTCCGGCGCTATCTCCTTCTCTCCGCAGACCTAGTCGCGCAAAGCAAGCCGCTAAGCCGGCGACCGGCAAGAGAGCTACAACGAAGCATGCCGAACGGAGAAAATAGCAGCAGCGCATCTGTTCACACCTTGTTTCTGCCATGTGCTTGAACGCCAAGACTTTCGTGCTTCTGTGAGATGAAAGACGTCCTTCTGCATATGTGGTTGCTCACACCGGTGCACTTGTTAGTGTATCCATTCAGTCGTGGGCTGCGGGGCATTCAGAAGTGGCTCTGTGGAGACGTCTGCATAGAGGCAGCTGTCAGAACACGCACACTCGATTGTTCACCAAAACATATGCAGACGCGTCCTTAGCCTGTAGATTTGGATGCACAGAGTTCCCTGTGTTCGCAAGAGACAAGGGAATCGCGTCTGTACGCACAGAAGCAATAGCGGACCGTTTCCCTCGGAGTGAACGCGAAAGAGCCGTCTATATACTCGCAGACACGGGAACGTGCCTCAGTGCGGTCACAGAGGCAGCAGCTTTTGCACAGATGCTCTGGTGATTCTGGCACTTTCCAGGCACACTCCTGAAAGTCGCGCACACTGCTGTTCACTCGCTAAACGACCTCTTGGGAAACACGTCTCCGGTCGATGGACCGCTCAGATTGCTTCTCGTGTAACTGTGAACTGTGTCAGCGCAGGGAATCCGTCTCTGTTGAGCAGATGTCAATCCTGCCTCGCTTTTGCTTTGTTGCCTCTACCAAGATGATTTCCCGTTTCTCTCTTCACTGGAGCACGCAGACACAGCCAACGCACATCAAGTGTCAAGAGACACACTCTGCTGAGCTCAACGCTTGTGCAGATGCACATGTGCGACGAAGTCAACACACGTGCTTGTGGAGAGAAAGAAAGGGACTCCCAGGCGTGTGGAGCGACGGGGAGAAAGAGCGGGCGCTGAGGAACACAGTTTCAAACAGACTGTCTCCACACAAACAGGCACCTGTCTGCAGGTATCCTAGATCTTGATTCTTGAACTTGAGGAAACACGCGTCTGAGCAAAACTCCCAAACGCTTCCAGGAAAGACACAGGCTCTCCCACAAGCACACAAGTGTTTGCCCTCAGCTATAGATCAGGGACAAGCTTGTGAAGAGATGCCCTGCTATTCTTTCGCCTTATGGCATCATGTGTTTCGTTTCTCTTGGAGATCGATTGTTAAACGTCTTTCCTCCGGCGACTGTGAAGCATTTGCCAGCGGAGGAGAAGTAGCACGGAGCAGCATTCAGTACTGCCTACGAGTGTCTTTGCTACCCTACTAGCGGAGCTCCAAGAACAGGCACACATCTTCAGGTACCTTCCAAATGTGGATTCCCCTGCAGCCCCGTAGGCGGGCGTGCAGTACGCCAACCATCAACGGACGTTTTTCCCCTCAAGCCTGTCAGGACGTTGCTCGTCCGTCTTTCCCTCAATAGATGGGAGTAGGCGCGCTTGCGGATGTGTGCGTGTGTGTGGCCACGCGTTTGCTTAGGCATCAGTGTGTGAAAAGGTAGGTGCTTTTCTCTAGCTGCGTGTGCGTGCACGTAGTGCTGGGTGCACATCCCTGGGTGCTCGAGGTAAGGTTTCTGCATGGTTTTCGCTGAGGAATCGTGTGTGTGCACATGGACAAAGAGAAGGCGCAGCAACCAGGTTCCAGCGCCGAAGAAGGCAAAAGGCAAGGTTTCCGGCGCTATCTCCTTCTCTCCGCAGACCTAGTCGCGCAAAGCAAGCCGCTAAGCCGGCGACCGGCAAGAGAGCTACAACGAAGCATGCCGAACGGAGAAAATAGCAGCAGCTCATCTGTTCACACCTTGTTTCTGCCATGTGCTTGAACGCCAAGACGTTCGCGCTTCTGTGAGATGAAAGACGTCCTTCTGCATATGTGGTTGCTCACACCGGTGCACTTGTTAGTGTATCCATTCAGTCCTGGGCTGCGGGGCATTCAAAAGTGGCTCTGTGGAGACGTCTGCATAGAGGCAGCTGTCAGAACACGCACACTCGATTGTTCACCAAAACATATGCAGACGCGTCCTTAGCCTGTAGATTTGGATGCACAGAGTTCCCTGTGTTCGCAAGAGACAAGGGAATCGCGTCTGTACGCACAGAAGCAATAGCGGACCGTTTCCCTCGGAGTGAACGCGAAAGAGCCGTCTATATACTCGCAGACACGGGAACGTGCCTCAGTGCGGTCACAGAGGCAGCAGCTTTTGCACAGGTGCTCTGCTGATTCTGGCACTTTCCAGGCACACTCCTGAAAGTCGCGCACACTGCTGTTCACTCGCTAAACGACCTCTTGGGAAACACATCTCCGGTCGATGGACCGCTCAGATTGCTTCTCGTGTAACTGTGAACTGTGTCAGCGCAGGGAATCCGTCTCTGTTGAGCAGATGTCAATCCTGCCTCGCTTTTGCTTTGTTGCCTCTACCAAGATGATTTCCCGTTTCTCTCTTCACTGGAGCACGCAGACACAGCCAACGCACATCAAGTGTCAAGAGACACACTCTGCTGAGCTCAACGCTTGTGCAGATGCACATGTGCGACGAAGTCAACACACGTGCTTGTGGAGAGAAAGGAAGGGACTCCCAGGCGTGTGGAGCGACGGGGAGAAAGAGCGGGCGCTGAGGAACACAGTTTCAAACAGACTGTCTCCACACAAACAGGCACCTGTCTGCAGGTATCCTAGATCTTGATTCTTGAACTTGAGGAAACACGCGTCTGAGCAAAACTCCCAAACGCTTCCAGGAAAGACACAGGCTCTCCCACAAGCACACAAGTGTTTGCCCTCAGCTATAGATCAGGGACAAGCTTGTGAAAAGATGCCCTGCTATTCTTTCGCCTTATGGCATCATGTGTTTCGTTTCTCTTGGAGATCGATTGTTAAACGTCTTTCCTCCGGCGACTGTGAAGCATTTGCCAGCGGAGGAGAAGTAGCACGGAGCAGCATTCAGTACTGCCTACGAGTGTCTTTGCTACCCTACTAGCGGAGCTCCAAGAACAGGCACACATCTTCAGGTACCTTCCAAATGTGGATTCCCCTGCAGCCCCGTAGGCGGGCGTGCAGTACGCCAACCATCAACGGACGTTTTTCCCCTCAAGCCTGTCAGGACGTTGCTCGTCCGTCTTTCCCTCAATAGATGGGAGTAGGCGCGCTTGCGGATGTGTGCGTGTGTGTGGCCACGCGTTTGCTTAGGCATCAGTGTGTGAAAAGGTAGGTGCTTTTCTCTAGCTGCGTGTGCGTGCACGTGGTGCTGGGTGCACATCCCTGGGTGCTCGAGGTAAGGTTTCTGCATGGTTTTCGCTGAGGAATCGTGTGTGTGCACATGGACAAAGAGAAGGCGCAGCAACCAGGTTCCAGCGCCGAAGAAGGCAAAAGGCAAGGTTTCCGGCGCTATCTCCTTCTCTCCGCAGACCTAGTCGCGCAAAGCAAGCCGCTAAGCCGGCGACCGGCAAGAGAGCTACAACGAAGCATGCCGAACGGAGAAAATAGCAGCAGCGCATCTGTTCACACCTTGTTTCTGCCATGTGCTTGAACGCCAAGACGTTCGTGCTTCTGTGAGATGAAAGACGTCCTTCTGCATATGTGGTTGCTCACACCGGTGCACTTGTTAGTGTATCCATTCAGTCGTGGGCTGCGGGGCATTCAGAAGTGGCTCTGTGGAGACGTCTGCATAGAGGCAGCTGTCAGAACACGCACACTCGATTGTTCACCAAAACATATGCAGACGCGTCCTTAGCCTGTAGATTTGGATGCACAGAGTTCCCTGTGTTCGCAAGAGACAAGGGAATCGCGTCTGTACGCACAGAAGCAATAGCGGACCGTTTCCCTCGGAGTGAACGCGAAAGAGCCGTCTATATACTCGCAGACACGGGAACGTGCCTCAGTGCGGTCACAGAGGCAGCAGCTTTTGCACAGATGCTCTGGTGATTCTGGCACTTTCCAGGCACACTCCTGAAAGTCGCGCACACTGCTGTTCACTCGCTAAACGACCTCTTGGGAAACACGTCTCCGGTCGATGGACCGCTCAGATTGCTTCTCGTGTAACTGTGAACTGTGTCAGCGCAGGGAATCCGTCTCTGTTGAGCAGATGTCAATCCTGCCTCGCTTTTGCTTTGTTGCCTCTACCAAGATGATTTCCCGTTTCTCTCTTCACTGGAGCACGCAGACACAGCCAACGCACATCAAGTGTCAAGAGACACACTCTGCTGAGCTCAACGCTTGTGCAGATGCACATGTGCGACGAAGTCAACACACGTGCTTGTGGAGAGAAAGAAAGGGACTCCCAGGCGTGTGGAGCGACGGGGAGAAAGAGCGGGCGCTGAGGAACACAGTTTCAAACAGACTGTCTCCACACAAACAGGCACCTGTCTGCAGGTATCCTAGATCTTGATTCTTGAACTTGAGGAAACACGCGTCTGAGCAAAACTCCCAAACGCTTCCAGGAAAGACACAGGCTCTCCCACAAGCACACAAGTGTTTGCCCTCAGCTATAGATCAGGGACAAGCTTGTGAAGAGATGCCCTGCTATTCTTTCGCCTTATGGCATCATGTGTTTCGTTTCTCTTGGAGATCGATTGTTAAACGTCTTTCCTCCGGCGACTGTGAAGCATTTGCCAGCGGAGGAGAAGTAGCACGGAGCAGCATTCAGTACTGCCTACGAGTGTCTTTGCTACCCTACTAGCGGAGCTCCAAGAACAGGCACACATCTTCAGGTACCTTCCAAATGTGGATTCCCCTGCAGCCCCGTAGGCGGGCGTGCAGTACGCCAACCATCAACGGACGTTTTTCCCCTCAAGCCTGTCAGGACGTTGCTCGTCCGTCTTTCCCTCAATAGATGGGAGTAGGCGCGCTTGCGGATGTGTGCGTGTGTGTGGCCACGCGTTTGCTTAGGCATCAGTGTGTGAAAAGGTAGGTGCTTTTCTCTAGCTGCGTGTGCGTGCACGTGGTGCTGGGTGCACATCCCTGGGTGCTCGAGGTAAGGTTTCTGCATGGTTTTCGCTGAGGAATCGTGTGTGTGCACATGGACAAAGAGAAGGCGCAGCAACCAGGTTCCAGCGCCGAAGAAGGCAAAAGGCAAGGTTTCCGGCGCTATCTCCTTCTCTCCGCAGACCTAGTCGCGCAAAGCAAGCCGCTAAGCCGGCAACCGGCAAGAGAGCTACAACGAAGCATGCCGAACGGAGAAAATAGCAGCAGCGCATCTGTTCACACCTTGTTTCTGCCATGTGCTTGAACGCCAAGACGTTCGCGCTTCTGTGAGATGAAAGACGTCCTTCTGCATATGTGGTTGCTCACACCGGTGCACTTGTTAGTGTATCCATTCAGTCGTGGGCTGCGGGGCATTCAGAAGTGGCTCTGTGGAGACGTCTGCATAGAGGCAGCTGTCAGAACACGCACACTCGATTGTTCACCAAAACATATGCAGACGCGTCCTTAGCCGGTAGATTTGGATGCACAGAGTTCCCTGTGTTCGCAAGAGACAAGGGAATCGCGTCTGTACGCACAGAAGCAATAGCGGACCGTTTCCCTCAGAGTGAACGCGGAAGAGCCGTCTATGTACTCGGAGACATGGGAAGGTGCCTCAATGCGGTCACAGAGGCAGCAGCTTTTGCACAGATGCTCTGGTGATTCTGGCACTTTCCAGGCACACTCCTGAAAGTCGTGCACACTGCTGTTCACTCGCTAAACGACCTCTTGGGAAACACGTCTCCGGTCGATGGACCGCTCAGATTGCTTCTCGTGTAACTGTGAACTGTGTCAGCGCAGGGAATCCGTCTCTGTTGAGCAGATGTCAATCCTGCCTCGCTTTTGCTTTGTTGCCTCTACCAAGATGATTTCCCGTTTCTCTCTTCACTGGAGCACGCAGACACAGCCAACGCACATCAAGTGTCAAGAGACACACTCTGCTGAGCTCAACGCTTGTGCAGATGCACATGTGCGACGAAGTCAACACACGTGCTTGTGGAGAGAAAGAAAGGGACTCCCAGGCGTGTGGAGCGACGGGGAGAAAGAGCGGGCGCTGAGGAACACAGTTTCAAACAGACTGTCTCCACACAAACAGGCACCTGTCTGCAGGTATCCTAGATCTTGATTCTTGAACTTGAGGAAACACGCGTCTGAGCAAAACTCCCAAACGCTTCCAGGAAAGACACAGGCTCTCCCACAAGCACACAAGTGTTTGCCCTCAGCTATAGATCAGGGACAAGCTTGTGAAGAGATGCCCTGCTATTCTTTCGCCTTATGGCATCATGTGTTTCGTTTCTCTTGGAGATCGATTGTTAAACGTCTTTCCTAGGGCGACTGTGAAGCATTTGGCACCGGAGGAGAAGTAGCACGGAGCAGCATTCAGTACTGCCTACGAGTGTCTTTGCTACCCTACTAGCGGAGCTCCAAGAACAGGCACACATCTTCAGGTACCTTCCAAATGTGGATTCCCCTGCAGCCCCGTAGGCGGGCGTGCAGTACGCCAACCATCAACGGACGTTTTTCCCCTCAAGCCTGTCAGGACGTTGCTCGTCCGTCTTTCCCTCAATAGATGGGAGTAGGCGCGCTTGCGGATGTGTGCGTGTGTGTGGCCACGCGTTTGCTTAGGCATCAGTGTGTGAAAAGGTAGGTGCTTTTCTCTAGCTGCGTGTGCGTGCACGTGGTGCTGGGTGCACATCCCTGGGTGCTCGAGGTAAGGTTTCTGCATGGTTTTCGCTGAGGAGTCGTGTGTGTGCACATGGACAAAGAGAAGGCCCAGCAACCAGGTTCCAGCGCCGAAGAAGGCAAAAGGCAAGGTTTCCGGCGCTATCTCCTTCTCTCCGCAGACCTAGTCGCGCAAAGCAAGCCGCTAAGCCGGCGACCGGCAAGAGAGCTACAACGAAGCATGCCGAACGGAGAAAATAGCAGCAGCTCATCTGTTCACACCTTGTTTCTGCTATGTGCTTGAACGCCAAGACGTTCGCGCTTCTGTGAGATGAAAGACATCCTTCTGCATATGTGGTTGCTCACACCGGTGCACTTGTTAGTGTATCCATTCAGTCCTGGGCTGCGGGGCATTCAGAAGTGGCTCTGTGGAGACGTCTGCATAGAGGCAGCTGTCAGAACACGCACACTCGATTGTTCACCAAAACATATGCAGACGCGTCCTTAGCCGGTAGATTTGGATGCACAGAGTTCCCTGTGTTCGCAAGAGACAAGGGAATCGCGTCTGTACGCACAGAAGCAATAGCGGACCGTTTCCCTCGGAGTGAACGCGAAAGAGCCGTCTATATACTCGCAGACACGGGAACGTGCCTCAGTGCGGTCACAGAGGCAGCAGCTTTTGCACAGGTGCTCTGGTGATTCTGGCACTTTCCAGGCACACTCCTGAAAGCCGCGCACACTGCTGTTCACTCGCTAAACGACCTCTTGGGAAACACGTCTCCGGCCGATGGACCGCTCAGATTGCTTCTCGTGTAACTGTGAACTGTGTCAGCGCAGGGAATCCGTCTCTGTTGAGCAGATGTCAATCCTGCCTCGCTTTTGCTTTGTTGCCTCTACCAAGATGATTTCCCGTTTCTCTCTTCACTGGAGCACGCAGACACAGCCAACGCACATCAAGTGTCAAGAGACACACTCTGCTGAGCTCAACGCTTGTGCAGATGCACATGTGCGACGAAGTCAACACACGTGCTTGTGGAGAGAAAGAAAGGGACTCCCAGTCGTGTGGAGCGACGGGGAGAAAGAGCGGGCGCTGAGGAACACAGTTTCAAACAGACTGTCTCCACACAAACAGGCACCTGTCTGCAGGTATCCTAGATCTTGATTCTTGAACTTGAGGAAACACGCGTCTGAGCAAAACTCCCAAACGCTTCCAGGAAAGACACAGGCTCTCCCACAAGCACACAAGTGTTTGCCCTCAGCTATAGATCAGGGACAAGCTTGTGAAGAGATGCCCTGCTATTCTTTCGCCTTATGGCATCATGTGTTTCGTTTCTCTTGGAGATCGATTGTTAAACGTCTTTCCTCCGGCGACTGTGAAGCATTTGCCAGCGGAGGAGAAGTAGCACGGAGCAGCATTCAGTACTGCCTACGAGTGTCTTTGCTACCCTACTAGCGGAGCTCCAAGAACAGGCACACATCTTCAGGTACCTTCCAAATGTGGATTCCCCTGCAGCCCCGTAGGCGGGCGTGCAGTACGCCAACCATCAACGGACGTTTTTCCCCTCCAGCCTGTCAGGACGTTGCTCGTCCGTCTTTCCCTCAATAGATGGGAGTAGGCGCGCTTGCGGATGTGTGCGTGTGTGTGGCCACGCGTTTGCTTAGGCATCAGTGTGTGAAAAGGTAGGTGCTTTTCTCTAGCTGCGTGTGCGTGCACGTGGTGCTGGGTGCACATCCCTGGGTGCTCGAGGTAAGGTTTCTGCATGGTTTTCGCTGAGGAATCGTGTGTGTGCACATGGACAAAGAGAAGGCGCAGCAACCAGGTTCCAGCGCCGAAGAAGGCAAAAGGCAAGGTTTCCGGCGCTATCTCCTTCTCTCCGCAGACCTAGTCGCGCAAAGCAAGCCGCTAAGCCGGCGACCGGCAAGAGAGCTACAACGAAGCATGCCGAACGGAGAAAATAGCAGCAGCTCATCTGTTCACACCTTGTTTCTGCCATGTGCTTGAACGCCAAGACGTTCGCGCTTCTGTGAGATGAAAGACGTCCTTCTGCATATGTGGTTGCTCACACCGGTGCACTTGTTAGTGTATCCATTCAGTCCTGGGCTGCGGGGCATTCAGAAGTGGCTCTGTGGAGACGTCTGCATAGAGGCAGCTGTCAGAACACGCACACTCGATTGTTCACCAAAACATATGCAGACGCGTCCTTAGCCTGTAGATTTGGATGCACAGAGTTCCCTGTGTTCGCAAGAGACAAGGGAATCGCGTCTGTACGCACAGAAGCAATAGCGGACCGTTTCCCTCGGAGTGAACGCGAAAGAGCCGTCTATATACTCGCAGACACGGGAACGTGCCTCAATGCGGTCACAGAGGCAGCAGCTTTTGCACAGGTGCTCTGCTGATTCTGGCACTTTCCAGGCACACTCCTGAAAGTCGCGCACACTGCTGTTCACTCGCTAAACGACCTCTTGGGAAACACGTCTCCGGTCGATGGACCGCTCAGATTGCTTCTCGTGTAACTGTGAACTGTGTCAGCGCAGGGAATCCGTCTCTGTTGAGCAGATGTCAATCCTGCCTCGCTTTTGCTTTGTTGCCTCTACCAAGATGATTTCCCGTTTCTCTCTTCACTGGAGCACGCAGACACAGCCAACGCACATCAAGTGTCAAGAGACTCACTCTGCTGAGCTCAACGCTTGTGCAGATGCACATGTGCGACGAAATCATCACACGTGCTTGTGGAGAGAAAGAAAGGGACTCCCAGGCGTGTGGAGCGACGGGGAGAAAGAGCGGGCGCTGAGGAACACAGTTTCAAACAGACTGTCTCCACACAAACAGGCACCTGTCTGCAGGTATCCTAGATCTTGATTCTTGAACTTGAGGAAACACGCGTCTGAGCAAAACTCCCAAACGCTTCCAGGAAAGACACAGGCTCTCCCACAAGCACACAAGTGTTTGCCCTCAGCTATAGATCAGGGACAAGCTTGTGAAGAGATGCCCTGCTATTCTTTCGCCTTATGGCATCATGTGTTTCGTTTCTCTTGGAGATCGATTGTTAAACGTCTTTCCTCCGGCGACTGTGAAGCATTTGCCACCGGAGAAGAAGTAGCACGGAGCAGCATTCAGTACTGCCTACGAGTGTCTTTGCTACCCTACTAGCGGAGCTCCAAGAACAGGCACACATCTTCAGGTACCTTCCAAATGTGGATTCCCCTGCAGCCCCGTAGGCAGGCGTGCAGTACGCCAACCATCAACGGACGTTTTTCCCCTCAAGCCTGTCAGGACGTTGCTCGTCCGTCTTTCCCTCAATAGATGGGAGTAGGCGCGCTTGCGGATGTGTGCGTGTGTGTGGCCACGCGTTTGCTTAGGCATCAGTGTGTGAAAAGGTAGGTGCTTTTCTCTAGCTGCGTGTGCGTGCACGTGGTGCTGGGTGCACATCCCTGGGTGCTCGTGGAAACGTTTCTGCATGGTTTTCGCTGAGGAATCGTGTGTGTGCATATGGACAAAGAGAATGCGCAGCAACCAGGTTCCAGCGCCGAAGAAGGCAAAAGGCAAGGTTTCCGGCGCTATCTCCTTCTCTCCCCAGACCTAGTCGCGCAAAGCAAGCCGCTAAGCCGGCGACCAACAAGAGAGCTACAACGAAGCATGCCGAACGGAGAAAATAGCAGCAGCTCATCTGTTCACACCTTGTTTCTGCCATGTGCTTGAACGCCAAGACGTTCGCGCTTCTGTGAGATGAAAGACGTCCTTCTGCATATGTGCTTGCTCACACCGGTGCACTTGTTAGTGTATCCATTCAGTCGTGGGCTGCGGGGCATTCAGAAGTGGCTCTGTCTAGACGTCTGCATAGAGGCAGCTGTCAGAACACGCACACTCGATTGTTCACCAAAACATATGCAGACGCGTCCTTAGCCTGTAGATTTGGATGCACAGAGTTCCCTGTGTTCGCAAGAGACAAGGGAATCGCGTCTGTACGCACAGAAGCAATAGCGGACCGTTTCCCTCGGAGTGAACGCGAAAGAGCCGTCTATATACTCGCAGACACGGGAACGTGCCTCAGTGCGGTCACAGAGGCAGCAGCTTTTGCACAGGTGCTCTGCTGATTCTGGCACTTTCCAGGCACACTCCTGAAAGTCGCGCACACTGCTGTTCACTCGCTAAACGACCTCTTGGGAAACACGTCTCCGGTCGATGGACCGCTCAGATTGCTTCTCGTGTAACTGTGAACTGTGTCAGCGCAGGGAATCCGTCTCTGTTGAGCAGATGTCAATCCTGCCTCGCTTTTGCTTTGTTGCCTCTACCAAGATGATTTCCCGTTTCTCTCTTCACTGGAGCACGCAGACACAGCCAACGCACATCAAGTGTCAAGAGACTCACTCTGCTGAGCTCAACGCTTGTGCAGATGCACATGTGCGACGAAGTCAACACACGTGCTTGTGGAGAGAAAGAAAGGGACTCCCAGGCGTGTGGAGCGACGGGGAGAAAGAGCGGGCGCTGAGGAACACAGTTTCAAACAGACTGTCTCCACACAAACAGGCACCTGTCTGCAGGTATCCTAGATCTTGATTCTTGAACTTGAGGAAACACGCGTCTGAGCAAAACTCCCAAACGCTTCCAGGAAAGACACAGGCTCTCCCACAAGCACACAAGTGTTTGCCCTCAGCTATAGATCAGGGACAAGCTTGTGAAGAGATGCCCTGCTATTCTTTCGCCTTATGGCATCATGTGTTTCGTTTCTCTTGGAGATCGATTGTTAAACGTCTTTCCTCCGGCGACTGTGAAGCATTTGCCAGCGGAGGAGAAGTAGCACGGAGCAGCATTCAGTACTGCCTACGAGTGTCTTTGCTACCCTACTAGCGGAGCTCCAAGAACAGGCACACATCTTCAGGTACCTTCCAAATGTGGATTCCCCTGCAGCCCCGTAGGCGGGCGTGCAGTACGCCAACCATCAACGGACGTTTTTCCCCTCAAGCCTGTCAGGACGTTGCTCGTCCGTCTTTCCCTCAATAGATGGGAGTAGGCGCGCTTGCGGATGTGTGCGTGTGTGTGGCCACGCGTTTGCTTAGGCATCAGTGTGTGAAAAGGTAGGTGCTTTTCTCTAGCTGCGTGTGCGTGCACGTGGTGCTGGGTGCACATCTCTGGGTGCTCGTGGAAAGGTTTCTGCATGGTTTTCGCTGAGGAATCGTGTGTGTGCACATGGACAAAGAGAATGCGCAGCAACCAGGTTCCAGCGCCGAAGAAGGCAAAAGGCAAGGTTTCCGGCGCTATCTCCTTCTCTCCGCAGACCTAGTCGCGCAAAGCAAGCCGCTAAGCCGGCGACCGGCAAGAGAGCTACAACGAAGCATGCCGAACGGAGAAAATAGCAGCAGCGCATCTGTTCACACCTTGTTTCTGCCATGTGCTTGAACGCCAAGACGTTCGCGCTTCTGTGAGATGAAAGACGTCCTTCTGCATATGTGGTTGCTCACACCGGTGCACTTGTTAGTGTATCCATTCAGTCGTGGGCTGCGGGGCATTCAGAAGTGGCTCTGTGGAGACGTCTGCATAGAGGCAGCTGTCAGAACACGCACACTCGATTGTTCACCAAAACATATGCAGACGCGTCCTTAGCCTGTAGATTTGGATGCACAGAGTTCCCTGTGTTCGCAAGAGACAAGGGAATCGCGTCTGTACGCACAGAAGCAATAGCGGACCGTTTCCCTCGGAGTGAACGCGAAAGAGCCGTCTATATACTCGCAGACACGGGAACGTGCCTCAGTGCGGTCACAGAGGCAGCAGCTTTTGCACAGGTGCTCTGCTGATTCTGGCACTTTCCAGGCACACTCCTGAAAGTCGCGCACACTGCTGTTCACTCGCTAAACGACCTCTTGGGAAACACGTCTCCGGTCGATGGACCGCTCAGATTGCTTCTCGTGTAACTGTGAACTGTGTCAGCGCAGGGAATCCGTCTCTGTTGAGCAGATGTCAATCCTGCCTCGCTTTTGCTTTGTTGCCTCTACCAAGATGATTTCCCGTTTCTCTCTTCACTGGAGCACGCAGACACAGCCAACGCACATCAAGTGTCAAGAGACTCACTCTGCTGAGCTCAACGCTTGTGCAGATGCACATGTGCGACGAAGTCAACACACGTGCTTGTGGAGAGAAAGAAAGGGACTCCCAGGCGTGTGGAGCGACGGGGAGAAAGAGCGGGCGCTGAGGAACACAGTTTCAAACAGACTGTCTCCACACAAACAGGCACCTGTCTGCAGGTATCCTAGATCTTGATTCTTGAACTTGAGGAAACACGCGTCTGAGCAAAACTCCCAAACGCTTCCAGGAAAGACACAGGCTCTCCCACAAGCACACAAGTGTTTGCCCTCAGCTATAGATCAGGGACAAGCTTGTGAAGAGATGCCCTGCTATTCTTTCGCCTTATGGCATCATGTGTTTCGTTTCTCTTGGAGATCGATTGTTAAACGTCTTTCCTCCGGCGACTGTGAAGCATTTGCCAGCGGAGGAGAAGTAGCACGGAGCAGCATTCAGTACTGCCTACGAGTGTCTTTGCTACCCTACTAGCGGAGCTCCAAGAACAGGCACACATCTTCAGGTACCTTCCAAATGTGGATTCCCCTGCAGCCCCGTAGGCGGGCGTGCAGTACGCCAACCATCAACGGACGTTTTTCCCCTCAAGCCTGTCAGGACGTTGCTCGTCCGTCTTTCCCTCAATAGATGGGAGTAGGCGCGCTTGCGGATGTGTGCGTGTGTGTGGCCACGCGTTTGCTTAGGCATCAGTGTGTGAAAAGGTAGGTGCTTTTCTCTAGCTGCGTGTGCGTGCACGTGGTGCTGGGTGCACATCTCTGGGTGCTCGTGGAAAGGTTTCTGCATGGTTTTCGCTGAGGAATCGTGTGTGTGCACATGGACAAAGAGAATGCGCAGCAACCAGGTTCCAGCGCCGAAGAAGGCAAAAGGCAAGGTTTCCGGCGCTATCTCCTTCTCTCCGCAGACCTAGTCGCGCAAAGCAAGCCGCTAAGCCGGCGACCGGCAAGAGAGCTACAACAAAGCATGCCGAACGGAGAAAATAGCAGCAGCGCATCTGTTCACACCTTGTTTCTGCCATGTGCTTGAACGCCAAGACGTTCGCGCTTCTGTGAGATGAAAGACGTCCTTCTGCATATGTGGTTGCTCACACCGGTGCACTTGTTAGTGTATCCATTCAGTCGTGGGCTGCGGGGCATTCAGAAGTGGCTCTGTGGAGACGTCTGCATAGAGGCAGCTGTCAGAACACGCACACTCGATTGTTCACCAAAACATATGCAGACGCGTCCTTAGCCTGTAGATTTGGATGCACAGAGTTCCCTGTGTTCGCAAGAGACAAGGGAATCGCGTCTGTACGCACAGAAGCAATAGCGGACCGTTTCCCTCGGAGTGAACGCGAAAGAGCCGTCTATATACTCGCAGACACGGGAACGTGCCTCAGTGCGGTCACAGAGGCAGCAGCTTTTGCACAGGTGCTCTGCTGATTCTGGCACTTTCCAGGCACACTCCTGAAAGTCGCGCACACTGCTGTTCACTCGCTAAACGACCTCTTGGGAAACACGTCTCCGGTCGATGGACCGCTCAGATTGCTTCTCGTGTAACTGTGAACTGTGTCAGCGCAGGGAATCCGTCTCTGTTGAGCAGATGTCAATCCTGCCTCGCTTTTGCTTTGTTGCCTCTACCAAGATGATTTCCCGTTTCTCTCTTCACTGGAGCACGCAGACACAGCCAACGCACATCAAGTGTCAAGAGACTCACTCTGCTGAGCTCAACGCTTGTGCAGATGCACATGTGCGACGAAGTCAACACACGTGCTTGTGGAGAGAAAGAAAGGGACTCCCAGGCGTGTGGAGCGACGGGGAGAAAGAGCGGGCGCTGAGGAACACAGTTTCAAACAGACTGTCTCCACACAAACAGGCACCTGTCTGCAGGTATCCTAGATCTTGATTCTTGAACTTGAGGAAACACGCGTCTGAGCAAAACTCCCAAACGCTTCCAGGAAAGACACAGGCTCTCCCACAAGCACACAAGTGTTTGCCCTCAGCTATAGATCAGGGACAAGCTTGTGAAGAGATGCCCTGCTATTCTTTCGCCTTATGGCATCATGTGTTTCGTTTCTCTTGGAGATCGATTGTTAAACGTCTTTCCTCCGGCGACTGTGAAGCATTTGCCAGCGGAGGAGAAGTAGCACGGAGCAGCATTCAGTACTGCCTACGAGTGTCTTTGCTACCCTACTAGCGGAGCTCCAAGAACAGGCACACATCTTCAGGTACCTTCCAAATGTGGATTCCCCTGCAGCCCCGTAGGCGGGCGTGCAGTACGCCAACCATCAACGGACGTTTTTCCCCTCAAGCCTGTCAGGACGTTGCTCGTCCGTCTTTCCCTCAATAGATGGGAGTAGGCGCGCTTGCGGATGTGTGCGTGTGTGTGGCCACGCGTTTGCTTAGGCATCAGTGTGTGAAAAGGTAGGTGCTTTTCTCTAGCTGCGTGTGCGTGCACGTGGTGCTGGGTGCACATCTCTGGGTGCTCGTGGAAAGGTTTCTGCATGGTTTTCGCTGAGGAATCGTGTGTGTGCACATGGACAAAGAGAATGCGCAGCAACCAGGTTCCAGCGCCGAAGAAGGCAAAAGGCAAGGTTTCCGGCGCTATCTCCTTCTCTCCGCAGACCTAGTCGCGCAAAGCAAGCCGCTAAGCCGGCGACCGGCAAGAGAGCTACAACGAAGCATGCCGAACGGAGAAAATAGCAGCAGCGCATCTGTTCACACCTTGTTTCTGCCATGTGCTTGAACGCCAAGACGTTCGCGCTTCTGTGAGATGAAAGACGTCCTTCTGCATATGTGGTTGCTCACACCGGTGCACTTGTTAGTGTATCCATTCAGTCCTGGGCTGCGGGGCATTCAGAAGTGGCTCTGTGGAGACGTCTGCATAGAGGCAGCTGTCAGAACACGCACACTCGATTGTTCACCAAAACATATGCAGACGCGTCCTTAGCCTGTAGATTTGGATGCACAGAGTTCCCTGTGTTCGCAAGAGACAAGGGAATCGCGTCTGTACGCACAGAAGCAATAGCGGACCGTTTCCCTCGGAGTGAACGCGAAAGAGCCGTCTATATACTCGCAGACACGGGAACGTGCCTCAGTGCGGTCACAGAGGCAGCAGCTTTTGCACAGGTGCTCTGCTGATTCTGGCACTTTCCAGGCACACTCCTGAAAGTCGCGCACACTGCTGTTCACTCGCTAAACGACCTCTTGGGAAACACGTCTCCGGTCGATGGACCGCTCAGATTGCTTCTCGTGTAACTGTGAACTGTGTCAGCGCAGGGAATCCGTCTCTGTTGAGCAGATGTCAATCCTGCCTCGCTTTTGCTTTGTTGCCTCTACCAAGATGATTTCCCGTTTCTCTCTTCACTGGAGCACGCAGACACAGCCAACGCACATCAAGTGTCAAGAGACACACTCTGCTGAGCTCAACGCTTGTGCAGATGCACATGTGCGACGAAGTCAACACACGTGCTTGTGGAGAGAAAGAAAGGGACTCCCAGGCGTGTGGAGCGACGGGGAGAAAGAGCGGGCGCTGAGGAACACAGTTTCAAACAGACTGTCTCCACACAAACAGGCACCTGTCTGCAGGTATCCTAGATCTTGATTCTTGAACTTGAGGAAACACGCGTCTGAGCAAAACTCCCAAACGCTTCCAGGAAAGACACAGGCTCTCCCACAAGCACACAAGTGTTTGCCCTCAGCTATAGATCAGGGACAAGCTTGTGAAGAGATGCCCTGCTATTCTTTCGCCTTATGGCATCATGTGTTTCGTTTCTCTTGGAGATCGATTGTTAAACGTCTTTCCTAGGGCGACTGTGAAGCATTTGGCACCGGAGGAGAAGTAGCACGGAGCAGCATTCAGTACTGCCTACGAGTGTCTTTGCTACCCTACTAGCGGAGCTCCAAGAACAGGCACACATCTTCAGGTACCTTCCAAATGTGGATTCCCCTGCAGCCCCGTAGGCGGGCGTGCAGTACGCCAACCATCAACGGACGTTTTTCCCCTCAAGCCTGTCAGGACGTTGCTCGTCCGTCTTTCCCTCAATAGATGGGAGTAGGCGCGCTTGCGGATGTGTGCGTGTGTGTGGCCACGCGTTTGCTTAGGCATCAGTGTGTGAAAAGGTAGGTGCTTTTCTCTAGCTGCGTGTGCGTGCACGTGGTGCTGGGTGCACATCCCTGGGTGCTCGTGGAAAGGTTTCTGCATGGTTTTCGCTGAGGAATCGTGTGTGTGCACATGGACAAAGAGAAGGCGCAGCAACCAGGTTCCAGCGCCGAAGAAGGCAAAAGGCAAGGTTTCCGGCGCTATCTCCTTCTCTCCGCAGACCTAGTCGCCCAAAGCAAGCCGCTAAGCCGGCGACCGGCAAGAGAGCTACAACGAAGCATGCCGAACGGAGAAAATAGCAGCAGCTCATCTGTTCACACCTTGTTTCTGCCATGTGCTTGAACGCCAAGACGTTCGCGCTTCTGTGAGATGAAAGACGTCCTTCTGCATATGTGCTTGCTCACACCGGTGCACTTGTTAGTGTATCCATTCAGTCGTGGGCTGCGGGGCATTCAGAAGTGGCTCTGTGGAGACGTCTGCATAGAGGCAGCTGTCAGAACACGCACACTCGATTGTTCACCAAAACATATGCAGACGCGTCCTTAGCCTGTAGATTTGGATGCACAGAGTTCCCTGTGTTCGCAAGAGACAAGGGAATCGCGTCTGTACGCACAGAAGCAATAGCGGACCGTTTCCCTCGGAGTGAACGCGAAAGAGCCGTCTATATACTCGCAGACACGGGAACGTGCCTCAGTGCGGTCACAGAGGCAGCAGCTTTTGCACAGGTGCTCTGCTGATTCTGGCACTTTCCAGGCACACTCCTGAAAGTCGCGCACACTGCTGTTCACTCGCTAAACGACCTCTTGGGAAACACGTCTCCGGTCGATGGACCGCTCAGATTGCTTCTCGTGTAACTGTGAACTGTGTCAGCGCAGGGAATCCGTCTCTGTTGAGCAGATGTCAATCCTGCCTCGCTTTTGCTTTGTTGCCTCTACCAAGATGATTTCCCGTTTCTCTCTTCACTGGAGCACGCAGACACAGCCAACGCACATCAAGTGTCAAGAGACTCACTCTGCTGAGCTCAACGCTTGTGCAGATGCACATGTGCGACGAAGTCAACACACGTGCTTGTGGAGAGAAAGAAAGGGACTCCCAGGCGTGTGGAGCGACGGGGAGAAAGAGCGGGCGCTGAGGAACACAGTTTCAAACAGACTGTCTCCACACAAACAGGCACCTGTCTGCAGGTATCCTAGATCTTGATTCTTGAACTTGAGGAAACACGCGTCTGAGCAAAACTCCCAAACGCTTCCAGGAAAGACACAGGCTCTCCCACAAGCACACAAGTGTTTGCCCTCAGCTATAGATCAGGGACAAGCTTGTGAAGAGATGCCCTGCTATTCTTTCGCCTTATGGCATCATGTGTTTCGTTTCTCTTGGAGATCGATTGTTAAACGTCTTTCCTCCGGCGACTGTGAAGCATTTGCCAGCGGAGGAGAAGTAGCACGGAGCAGCATTCAGTACTGCCTACGAGTGTCTTTGCTACCCTACTAGCGGAGCTCCAAGAACAGGCACACATCTTCAGGTACCTTCCAAATGTGGATTCCCCTGCAGCCCCGTAGGCGGGCGTGCAGTACGCCAACCATCAACGGACGTTTTTCCCCTCAAGCCTGTCAGGACGTTGCTCGTCCGTCTTTCCCTCAATAGATGGGAGTAGGCGCGCTTGCGGATGTGTGCGTGTGTGTGGCCACGCGTTTGCTTAGGCATCAGTGTGTGAAAAGGTAGGTGCTTTTCTCTAGCTGCGTGTGCGTGCACGTGGTGCTGGGTGCACATCTCTGGGTGCTCGTGGAAAGGTTTCTGCATGGTTTTCGCTGAGGAATCGTGTGTGTGCACATGGACAAAGAGAATGCGCAGCAACCAGGTTCCAGCGCCGAAGAAGGCAAAAGGCAAGGTTTCCGGCGCTATCTCCTTCTCTCCGCAGACCTAGTCGCGCAAAGCAAGCCGCTAAGCCGGCGACCGGCAAGAGAGCTACAACGAAGCATGCCGAACGGAGAAAATAGCAGCAGCGCATCTGTTCACACCTTGTTTCTGCCATGTGCTTGAACGCCAAGACGTTCGCGCTTCTGTGAGATGAAAGACGTCCTTCTGCATATGTGGTTGCTCACACCGGTGCACTTGTTAGTGTATCCATTCAGTCGTGGGCTGCGGGGCATTCAGAAGTGGCTCTGTGGAGACGTCTGCATAGAGGCAGCTGTCAGAACACGCACACTCGATTGTTCACCAAAACATATGCAGACGCGTCCTTAGCCTGTAGATTTGGATGCACAGAGTTCCCTGTGTTCGCAAGAGACAAGGGAATCGCGTCTGTACGCACAGAAGCAATAGCGGACCGTTTCCCTCGGAGTGAACGCGAAAGAGCCGTCTATATACTCGCAGACACGGGAACGTGCCTCAGTGCGGTCACAGAGGCAGCAGCTTTTGCACAGGTGCTCTGCTGATTCTGGCACTTTCCAGGCACACTCCTGAAAGTCGCGCACACTGCTGTTCACTCGCTAAACGACCTCTTGGGAAACACGTCTCCGGTCGATGGACCGCTCAGATTGCTTCTCGTGTAACTGTGAACTGTGTCAGCGCAGGGAATCCGTCTCTGTTGAGCAGATGTCAATCCTGCCTCGCTTTTGCTTTGTTGCCTCTACCAAGATGATTTCCCGTTTCTCTCTTCACTGGAGCACGCAGACACAGCCAACGCACATCAAGTGTCAAGAGACTCACTCTGCTGAGCTCAACGCTTGTGCAGATGCACATGTGCGACGAAGTCAACACACGTGCTTGTGGAGAGAAAGAAAGGGACTCCCAGGCGTGTGGAGCGACGGGGAGAAAGAGCGGGCGCTGAGGAACACAGTTTCAAACAGACTGTCTCCACACAAACAGGCACCTGTCTGCAGGTATCCTAGATCTTGATTCTTGAACTTGAGGAAACACGCGTCTGAGCAAAACTCCCAAACGCTTCCAGGAAAGACACAGGCTCTCCCACAAGCACACAAGTGTTTGCCCTCAGCTATAGATCAGGGACAAGCTTGTGAAGAGATGCCCTGCTATTCTTTCGCCTTATGGCATCATGTGTTTCGTTTCTCTTGGAGATCGATTGTTAAACGTCTTTCCTCCGGCGACTGTGAAGCATTTGCCAGCGGAGGAGAAGTAGCACGGAGCAGCATTCAGTACTGCCTACGAGTGTCTTTGCTACCCTACTAGCGGAGCTCCAAGAACAGGCACACATCTTCAGGTACCTTCCAAATGTGGATTCCCCTGCAGCCCCGTAGGCGGGCGTGCAGTACGCCAACCATCAACGGACGTTTTTCCCCTCAAGCCTGTCAGGACGTTGCTCGTCCGTCTTTCCCTCAATAGATGGGAGTAGGCGCGCTTGCGGATGTGTGCGTGTGTGTGGCCACGCGTTTGCTTAGGCATCAGTGTGTGAAAAGGTAGGTGCTTTTCTCTAGCTGCGTGTGCGTGCACGTGGTGCTGGGTGCACATCTCTGGGTGCTCGTGGAAAGGTTTCTGCATGGTTTTCGCTGAGGAATCGTGTGTGTGCACATGGACAAAGAGAATGCGCAGCAACCAGGTTCCAGCGCCGAAGAAGGCAAAAGGCAAGGTTTCCGGCGCTATCTCCTTCTCTCCGCAGACCTAGTCGCGCAAAGCAAGCCGCTAAGCCGGCGACCGGCAAGAGAGCTACAACGAAGCATGCCGAACGGAGAAAATAGCAGCAGCGCATCTGTTCACACCTTGTTTCTGCCATGTGCTTGAACGCCAAGACGTTCGCGCTTCTGTGAGATGAAAGACGTCCTTCTGCATATGTGGTTGCTCACACCGGTGCACTTGTTAGTGTATCCATTCAGTCGTGGGCTGCGGGGCATTCAGAAGTGGCTCTGTGGAGACGTCTGCATAGAGGCAGCTGTCAGAACACGCACACTCGATTGTTCACCAAAACATATGCAGACGCGTCCTTAGCCTGTAGATTTGGATGCACAGAGTTCCCTGTGTTCGCAAGAGACAAGGGAATCGCGTCTGTACGCACAGAAGCAATAGCGGACCGTTTCCCTCGGAGTGAACGCGAAAGAGCCGTCTATATACTCGCAGACACGGGAACGTGCCTCAGTGCGGTCACAGAGGCAGCAGCTTTTGCACAGGTGCTCTGCTGATTCTGGCACTTTCCAGGCACACTCCTGAAAGTCGCGCACACTGCTGTTCACTCGCTAAACGACCTCTTGGGAAACACGTCTCCGGTCGATGGACCGCTCAGATTGCTTCTCGTGTAACTGTGAACTGTGTCAGCGCAGGGAATCCGT
This sequence comes from Patagioenas fasciata, assembly GCF_037038585.1. Taxonomy (NCBI): domain Eukaryota; kingdom Metazoa; phylum Chordata; class Aves; order Columbiformes; family Columbidae; genus Patagioenas; species Patagioenas fasciata. The sequence goes on from NW_027288644.1 coordinate 946,576, forward strand.
CTCTGTTGAGCAGATGTCAATCCTGCCTCGCTTTTGCTTTGTTGCCTCTACCAAGATGATTTCCCGTTTCTCTCTTCACTGGAGCACGCAGACACAGCCAACGCACATCAAGTGTCAAGAGACTCACTCTGCTGAGCTCAACGCTTGTGCAGATGCACATGTGCGACGAAGTCAACACACGTGCTTGTGGAGAGAAAGAAAGGGACTCCCAGGCGTGTGGAGCGACGGGGAGAAAGAGCGGGCGCTGAGGAACACAGTTTCAAACAGACTGTCTCCACACAAACAGGCACCTGTCTGCAGGTATCCTAGATCTTGATTCTTGAACTTGAGGAAACACGCGTCTGAGCAAAACTCCCAAACGCTTCCAGGAAAGACACAGGCTCTCCCACAAGCACACAAGTGTTTGCCCTCAGCTATAGATCAGGGACAAGCTTGTGAAGAGATGCCCTGCTATTCTTTCGCCTTATGGCATCATGTGTTTCGTTTCTCTTGGAGATCGATTGTTAAACGTCTTTCCTCCGGCGACTGTGAAGCATTTGCCAGCGGAGGAGAAGTAGCACGGAGCAGCATTCAGTACTGCCTACGAGTGTCTTTGCTACCCTACTAGCGGAGCTCCAAGAACAGGCACACATCTTCAGGTACCTTCCAAATGTGGATTCCCCTGCAGCCCCGTAGGCGGGCGTGCAGTACGCCAACCATCAACGGACGTTTTTCCCCTCAAGCCTGTCAGGACGTTGCTCGTCCGTCTTTCCCTCAATAGATGGGAGTAGGCGCGCTTGCGGATGTGTGCGTGTGTGTGGCCACGCGTTTGCTTAGGCATCAGTGTGTGAAAAGGTAGGTGCTTTTCTCTAGCTGCGTGTGCGTGCACGTGGTGCTGGGTGCACATCTCTGGGTGCTCGTGGAAAGGTTTCTGCATGGTTTTCGCTGAGGAATCGTGTGTGTGCACATGGACAAAGAGAATGCGCAGCAACCAGGTTCCAGCGCCGAAGAAGGCAAAAGGCAAGGTTTCCGGCGCTATCTCCTTCTCTCCGCAGACCTAGTCGCCCAAAGCAAGCCGCTAAGCCGGCGACCGGCAAGAGAGCTACAACGAAGCATGCCGAACGGAGAAAATAGCAGCAGCGCATCTGTTCACACCTTGTTTCTGCCATGTGCTTGAACGCCAAGACGTTCGCGCTTCTGTGAGATGAAAGACGTCCTTCTGCATATGTGGTTGCTCACACCGGTGCACTTGTTAGTGTATCCATTCAGTCCTGGGCTGCGGGGCATTCAGAAGTGGCTCTGTGGAGACGTCTGCATAGAGGCAGCTGTCAGAACACGCACACTCGATTGTTCACCAAAACATATGCAGACGCGTCCTTAGCCTGTAGATTTGGATGCACAGAGTTCCCTGTGTTCGCAAGAGACAAGGGAATCGCGTCTGTACGCACAGAAGCAATAGCGGACTGTTTCCCTCGGAGTGAACGCGAAAGAGCCGTCTATATACTCGCAGACACGGGAACGTGCCTCAGTGCGGTCACAGAGGCAGCAGCTTTTGCACAGGTGCTCTGCTGATTCTGGCACTTTCCAGGCACACTCCTGAAAGTCGCGCACACTGCTGTTCACTCGCTAAACGACCTCTTGGGAAACACGTCTCCGGTCGATGGACCGCTCAGATTGCTTCTCGTGTAACTGTGAACTGTGTCAGCGCAGGGAATCCGTCTCTGTTGAGCAGATGTCAATCCTGCCTCGCTTTTGCTTTGTTGCCTCTACCAAGATGATTTCCCGTTTCTCTCTTCACTGGAGCACGCAGACACAGCCAACGCACATCAAGTGTCAAGAGACACACTCTGCTGAGCTCAACGCTTGTGCAGATGCACATGTGCGACGAAGTCAACACACGTGCTTGTGGAGAGAAAGAAAGGGACTCCCAGGCGTGTGGAGCGACGGGGAGAAAGAGCGGGCGCTGAGGAACACAGTTTCAAACAGACTGTCTCCACACAAACAGGCACCTGTCTGCAGGTATCCTAGATCTTGATTCTTGAACTTGAGGAAACACGCGTCTGAGCAAAACTCCCAAACGCTTCCAGGAAAGACACAGGCTCTCCCACAAGCACACAAGTGTTTGCCCTCAGCTATAGATCAGGGACAAGCTTGTGAAGAGATGCCCTGCTATTCTTTCGCCTTATGGCATCATGTGTTTCGTTTCTCTTGGAGATCGATTGTTAAACGTCTTTCCTAGGGCGACTGTGAAGCATTTGGCACCGGAGGAGAAGTAGCACGGAGCAGCATTCAGTACTGCCTACGAGTGTCTTTGCTACCCTACTAGCGGAGCTCCAAGAACAGGCACACATCTTCAGGTACCTTCCAAATGTGGATTCCCCTGCAGCCCCGTAGGCGGGCGTGCAGTACGCCAACCATCAACGGACGTTTTTCCCCTCAAGCCTGTCAGGACGTTGCTCGTCCGTCTTTCCCTCAATAGATGGGAGTAGGCGCGCTTGCGGATGTGTGCGTGTGTGTGGCCACGCGTTTGCTTAGGCATCAGTGTGTGAAAAGGTAGGTGCTTTTCTCTAGCTGCGTGTGCGTGCACGTGGTGCTGGGTGCACATCCCTGGGTGCTCGTGGAAAGGTTTCTGCATGGTTTTCGCTGAGGAATCGTGTGTGTGCACATGGACAAAGAGAAGGCGCAGCAACCAGGTTCCAGCGCCGAAGAAGGCAAAAGGCAAGGTTTCCGGCGCTATCTCCTTCTCTCCGCAGACCTAGTCGCGCAAAGCAAGCCGCTAAGCCGGCGACCGGCAAGAGAGCTACAACGAAGCATGCCGAACGGAGAAAATAGCAGCAGCGCATCTGTTCACACCTTGTTTCTGCCATGTGCTTGAACGCCAAGACGTTCGCGCTTCTGTGAGATGAAAGACGTCCTTCTGCATATGTGGTTGCTCACACCGGTGCACTTGTTAGTGTATCCATTCAGTCCTGGGCTGCGGGGCATTCAGAAGTGGCTCTGTGGAGACGTCTGCATAGAGGCAGCTGTCAGAACACGCACACTCGATTGTTCACCAAAACATATGCAGACGCGTCCTTAGCCTGTAGATTTGGATGCACAGAGTTCCCTGTGTTCGCAAGAGACAAGGGAATCGCGTCTGTACGCACAGAAGCAATAGCGGACCGTTTCCCTCGGAGTGAACGCGAAAGAGCCGTCTATATACTCGCAGACACGGGAACGTGCCTCAGTGCGGTCACAGAGGCAGCAGCTTTTGCACAGGTGCTCTGGTGATTCTGGCACTTTCCAGGCACACTCCTGAAAGTCGCGCACACTGCTGTTCACTCACTAAACGACCTCTTGGGAAACACGTCTCCGGTCGATGGACTGCTCAGATTGCTTCTCGTGTAACTGTGAACTGTGTCAGCGCAGGGAATCCGTCTCTGTTGAGCAGATGTCAATCCTGCCTCGCTTTTGCTTTGTTGCCTCTACCAAGATGATTTCCCGTTTCTCTCTTCACTGGAGCACGCAGACACAGCCAACGCACATCAAGTGTCAAGAGACACACTCTGCTGAGCTCAACGCTTGTGCAGATGCACATGTGCAACGAAGTCAACACACGTGCTTGTGGAGAGAAAGAAAGGGACTCCCAGGCGTGTAGAGCGACGGGGAGAAAGAGCGGGCGCTGAGGAACACAGTTTCAAACAGACTGTCTCCACACAAACAGGCACCTGTCTGCAGGTATCCTAGATCTTGATTCTTGAACTTGAGGAAACACGCGTCTGAGCAAAACTCCCAAACGCTTCCAGGAAAGACACAGGCTCTCCCACAAGCACACAAGTGTTTGCCCTCAGCTATAGATCAGGGACAAGCTTGTGAAGAGATGCCCTGCTATTCTTTCGCCTTATGGCATCATGTGTTTCGTTCCTCTTGGAGATCGATTGTTAAACGTCTTTCCTAGGGCGACTGTGAAGCATTTGCCAGCGGAGGAGAAGTAGCACGGAGCAGCATTCAGTACTGCCTACGAGTGTCTTTGCTACCCTACTAGCGGAGCTCCAAGAACAGGCACACATCTTCAGGTACCTTCCAAATGTGGATTCCCCTGCAGCCCCGTAGGCGGGCGTGCAGTACGCCAACCATCAACGGACGTTTTTCCCCTCAAGCCTGTCAGGACGTTGCTCGTCCGTCTTTCCCTCAATAGATGGGAGTAGGCGCGCTTGCGGATGTGTGCGTGTGTGTGGCCACGCGTTTGCTTAGGCATCAGTGTGTGAAAAGGTAGGTGCTTTTCTCTAGCTGCGTGTGCGTGCACGTGGTGCTGGGTGCACATCCCTGGGTGCTCGAGGTAAGGTTTCTGCATGGTTTTCGCTGAGGAATCGTGTGTGTGCACATGGACAAAGAGAAGGCGCAGCAACCAGGTTCCAGCGCCGAAGAAGGCAAAAGGCAAGGTTTCCGGCACTATCTCCTTCTCTCCGCAGACCTAGTCGCGCAAAGCAAGCCGCTAAGCCGGCGACCGGCAAGAGAGCTACAACGAAGCATGCCGAACGGAGAAAATAGCAGCAGCTCATCTGTTCACACCTTGTTTCTGCCATGTGCTTGAACGCCAAGACGTTCGCGCTTCTGTGAGATGAAAGACGTCCTTCTGCATATGTGGTTGCTCACACCGGTGCACTTGTTAGTGTATCCATTCAGTCGTGGGCTGCGGGGCATTCAGAAGTGGCTCTGTGGAGACGTCTGCATAGAGGCAGCTGTCAGAACACGCACACTCGATTGTTCACCAAAACATATGCAGACGCGTCCTTAGCCTGTAGATTTGGATGCACAGAGTTCCCTGTGTTCACAAGAGACAAGGGAATCGCGTCTGTACGCACAGAAGCAATAGCGGACCGTTTCCCTCGGAGTGAACGCGAAAGAGCCGTCTATATACTCGCAGACACGGGAACGTGCCTCAGTGCGGTCACAGAGGCAGCAGCTTTTGCACAGATGCTCTGGTGATTCTGGCACTTTCCAGGCACACTCCTGAAAGTCGCGCACACTGCTGTTCACTCGCTAAACGACCTCTTGGGAAACACGTCTCCGGTCGATGGAGCTCTCAGATTGCTTCTCGTGTAACTGTGAACTGTGTCAGCGCAGGGAATCCGTCTCTGTTGAGCAGATGTCAATCCTGCCTCGCTTTTGCTTTGTTGCCTCTACCAAGATGATTTCCCGTTTCTCTCTTCACTGGAGCACGCAGACACAGCCAACGCACATCAAGTGTCAAGAGACTCACTCTGCTGAGCTCAATGCTTGTGCAGATGCACATGTGCGACGAAGTCAACACACGTGCTTGTGGAGAGAAAGAAAGGGACTCCCAGGCGTGTGGAGCGACGGGGAGAAAGAGCGGGCGCTGAGGAACACAGTTTCAAACAGACTGTCTCCACACAAACAGGCACCTGTCTGCAGGTATCCTAGATCTTGATTCTTGAACTTGAGGAAACACGCGTCTGAGCAAAACTCCCAAACGCTTCCAGGAAAGACACAGGCTCTCCCACAAGCACACAAGTGTTTGCCCTCAGCTATAGATCAGGGACAAGCTTGTGAAGAGATGCCCTGCTATTCTTTCGCCTCATGGCATCATGTGTTTCGTTTCTCTTGGAGATCGATTGTTAAACGTCTTTCCTCCGGCGACTGTGAAGCATTTGCCAGCGGAGGAGAAGTAGCACGGAGCAGCATTCAGTACTGCCTACGAGTGTCTTTGCTACCCTACTAGCGGAGCTCCAAGAACAGGCACACATCTTCAGGTACCTTCCAAATGTGGATTCCCCTGCAGCCCCGTAGGCGGGCGTGCAGTACGCCAACCATCAACGGACGTTTTTCCCCTCAAGCCTGTCAGGACGTTGCTCGTCCGTCTTTCCCTCAATAGATGGGAGTAGGCGCGCTTGCGGATGTGTGCGTGTGTGTGGCCACGCGTTTGCTTAGGCATCAGTGTGTGAAAAGGTAGGTGCTTTTCTCTAGCTGCGTGTGCGTGCACGTGGTGCTGGGTGCACATCTCTGGGTGCTCGTGGAAAGGTTTCTGCATGGTTTTCGCTGAGGAATCGTGTGTGTGCACATGGACAAAGAGAATGCGCAGCAACCAGGTTCCAGCGCCGAAGAAGGCAAAAGGCAAGGTTTCCGGCGCTATCTCCTTCTCTCCGCAGACCTAGTCGCGCAAAGCAAGCCGCTAAGCCGGCGACCGGCAAGAGAGCTACAACGAAGCATGCCGAACGGAGAAAATAGCAGCAGCGCATCTGTTCACACCTTGTTTCTGCCATGTGCTTGAACGCCAAGACGTTCGCGCTTCTGTGAGATGAAAGACGTCCTTCTGCATATGTGGTTGCTCACACCGGTGCACTTGTTAGTGTATCCATTCAGTCGTGGGCTGCGGGGCATTCAGAAGTGGCTCTGTGGAGACGTCTGCATAGAGGCAGCTGTCAGAACACGCACACTCGATTGTTCACCAAAACATATGCAGACGCGTCCTTAGCCTGTAGATTTGGATGCACAGAGTTCCCTGTGTTCGCAAGATACAAGGGAATCGCGTCTGTACGCACAGAAGCAATAGCGGACCGTTTCCCTCGGAGTGAACGCGAAAGAGCCGTCTATATACTCGCAGACACGCGAACGTGCCTCAGTGCGGTCACAGAGGCAGCAGCTTTTGCACAGGTGCTCTGGTGATTCTGGCACTTTCCAGGCACACTCCTGAAAGTCGCGCACACTGCTGTTCACTCGCTAAACGACCTCTTGGGAAACACGTCTCCGGCCGATGGACCGCTCAGATTGCTTCTCGTGTAACTGTGAACTGTGTCAGCGCAGGGAATCCGTCTCTGTTGAGCAGATGTCAATCCTGCCTCGCTTTTGCTTTGTTGCCTCTACCAAGATGATTTCCCGTTTCTCTCTTCACTGGAGCACGCAGACACAGCCAACGCACATCAAGTGTCAAGAGACACACTCTGCTGAGCTCAACGCTTGTGCAGATGCACATGTGCGACGAAGTCAACACACGTGCTTGTGGAGAGAAAGAAAGGGACTCCCAGGCGTGTGGAGCGACGGGGAGAAAGAGCGGGCGCTGAGGAACACAGTTTCAAACAGACTGTCTCCACACAAACAGGCACCTGTCTGCAGGTATCCTAGATCTTGATTCTTGAACTTGAGGAAACACGCGTCTGAGCAAAACTCCCAAACGCTTCCAGGAAAGACACAGGCTCTCCCACAAGCACACAAGTGTTTGCCCTCAGCTATAGATCAGGGACAAGCTTGTGAAGAGATGCCCTGCTATTCTTTCGCCTCATGGCATCATGTGTTTCGTTTCTCTTGGAGATCGATTGTTAAACGTCTTTCCTCCGGCGACTGTGAAGCATTTGCCAGCGGAGGAGAAGTAGCACGGAGCAGCATTCAGTACTGCCTACGAGTGTCTTTGCTACCCTACTAGCGGAGCTCCAAGAACAGGCACACATCTTCAGGTACCTTCCAAATGTGGATTCCCCTGCAGCCCCGTAGGCGGGCGTGCAGTACGCCAACCATCAACGGACGTTTTTCCCCTCAAGCCTGTCAGGACGTTGCTCGTCCGTCTTTCCCTCAATAGATGGGAGTAGGCGCGCTTGCGGATGTGTGCGTGTGTGTGGCCACGCGTTTGCTTAGGCATCAGTGTGTGAAAAGGTAGGTGCTTTTCTCTAGCTGCGTGTGCGTGCACGTGGTGCTGGGTGCACATCTCTGGGTGCTCGTGGAAAGGTTTCTGCATGGTTTTCGCTGAGGAATCGTGTGTGTGCACATGGACAAAGAGAATGCGCAGCAACCAGGTTCCAGCGCCGAAGAAGGCAAAAGGCAAGGTTTCCGGCGCTATCTCCTTCTCTCCGCAGACCTAGTCGCGCAAAGCAAGCCGCTAAGCCGGCGACCGGCAAGAGAGCTACAACGAAGCATGCCGAACGGAGAAAATAGCAGCAGCGCATCTGTTCACACCTTGTTTCTGCCATGTGCTTGAACGCCAAGACGTTCGCGCTTCTGTGAGATGAAAGACGTCCTTCTGCATATGTGGTTGCTCACACCGGTGCACTTGTTAGTGTATCCATTCAGTCGTGGGCTGCGGGGCATTCAGAAGTGGCTCTGTGGAGACGTCTGCATAGAGGCAGCTGTCAGAACACGCACACTCGATTGTTCACCAAAACATATGCAGACGCGTCCTTAGCCTGTAGATTTGGATGCACAGAGTTCCCTGTGTTCGCAAGATACAAGGGAATCGCGTCTGTACGCACAGAAGCAATAGCGGACCGTTTCCCTCGGAGTGAACGCGAAAGAGCCGTCTATATACTCGCAGACACGCGAACGTGCCTCAGTGCGGTCACAGAGGCAGCAGCTTTTGCACAGGTGCTCTGGTGATTCTGGCACTTTCCAGGCACACTCCTGAAAGTCGCGCACACTGCTGTTCACTCGCTAAACGACCTCTTGGGAAACACGTCTCCGGCCGATGGACCGCTCAGATTGCTTCTCGTGTAACTGTGAACTGTGTCAGCGCAGGGAATCCGTCTCTGTTGAGCAGATGTCAATCCTGCCTCGCTTTTGCTTTGTTGCCTCTACCAAGATGATTTCCCGTTTCTCTCTTCACTGGAGCACGCAGACACAGCCAACGCACATCAAGTGTCAAGAGACACACTCTGCTGAGCTCAACGCTTGTGCAGATGCACATGTGCGACGAAGTCAACACACGTGCTTGTGGAGAGAAAGAAAGGGACTCCCAGGCGTGTGGAGCGACGGGGAGAAAGAGCGGGCGCTGAGGAACACAGTTTCAAACAGACTGTCTCCACACAAACAGGCACCTGTCTGCAGGTATCCTAGATCTTGATTCTTGAACTTGAGGAAACACGCGTCTGAGCAAAACTCCCAAACGCTTCCAGGAAAGACACAGGCTCTCCCACAAGCACACAAGTGTTTGCCCTCAGCTATAGATCAGGGACAAGCTTGTGAAGAGATGCCCTGCTATTCTTTCGCCTTATGGCATCATGTGTTTCGTTTCTCTTGGAGATCGATTGTTAAACGTCTTTCCTAGGGCGACTGTGAAGCATTTGGCACCGGAGGAGAAGTAGCACGGAGCAGCATTCAGTACTGCCTACGAGTGTCTTTGCTACCCTACTAGCGGAGCTCCAAGAACAGGCACACATCTTCAGGTACCTTCCAAATGTGGATTCCCCTGCAGCCCCGTAGGCGGGCGTGCAGTACGCCAACCATCAACGGACGTTTTTCCCCTCAAGCCTGTCAGGACGTTGCTCGTCCGTCTTTCCCTCAATAGATGGGAGTAGGCGCGCTTGCGGATGTGTGCGTGTGTGTGGCCACGCGTTTGCTTAGGCATCAGTGTGTGAAAAGGTAGGTGCTTTTCTCTAGCTGCGTGTGCGTGCACGTGGTGCTGGGTGCACATCCCTGGGTGCTCGTGGAAAGGTTTCTGCATGGTTTTCGCTGAGGAATCGTGTGTGTGCACATGGACAAAGAGAAGGCGCAGCAACCAGGTTCCAGCGCCGAAGAAGGCAAAAGGCAAGGTTTCCGGCGCTATCTCCTTCTCTCCGCAGACCTAGTCGCCCAAAGCAAGCCGCTAAGCCGGCGACCGGCAAGAGAGCTACAACGAAGCATGCCGAACGGAGAAAATAGCAGCAGCTCATCTGTTCACACCTTGTTTCTGCCATGTGCTTGAACGCCAAGACGTTCGCGCTTCTGTGAGATGAAAGACGTCCTTCTGCATATGTGCTTGCTCACACCGGTGCACTTGTTAGTGTATCCATTCAGTCGTGGGCTGCGGGGCATTCAGAAGTGGCTCTGTGGAGACGTCTGCATAGAGGCAGCTGTCAGAACACGCACACTCGATTGTTCACCAAAACATATGCAGACGCGTCCTTAGCCTGTAGATTTGGATGCACAGAGTTCCCTGTGTTCGCAAGAGACAAGGGAATCGCGTCTGTACGCACAGAAGCAATAGCGGACCGTTTCCCTCGGAGTGAACGCGAAAGAGCCGTCTATATACTCGCAGACACGGGAACGTGCCTCAGTGCGGTCACAGAGGCAGCAGCTTTTGCACAGGTGCTCTGGTGATTCTGGCACTTTCCAGGCACACTCCTGAAAGTCGCGCACACTGCTGTTCACTCGCTAAACGACCTCTTGGGAAACACGTCTCCGGTCGATGGACCGCTCAGATTGCTTCTCGTGTAACTGTGAACTGTGTCAGCGCAGGGAATCCGTCTCTGTTGAGCAGATGTCAATCCTGCCTCGCTTTTGCTTTGTTGCCGCTACCAAGATGATTTCCCGTTTCTCTCTTCACTGGAGCACGCAGACACAGCCAACGCACATCAAGTGTCAAGAGACACACTCTGCTGAGCTCAACGCTTGTGCAGATGCACATGTGCAACGAAGTCAACACACGTGCTTGTGGAGAGAAAGAAAGGGACTCCCAGGCGTGTAGAGCGACGGGGAGAAAGAGCGGGCGCTGAGGAACACAGTTTCAAACAGACTGTCTCCACACAAACAGGCACCTGTCTGCAGGTATCCTAGATCTTGATTCTTGAACTTGAGGAAACACGCGTCTGAGCAAAACTCCCAAACGCTTCCAGGAAAGACACAGGCTCTCCCACAAGCACACAAGTGTTTGCCCTCAGCTATAGATCAGGGACAAGCTTGTGAAGAGATGCCCTGCTATTCTTTCGCCTTATGGCATCATGTGTTTCGTTCCTCTTGGAGATCGATTGTTAAACGTCTTTCCTAGGGCGACTGTGAAGCATTTGCCAGCGGAGGAGAAGTAGCACGGAGCAGCATTCAGTACTGCCTACGAGTGTCTTTGCTACCCTACTAGCGGAGCTCCAAGAACAGGCACACATCTTCAGGTACCTTCCAAATGTGGATTCCCCTGCAGCCCCGTAGGCGGGCGTGCAGTACGCCAACCATCAACGGACGTTTTTCCCCTCAAGCCTGTCAGGACGTTGCTCGTCCGTCTTTCCCTCAATAGATGGGAGTAGGCGCGCTTGCGGATGTGTGCGTGTGTGTGGCCACGCGTTTGCTTAGGCATCAGTGTGTGAAAAGGTAGGTGCTTTTCTCTAGCTGCGTGTGCGTGCACGTGGTGCTGGGTGCACATCCCTGGGTGCTCGAGGTAAGGTTTCTGCATGGTTTTCGCTGAGGAATCGTGTGTGTGCACATGGACAAAGAGAAGGCGCAGCAACCAGGTTCCAGCGCCGAAGAAGGCAAAAGGCAAGGTTTCCGGCGCTATCTCCTTCTCTCCGCAGACCTAGTCGCGCAAAGCAAGCCGCTAAGCCGGCGACCGGCAAGAGAGCTACAACGAAGCATGCCGAACGGAGAAAATAGCAGCAGCTCATCTGTTCACACCTTGTTTCTGCCATGTGCTTGAACGCCAAGACGTTCGCGCTTCTGTGAGATGAAAGACGTCCTTCTGCATATGTGCTTGCTCACACCGGTGCACTTGTTAGTGTATCCATTCAGTCGTGGGCTGCGGGGCATTCAGAAGTGGCTCTGTGGAGACGTCTGCATAGAGGCAGCTGTCAGAACACGCACACTCGATTGTTCACCAAAACATATGCAGACGCGTCCTTAGCCGGTAGATTTGGATGCACAGAGTTCCCTGTGTTCGCAAGAGACAAGGGAATCGCGTCTGTACGCGCAGAAGCAATAGCGGACCGTTTCCCTCGGAGTGAACGCGGAAGAGCCGTCTATGTACTCGGAGACACGGGAACGTGCCTCAATGCGGTCACAGAGGCAGCAGCTTTTGCACAGATGCTCTGGTGATTCTGGCAGTTTCCAGGCACACTCCTGAAAGTCGCGCACACTGCTGTTCACTTGCTAAACGACCTCTTGGGAAACACGTCTCCGGTCGATGGAGCGCTCAGATTGCTTCTCGTGTAACTGTGAACTGTGTCAGCGCAGGGAATCCGTCTCTGTTGAGCAGATGTCAATCCTGCCTCGCTTTTGCTTTGTTGCCTCTACCAAGATGATTTCCCGTTTCTCTCTTCACTGGAGCACGCAGACACAGCCAACGCACATCAAGTGTCAAGAGACTCACTCTGCTGAGCTCAACGCTTGTGCAGATGCACATGTGCAACGAAGTCAACACACGTGCTTGTGGAGAGAAAGAAAGGGACTCCTAGGCGTGTGGAGCGACGGGGAGAAAGAGCGGGCGCTGAGGAACACAGTTTCAAACAGACTGTCTCCACACAAACAGGCACCTGTCTGCAGGTATCCTAGATCTTGATTCTTGAACTTGAGGAAACACGCGTCTGAGCAAAACTCCCAAACGCTTCCAGGAAAGACACAGGCTCTCCCACAAGCACACAAGTGTTTGCCCTCAGCTATAGATCAGGGACAAGCTTGTGAAGAGATGCCCTGCTATTCTTTCGCCTCATGGCATCATGTGTTTCGTTTCTCTTGGAGATCGATTGTTAAACGTCTTTCCTCCGGCGACTGTGAAGCATTTGCCAGCGGAGGAGAAGTAGCACGGAGCAGCATTCAGTACTGCCTACGAGTGTCTTTGCTACCCTACTAGCGGAGCTCCAAGAACAGGCACACATCTTCAGGTACCTTCCAAATGTGGATTCCCCTGCAGCCCCGTAGGCGGGCGTGCAGTACGCCAACCATCAACGGACGTTTTTCCCCTCAAGCCTGTCAGGACGTTGCTCGTCCGTCTTTCCCTCAATAGATGGGAGTAGGCGCGCTTGCGGATGTGTGCGTGTGTGTGGCCACGCGTTTGCTTAGGCATCAGTGTGTGAAAAGGTAGGTGCTTTTCTCTAGCTGCGTGTGCGTGCACGTGGTGCTGGGTGCACATCCCTGGGTGCTCGAGGTAAGGTTTCTGCATGGTTTTCGCTGAGGAATCGTGTGTGTGCACATGGACAAAGAGAATGCGCAGCAACCAGGTTCCAGCGCCGAAGAAGGCAAAAGGCAAGGTTTCCGGCGCTATCTCCTTCTCTCCGCAGACCTAGTCGCGCAAAGCAAGCCGCTAAGCCGGCGACCGGCAAGAGAGCTACAACGAAGCATGCCGAACGGAGAAAATAGCAGCAGCTCATCTGTTCACACCTTGTTTCTGCCATGTGCTTGAACGCCAAGACGTTCGCGCTTCTGTGAGATGAAAGACGTCCTTCTGCATATGTGCTTGCTCACACCGGTGCACTTGTTAGTGTATCCATTCAGTCCTGGGCTGCGGGGCATTCAGAAGTGGCTCTGTGGAGACGTCTGCATAGAGGCAGCTGTCAGAACACGCACACTCGATTGTTCACCAAAACATATGCAGACGCGTCCTTAGCCTGTAGATTTGGATGCACAGAGTTCCCTGTGTTCACAAGAGACAAGGGAATCGCGTCTGTACGCACAGAAGCAATAGCGGACCGTTTCCCTCGGAGTGAACGCGAAAGAGCCGTCTATATACTCGCAGACACGGGAACGTGCCTCAGTGCGGTCACAGAGGCAGCAGCTTTTGCACAGGTGCTCTGCTGATTCTGGCACTTTCCAGGCACACTCCTGAAAGTCGCGCACACTGCTGTTCACTCGCTAAACGACCTCTTGGGAAACACGTCTCCGGTCGATGGACCGCTCAGATTGCTTCTCGTGTAACTGTGAACTGTGTCAGCGCAGGGAATCCGTCTCTGTTGAGCAGATGTCAATCCTGCCTCGCTTTTGCTTTGTTGCCTCTACCAAGATGATTTCCCGTTTCTCTCTTCACTGGAGCACGCAGACACAGCCAACGCACATCAAGTGTCAAGAGACACACTCTGCTGAGCTCAACGCTTGTGCAGATGCACATGTGCGACGAAGTCAACACACGTGCTTGTGGAGAGAAAGAAAGGGACTCCCAGGCGTGTGGAGCGACGGGGAGAAAGAGCGGGCGCTGAGGAACACAGTTTCAAACAGACTGTCTCCACACAAACAGGCACCTGTCTGCAGGTATCCTAGATCTTGATTCTTGAACTTGAGGAAACACGCGTCTGAGCAAAACTCCCAAACGCTTCCAGGAAAGACACAGGCTCTCCCACAAGCACACAAGTGTTTGCCCTCAGCTATAGATCAGGGACAAGCTTGTGAAGAGATGCCCTGCTATTCTTTCGCCTTATGGCATCATGTGTTTCGTTTCTCTTGGAGATCGATTGTTAAACGTCTTTCCTCGGGCGACTGTGAAGCATTTGCCAGCGGAGGAGAAGTAGCACGGAGCAGCATTCACTATTGCCTACGAGTGTCTTTGCTACCCTACTAGCGGAGCTCCAAGAACAGGCACACATCTTCAGGTACCTTCCAAATGTGGATTCCCCTGCAGCCCCGTAGGCGGGCGTGCAGTACGCCAACCATCAACGGACGTTTTTCCCCTCAAGCCTGTCAGGACGTTGCTCGTCCGTGTTTCCCTCAATAGATGGGAGTAGGCGCGCTTGCGGATGTGTGCGTGTGTGTGTCCACGCATTTGCTTAGGCATCAGTGTGTGAAAAGGTAGGTGCTTTTCTCTAGCTGCGTGTGCGTGCACGTGGTGCTGGGTGCACATCCCTGGGTGCTCGAGGTAAGGTTTCTGCATGGTTTTCGCTGAGGAATCGTGTGTGTGCACATGGACAAAGAGAAGGCGCAGCAACCAGGTTCCAGCGCCGAAGAAGGCAAAAGGCAAGGTTTCCGGCGCTATCTCCTTCTCTCCGCAGACCTAGTCGCGCAAAGCAAGCCGCTAAGCCGTCGAAAGGCAAGAGAGCTACAACGAAGCATGCCGAACGGAGAAAATAGCAGCAGCTCATCTGTTCACACCTTGTTTCTGCCATGTGCTTGAACGCCAAGACGTTCGCGCTTCTGTGAGATGAAAGACGTCCTTCTGCATATGTGCTTGCTCACACCGGTGCACTTGTTAGTGTATCCATTCAGTCCTGGGCTGCGGGGCATTCAGAAGTGGCTCTGTGGAGACGTCTGCATAGAGGCAGCTGTCAGAACACGCACACTCGATTGTTCACCAAAACATATGCACACGCGTCCTTAGCCTGTAGATTTGGATGCACAGAGTTCCCTGTGTTCGCAAGAGACAAGGGAATCGCGTCTGTACACACAGAAGCAATAGCGGACCGTTTCCCTCGGAGTGAACGCGAAAGAGCCGTCTATATACTCGCAGACACGGGAACGTGCCTCAGTGCGGTCACAGAGGCAGCAGCTTTTGCACAGATGCTCTGGTGATTCTGGCACTTTCCAGGCACACTCCTGAAAGTCGCGCACACTGCTGTTCACTTGCTAAACGACCTCTTGGGAAACACGTCTCCGGTCGATGGAGCGCTCAGATTGCTTCTCGTGTAACTGTGAACTGTGTCAGCGCAGGGAATCCGTCTCTGTTGAGCAGATGTCAATCCTGCCTCGCTTTTGCTTTGTTGCCTCTACCAAGATGATTTCCCGTTTCTCTCTTCACTGGAGCACGCAGACACAGCCAACGCACATCAAGTGTCAAGAGACACACTCTGCTGAGCTCAACGCTTGTGCAGATGCACATGTGCGACGAAGTCAACACACGTGCTTGTGGAGAGAAAGAAAGGGACTCCCAGGCGTGTGGAGCGACGGGGAGAAAGAGCGGGCGCTGAGGAACACAGTTTCAAACAGACTGTCTCCACACAAACAGGCACCTGTCTGCAGGTATCCTAGATCTTGATTCTTGAACTTGAGGAAACACGCGACTGAGCAAAACTCCCAAACGCTTCCAGGAAAGACACAGGCTCTCCCACAAGCACACAAGTGTTTGCCCTCAGCTATAGATCAGGGACAAGCTTGTGAAGAGATGCCCTGCTATTCTTTCACCTTATGGCATCATGTGTTTCGTTTCTCTTGGAGATCGATTGTTAAACGTCTTTCCTCCGGCGACTGTGAAGCATTTGCCAGCGGAGGAGAAGTAGCACGGAGCAGCATTCAGTACTGCCTACGAGTGTCTTTGCTACCCTACTAGCGGAGCTCCAAGAACAGGCACACATCTTCAGGTACCTTCCAAATGTGGATTCCCCTGCAGCCCCGTAGGCGGGCGTGCAGTACGCCAACCATCAACGGACGTTTTTCCCCTCAAGCCTGTCAGGACGCTGCTCGTCCGTCTTTCCCTCAATAGATGGGAGTAGGCGCGCTTGCGGATGTGTGCGTGTGTGTGGCCACGCGTTTGCTTAGGCATCAGCGTGTGAAAAGGTAGGTGTTTTCTCTAGCTGCGTGTGCGTGCACGTGGTGCTGGGTGCACATCCCTGGGTGCTCGAGGTAAGGTTTCTGCATGGTTTTCGCTGAGGAATCGTGTGTGTGCACATGGACAAAGAGAAGGCGCAGCAACCAGGTTCCAGCGCCGAAGAAGGCAAAAGGCAAGGTTTCCGGCGCTATCTCCTTCTCTCCGCAGACCTAGTCGCGCAAAGCAAGCCGCTAAGCCGGCGACCGGCAAGAGAGCTACAACGAAGCATGCCGAACGGAGAAAATAGCAGCAGCTCATCTGTTCACACCTTGTTTCTGCCATGTGCTTGAACGCCAAGACGTTCGCGCTTCTGTGAGATGAAAGACGTCCTTCTGCATATGTGGTTGCTCACACTGGTGCACTTGTTAGTGTATCCATTCAGTCGTGGGCTGCGGGGCATTCAGAAGTGGCTCTGTGGAGACGTCTGCATAGAGGCAGCTGTCAGAACACGCACACTCGATTGTTCACCAAAACATATGCAGACGCGTCCTTAGCCGGTAGATTTGGATGCACAGAGTTCCCTGTGTTCGCAAGAGACAAGGGAATCGCGTCTGTACGTGCAGAAGCAATAGCGGACCGTTTCCCTCGGAGTGAACGCGGAAGAGCCGTCTATGTACTCGGAGACACGGGAACGTGCCTCAATGCGGTCACAGAGGCAGCAGCTTTTGCACAGATGCTCTGGTGATTCTGGCAGTTTCCAGGCACACTCCTGAAAGTCGCGCACACTGCTGTTCACTCGCTAAACGACCTCTTGGGAAACACGTCTCCGGTCGATGGAGCGCTCAGATTGCTTCTCGTGTAACTGTGAACTGTGTCAGCGCAGGGAATCCGTCTCTGTTGAGCAGATGTCAATCCTGCCTCGCTTTTGCTTTGTTGCCTCTACCAAGATGATTTCCCGTTTCTCTCTTCACTGGAGCACGCAGACACAGCCAACGCACATCAAGTGTCAAGAGACTCACTCTGCTGAGCTCAACGCTTGTGCAGATGCACATGTGCAACGAAGTCAACACACGTGCTTGTGGAGAGAAAGAAAGGGACTCCCAGGTGTGTGGAGCGACGGGGAGAAAGAGCGGGCGCTGAGGAACACAGTTTCAAACAGACTGTCTCCACACAAACAGGCACCTGTCTGCAGGTATCCTAGATCTTGATTCTTGAACTTGAGGAAACACGCGTCTGAGCAAAACTCCCAAACGCTTCCAGGAAAGACACAGGCTCTCCCACAAGCACACAAGTGTTTGCCCTCAGCTATAGATCAGGGACAAGCTTGTGAAGAGATGCCCTGCTATTCTTTCGCCTTATGGCATCATGTGTTTCGTTTCTCTTGGAGATCGATTGTTAAACGTCTTTCCTCGGGCGACTGTGAAGCATTTGCCAGCGGAGGAGAAGTAGCACGGAGCAGCATTCAGTACTGCCTACGAGTGTCTTTGCTACCCTACTAGCGGAGCTCCAAGAACAGGCACACATCTTCAGGTACCTTCCAAATGTGGATTCCCCTGCAGCCCCGTAGGCGGGCGTGCAGTACACCAACCATCAACGGACGTTTTTCCCCTCAAGCCTGTCAGGACGTTGCTCGTCCGTCTTTCCCTCAATAGATGGGAGTAGGCGCGCTTGCGGATGTGTGCGTGTGTGTGGCCACGCGTTTGCTTAGGCATCAGTGTGTGAAAAGGTAGGTGCTTTTCTCTAGCTGCGTGTGCGTGCACGTGGGGCTGGGTGCACATCCCTGGGTGCTCGAGGTAAGGTTTCTGCATGGTTTTCGCTGAGGAATCGTGTGTGTGCACATGGACAAAGAGAAGGCGCAGCAACCAGGTTCCAGCGCCGAAGAAGGCAAAAGGCAAGGTTTCCGGCGCTATCTCCTTCTCTCCGCAGACCTAGTCGCGCAAAGCAAGCCGCTAAGCCGGCGACCGGCAAGAGAGCTACAACGAAGCATGCCGAACGGAGAAAATAGCAGCAGCTCATCTGTTCACACCTTGTTTCTGCCATGTGCTTGAACGCCAAGACGTTCGCGCTTCTGTGAGATGAAAGACGTCCTTCTGCATATGTGCTTGCTCACACCGGTGCACTTGTTAGTGTATCCATTCAGTCCTGGGCTGCGGGGCATTCAGAAGTGGCTCTGTGGAGACGTCTGCATAGAGGCAGCTGTCAGAACACGCACACTCGATTGTTCACCAAAACATATGCAGACGCGTCCTTAGCCGGTAGATTTGGATGCACAGAGTTCCCTGTGTTCGCAAGAGACAAGGGAATCGCGTCTGTACGCGCAGAAGCAATAGCGGACCGTTTCCCTCGGAGTGAACGCGGAAGAGCCGTCTATGTACTCGGAGACACGGGAACGTGCCTCAATGCGGTCACAGAGGCAGCAGCTTTTGCACAGATGCTCTGGTGATTCTGGCAGTTTCCAGGCACACTCCTGAAAGTCGCGCACACTGCTGTTCACTCGCTAAACGACCTCTTGGGAAACACGTCTCCGGTCGATGGAGCGCTCAGATTGCTTCTCGTGTAACTGTGAACTGTGTCAGCGCAGGGAATCCGTCTCTGTTGAGCAGATGTCAATCCTGCCTCGCTTTTGCTTTGTTGCCTCTACCAAGATGATTTCCCGTTTCTCTCTTCACTGGAGCACGCAGACACAGCCAACGCACATCAAGTGTCAAGAGACACACTCTGCTGAGCTCAACGCTTGTGCAGATGCACATGTGCGACGAAGTCAACACACGTGCTTGTGGAGAGAAAGAAAGGGACTCCCAGGTGTGTGGAGCGACGGGGAGAAAGAGCGGGCGCTGAGGAACACAGTTTCAAACAGACTGTCTCCACACAAACAGGCACCTGTCTGCAGGTATCCTAGATCTTGATTCTTGAACTTGAGGAAACACGCGTCTGAGCAAAACTCCCAAACGCTTCCAGGAAAGACACAGGCTCTCCCACAAGCACACAAGTGTTTGCCCTCAGCTATAGATCAGGGACAAGCTTGTGAAGAGATGCCCTGCTATTCTTTCGCCTCATGGCATCATGTGTTTCGTTTCTCTTGGAGATCGATTGTTAAACGTCTTTCCTCCGGCGACTGTGAAGCATTTGCCAGCGGAGGAGAAGTAGCACGGAGCAGCATTCAGTACTGCCTACGAGTGTCTTTGCTACCCTACTAGCGGAGCTCCAAGAACAGGCACACATCTTCAGGTACCTTCCAAATGTGGATTCCCCTGCAGCCCCGTAGGCGGGCGTGCAGTACGCCAACCATCAACGGACGTTTTTCCCCTCAAGCCTGTCAGGACGTTGCTCGTCCGTCTTTCCCTCAATAGATGGGAGTAGGCGCGCTTGCGGATGTGTGCGTGTGTGTGGCCACGCGTTTGCTTAGGCATCAGTGTGTGAAAAGGTAGGTGCTTTTCTCTAGCTGCGTGTGCGTGCACGTGGTGCTGGGTGCACATCTCTGGGTGCTCGTGGAAAGGTTTCTGCATGGTTTTCGCTGAGGAATCGTGTGTGTGCACATGGACAAAGAGAATGCGCAGCAACCAGGTTCCAGCGCCGAAGAAGGCAAAAGGCAAGGTTTCCGGCGCTATCTCCTTCTCTCCGCAGACCTAGTCGCGCAAAGCAAGCCGCTAAGCCGGCGACCGGCAAGAGAGCTACAACGAAGCATGCCGAACGGAGAAAATAGCAGCAGCGCATCTGTTCACACCTTGTTTCTGCCATGTGCTTGAACGCCAAGACGTTCGCGCTTCTGTGAGATGAAAGACGTCCTTCTGCATATGTGGTTGCTCACACCGGTGCACTTGTTAGTGTATCCATTCAGTCGTGGGCTGCGGGGCATTCAGAAGTGGCTCTGTGGAGACGTCTGCATAGAGGCAGCTGTCAGAACACGCACACTCGATTGTTCACCAAAACATATGCAGACGCGTCCTTAGCCTGTAGATTTGGATGCACAGAGTTCCCTGTGTTCGCAAGATACAAGGGAATCGCGTCTGTACGCACAGAAGCAATAGCGGACCGTTTCCCTCGGAGTGAACGCGAAAGAGCCGTCTATATACTCGCAGACACGCGAACGTGCCTCAGTGCGGTCACAGAGGCAGCAGCTTTTGCACAGGTGCTCTGGTGATTCTGGCACTTTCCAGGCACACTCCTGAAAGTCGCGCACACTGCTGTTCACTCGCTAAACGACCTCTTGGGAAACACGTCTCCGGCCGATGGACCGCTCAGATTGCTTCTCGTGTAACTGTGAACTGTGTCAGCGCAGGGAATCCGTCTCTGTTGAGCAGATGTCAATCCTGCCTCGCTTTTGCTTTGTTGCCTCTACCAAGATGATTTCCCGTTTCTCTCTTCACTGGAGCACGCAGACACAGCCAACGCACATCAAGTGTCAAGAGACACACTCTGCTGAGCTCAACGCTTGTGCAGATGCACATGTGCGACGAAGTCAACACACGTGCTTGTGGAGAGAAAGAAAGGGACTCCCAGGCGTGTGGAGCGACGGGGAGAAAGAGCGGGCGCTGAGGAACACAGTTTCAAACAGACTGTCTCCACACAAACAGGCACCTGTCTGCAGGTATCCTAGATCTTGATTCTTGAACTTGAGGAAACACGCGTCTGAGCAAAACTCCCAAACGCTTCCAGGAAAGACACAGGCTCTCCCACAAGCACACAAGTGTTTGCCCTCAGCTATAGATCAGGGACAAGCTTGTGAAGAGATGCCCTGCTATTCTTTCGCCTTATGGCATCATGTGTTTCGTTTCTCTTGGAGATCGATTGTTAAACGTCTTTCCTAGGGCGACTGTGAAGCATTTGGCACCGGAGGAGAAGTAGCACGGAGCAGCATTCAGTACTGCCTACGAGTGTCTTTGCTACCCTACTAGCGGAGCTCCAAGAACAGGCACACATCTTCAGGTACCTTCCAAATGTGGATTCCCCTGCAGCCCCGTAGGCGGGCGTGCAGTACGCCAACCATCAACGGACGTTTTTCCCCTCAAGCCTGTCAGGACGTTGCTCGTCCGTCTTTCCCTCAATAGATGGGAGTAGGCGCGCTTGCGGATGTGTGCGTGTGTGTGGCCACGCGTTTGCTTAGGCATCAGTGTGTGAAAAGGTAGGTGCTTTTCTCTAGCTGCGTGTGCGTGCACGTGGTGCTGGGTGCACATCCCTGGGTGCTCGTGGAAAGGTTTCTGCATGGTTTTCGCTGAGGAATCGTGTGTGTGCACATGGACAAAGAGAAGGCGCAGCAACCAGGTTCCAGCGCCGAAGAAGGCAAAGGCAAGGTTTCCGGCGCTATCTCCTTCTCTCCGCAGACCTAGTCGCCCAAAGCAAGCCGCTAAGCCGGCGACCGGCAAGAGAGCTACAACGAAGCATGCCGAACGGAGAAAATAGCAGCAGCTCATCTGTTCACACCTTGTTTCTGCCATGTGCTTGAACGCCAAGACGTTCGCGCTTCTGTGAGATGAAAGACGTCCTTCTGCATATGTGCTTGCTCACACCGGTGCACTTGTTAGTGTATCCATTCAGTCGTGGGCTGCGGGGCATTCAGAAGTGGCTCTGTGGAGACGTCTGCATAGAGGCAGCTGTCAGAACACGCACACTCGATTGTTCACCAAAACATATGCAGACGCGTCCTTAGCCTGTAGATTTGGATGCACAGAGTTCCCTGTGTTCGCAAGAGACAAGGGAATCGCGTCTGTACGCACAGAAGCAATAGCGGACCGTTTCCCTCGGAGTGAACGCGAAAGAGCCGTCTATATACTCGCAGACACGGGAACGTGCCTCAGTGCGGTCACAGAGGCAGCAGCTTTTGCACAGGTGCTCTGGTGATTCTGGCACTTTCCAGGCACACTCCTGAAAGTCGCGCACACTGCTGTTCACTCGCTAAACGACCTCTTGGGAAACACGTCTCCGGTCGATGGACCGCTCAGATTGCTTCTCGTGTAACTGTGAACTGTGTCAGCGCAGGGAATCCGTCTCTGTTGAGCAGATGTCAATCCTGCCTCGCTTTTGCTTTGTTGCCGCTACCAAGATGATTTCCCGTTTCTCTCTTCACTGGAGCACGCAGACACAGCCAACGCACATCAAGTGTCAAGAGACACACTCTGCTGAGCTCAACGCTTGTGCAGATGCACATGTGCAACGAAGTCAACACACGTGCTTGTGGAGAGAAAGAAAGGGACTCCCAGGCGTGTAGAGCGACGGGGAGAAAGAGCGGGCGCTGAGGAACACAGTTTCAAACAGACTGTCTCCACACAAACAGGCACCTGTCTGCAGGTATCCTAGATCTTGATTCTTGAACTTGAGGAAACACGCGTCTGAGCAAAACTCCCAAACGCTTCCAGGAAAGACACAGGCTCTCCCACAAGCACACAAGTGTTTGCCCTCAGCTATAGATCAGGGACAAGCTTGTGAAGAGATGCCCTGCTATTCTTTCGCCTTATGGCATCATGTGTTTCGTTCCTCTTGGAGATCGATTGTTAAACGTCTTTCCTAGGGCGACTGTGAAGCATTTGCCAGCGGAGGAGAAGTAGCACGGAGCAGCATTCAGTACTGCCTACGAGTGTCTTTGCTACCCTACTAGCGGAGCTCCAAGAACAGGCACACATCTTCAGGTACCTTCCAAATGTGGATTCCCCTGCAGCCCCGTAGGCGGGCGTGCAGTACGCCAACCATCAACGGACGTTTTTCCCCTCAAGCCTGTCAGGACGTTGCTCGTCCGTCTTTCCCTCAATAGATGGGAGTAGGCGCGCTTGCGGATGTGTGCGTGTGTGTGGCCACGCGTTTGCTTAGGCATCAGCGTGTGAAAAGGTAGGTGTTTTCTCTAGCTGCGTGTGCGTGCACGTGGTGCTGGGTGCACATCCCTGGGTGCTCGAGGTAAGGTTTCTGCATGGTTTTCGCTGAGGAATCGTGTGTGTGCACATGGACAAAGAGAAGGCGCAGCAACCAGGTTCCAGCGCCGAAGAAGGCAAAAGGCAAGGTTTCCGGCGCTATCTCCTTCTCTCCGCAGACCTAGTCGCGCAAAGCAAGCCGCTAAGCCGGCGACCGGCAAGAGAGCTACAACGAAGCATGCCGAACGGAGAAAATAGCAGCAGCTCATCTGTTCACACCTTGTTTCTGCCATGTGCTTGAACGCCAAGACGTTCGCGCTTCTGTGAGATGAAAGACGTCCTTCTGCATATGTGGTTGCTCACACCGGTGCACTTGTTAGTGTATCCATTCAGTCGTGGGCTGCGGGGCATTCAGAAGTGGCTCTGTGGAGACGTCTGCATAGAGGCAGCTGTCAGAACACGCACACTTGATTGTTCACCAAAACATATGCAGACGCGTCCTTAGCCGGTAGATTTGGATGCACAGAGTTCCCTGTGTTCGCAAGAGACAAGGGAATCGCGTCTGTACGCACAGAAGCAATAGCGGACCGTTTCCCTCGGAGTGAACGCGGAAGAGCCGTCTATGTACTCGGAGACACGGGAACGTGCCTCAGTGCGGTCACAGAGGCAGCAGCTTTTGCACAGGTGCTCTGGTGATTCTGGCACTTTCCAGGCACACTCCTGAAAGTCGCGCACACTGCTGTTCACTCGCTAAACGACCTCTTGGGAAACACGTCTCCGGTCGATGGAGCGCTCAGATTGCTTCTCGTGTAACTGTGAACTGTGTCAGCGCAGGGAATCCGTCTCTGTTGAGCAGATGTCAATCCTGCCTCGCTTTTGCTTTGTTGCCTCTACCAAGATGATTTCCCGTTTCTCTCTTCACTGGAGCACGCAGACACAGCCAACGCACATCAAGTGTCAAGAGACTCACTCTGCTGAGCTCAACGCTTGTGCAGATGCACATGTGCAACGAAGTCAACACACGTGCTTGTGGAGAGAAAGAAAGGGACTCCCAGGCGTGTGGAGCGACGGGGAGAAAGAGCGGGCGCTGAGGAACACAGTTTCAAACAGACTGTCTCCACACAAACAGGCACCTGTCTGCAGGTATCCTAGATCTTGATTCTTGAACTTGAGGAAACACGCGTCTGAGCAAAACTCCCAAACGCTTCCAGGAAAGACACAGGCTCTCCCACAAGCACACAAGTGTTTGCCCTCAGCTATAGATCAGGGACAAGCTTGTGAAGAGATGCCCTGCTATTCTTTCGCCTCATGGCATCATGTGTTTCGTTTCTCTTGGAGATCGATTGTTAAACGTCTTTCCTCCGGCGACTGTGAAGCATTTGCCAGCGGAGGAGAAGTAGCACGGAGCAGCATTCAGTACTGCCTACGAGTGTCTTTGCTACCCTACTAGCGGAGCTCCAAGAACAGGCACACATCTTCAGGTACCTTCCAAATGTGGATTCCCCTGCAGCCCCGTAGGCGGGCGTGCAGTACGCCAACCATCAACGGACGTTTTTCCCCTCAAGCCTGTCAGGACGTTGCTCGTCCGTCTTTCCCTCAATAGATGGGAGTAGGCGCGCTTGCGGATGTGTGCGTGTGTGTGGCCACGCGTTTGCTTAGGCATCAGTGTGTGAAAAGGTAGGTGCTTTTCTCTAGCTGCGTGTGCGTGCACGTGGGGCTGGGTGCACATCCCTGGGTGCTCGAGGTAAGGTTTCTGCATGGTTTTCGCTGAGGAATCGTGTGTGTGCACATGGACAAAGAGAAGGCGCAGCAACCAGGTTCCAGCGCCGAAGAAGGCAAAAGGCAAGGTTTCCGGCGCTATCTCCTTCTCTCCGCAGACCTAGTCGCGCAAAGCAAGCCGCTAAGCCGGCGACCGGCAAGAGAGCTACAACGAAGCATGCCGAACGGAGAAAATAGCAGCAGCTCATCTGTTCACACCTTGTTTCTGCCATGTGCTTGAACGCCAAGACGTTCGCGCTTCTGTGAGATGAAAGACGTCCTTCTGCATATGTGCTTGCTCACACCGGTGCACTTGTTAGTGTATCCATTCAGTCCTGGGCTGCGGGGCATTCAGAAGTGGCTCTGTGGAGACGTCTGCATAGAGGCAGCTGTCAGAACACGCACACTCGATTGTTCACCAAAACATATGCAGACGCGTCCTTAGCCTGTAGATTTGGATGCACAGAGTTCCCTGTGTTCACAAGAGACAAGGGAATCGCGTCTGTACGCACAGAAGCAATAGCGGACCGTTTCCCTCGGAGTGAACGCGAAAGAGCCGTCTATATACTCGCAGACACGGGAACGTGCCTCAGTGCGGTCACAGAGGCAGCAGCTTTTGCACAGGTGCTCTGCTGATTCTGGCACTTTCCAGGCACACTCCTGAAAGTCGCGCACACTGCTGTTCACTCGCTAAACGACCTCTTGGGAAACACGTCTCCGGTCGATGGACCGCTCAGATTGCTTCTCGTGTAACTGTGAACTGTGTCAGCGCAGGGAATCCGTCTCTGTTGAGCAGATGTCAATCCTGCCTCGCTTTTGCTTTGTTGCCTCTACCAAGATGATTTCCCGTTTCTCTCTTCACTGGAGCACGCAGACACAGCCAACGCACATCAAGTGTCAAGAGACACACTCTGCTGAGCTCAACGCTTGTGCAGATGCACATGTGCGACGAAGTCAACACACGTGCTTGTGGAGAGAAAGAAAGGGACTCCCAGGCGTGTGGAGCGACGGGGAGAAAGAGCGGGCGCTGAGGAACACAGTTTCAAACAGACTGTCTCCACACAAACAGGCACCTGTCTGCAGGTATCCTAGATCTTGATTCTTGAACTTGAGGAAACACGCGTCTGAGCAAAACTCCCAAACGCTTCCAGGAAAGACACAGGCTCTCCCACAAGCACACAAGTGTTTGCCCTCAGCTATAGATCAGGGACAAGCTTGTGAAGAGATGCCCTGCTATTCTTTCGCCTTATGGCATCATGTGTTTCGTTTCTCTTGGAGATCGATTGTTAAACGTCTTTCCTCGGGCGACTGTGAAGCATTTGCCAGCGGAGGAGAAGTAGCACGGAGCAGCATTCAGTACTGCCTACGAGTGTCTTTGCTACCCTACTAGCGGAGCTCCAAGAACAGGCACACATCTTCAGGTACCTTCCAAATGTGGATTCCCCTGCAGCCCCGTAGGCGGGCGTGCAGTACGCCAACCATCAACGGACGTTTTTCCCCTCAAGCCTGTCAGGACGTTGCTCGTCCGTGTTTCCCTCAATAGATGGGAGTAGGCGCGCTTGCGGATGTGTGCGTGTGTGTGTCCACGCATTTGCTTAGGCATCAGTGTGTGAAAAGGTAGGTGCTTTTCTCTAGCTGCGTGTGCGTGCACGTGGTGCTGGGTGCACATCCCTGGGTGCTCGAGGTAAGGTTTCTGCATGGTTTTCGCTGAGGAATCGTGTGTGTGCACATGGACAAAGAGAAGGCGCAGCAACCAGGTTCCAGCGCCGAAGAAGGCAAAAGGCAAGGTTTCCGGCGCTATCTCCTTCTCTCCGCAGACCTAGTCGCGCAAAGCAAGCCGCTAAGCCGGCGACCGGCAAGAGAGCTACAACGAAGCATGCCGAACGGAGAAAATAGCAGCAGCTCATCTGTTCACACCTTGTTTCTGCCATGTGCTTGAACGCCAAGACGTTCGCGCTTCTGTGAGATGAAAGACGTCCTTCTGCATATGTGCTTGCTCACACCGGTGCACTTGTTAGTGTATCCATTCAGTCCTGGGCTGCGGGGCATTCAGAAGTGGCTCTGTGGAGACGTCTGCATAGAGGCAGCTGTCAGAACACGCACACTCGATTGTTCACCAAAACATATGCACACGCGTCCTTAGCCTGTAGATTTGGATGCACAGAGTTCCCTGTGTTCGCAAGAGACAAGGGAATCGCGTCTGTACGCACAGAAGCAATAGCGGACCGTTTCCCTCGGAGTGAACGCGAAAGAGCCGTCTATATACTCGCAGACACGGGAACGTGCCTCAGTGCGGTCACAGAGGCAGCAGCTTTTGCACAGATGCTCTGGTGATTCTGGCACTTTCCAGGCACACTCCTGAAAGTCGCGCACACTGCTGTTCACTTGCTAAACGACCTCTTGGGAAACACGTCTCCGGTCGATGGAGCGCTCAGATTGCTTCTCGTGTAACTGTGAACTGTGTCAGCGCAGGGAATCCGTCTCTGTTGAGCAGATGTCAATCCTGCCTCGCTTTTGCTTTGTTGCCTCTACCAAGATGATTTCCCGTTTCTCTCTTCACTGGAGCACGCAGACACAGCCAACGCACATCAAGTGTCAAGAGACACACTCTGCTGAGCTCAACGCTTGTGCAGATGCACATGTGCGACGAAGTCAACACACGTGCTTGTGGAGAGAAAGAAAGGGACTCCCAGGCGTGTGGAGCGACGGGGAGAAAGAGCGGGCGCTGAGGAACACAGTTTCAAACAGACTGTCTCCACACAAACAGGCACCTGTCTGCAGGTATCCTAGATCTTGATTCTTGAACTTGAGGAAACACGCGACTGAGCAAAACTCCCAAACGCTTCCAGGAAAGACACAGGCTCTCCCACAAGCACACAAGTGTTTGCCCTCAGCTATAGATCAGGGACAAGCTTGTGAAGAGATGCCCTGCTATTCTTTCGCCTTATGGCATCATGTGTTTCGTTTCTCTTGGAGATCGATTGTTAAACGTCTTTCCTCCGGCGACTGTGAAGCATTTGCCAGCGGAGGAGAAGTAGCACGGAGCAGCATTCAGTACTGCCTACGAGTGTCTTTGCTACCCTACTAGCGGAGCTCCAAGAACAGGCACACATCTTCAGGTACCTTCCAAATGTGGATTCCCCTGCAGCCCCGTAGGCGGGCGTGCAGTACGCCAACCATCAACGGACGTTTTTCCCCTCAAGCCTGTCAGGACGCTGCTCGTCCGTCTTTCCCTCAATAGATGGGAGTAGGCGCGCTTGCGGATGTGTGCGTGTGTGTGGCCACGCGTTTGCTTAGGCATCAGCGTGTGAAAAGGTAGGTGTTTTCTCTAGCTGCGTGTGCGTGCACGTGGTGCTGGGTGCACATCCCTGGGTGCTCGAGGTAAGGTTTCTGCATGGTTTTCGCTGAGGAATCGTGTGTGTGCACATGGACAAAGAGAAGGCGCAGCAACCAGGTTCCAGCGCCGAAGAAGGCAAAAGGCAAGGTTTCCGGCGCTATCTCCTTCTCTCCGCAGACCTAGTCGCGCAAAGCAAGCCGCTAAGCCGGCGACCGGCAAGAGAGCTACAACGAAGCATGCCGAACGGAGAAAATAGCAGCAGCTCATCTGTTCACACCTTGTTTCTGCCATGTGCTTGAACGCCAAGACGTTCGCGCTTCTGTGAGATGAAAGACGTCCTTCTGCATATGTGGTTGCTCACACTGGTGCACTTGTTAGTGTATCCATTCAGTCGTGGGCTGCGGGGCATTCAGAAGTGGCTCTGTGGAGACGTCTGCATAGAGGCAGCTGTCAGAACACGCACACTCGATTGTTCACCAAAACATATGCAGACGCGTCCTTAGCCGGTAGATTTGGATGCACAGAGTTCCCTGTGTTCGCAAGAGACAAGGGAATCGCGTCTGTACGCGCAGAAGCAATAGCGGACCGTTTCCCTCGGAGTGAACGCGGAAGAGCCGTCTATGTACTCGGAGACACGGGAACGTGCCTCAATGCGGTCACAGAGGCAGCAGCTTTTGCACAGATGCTCTGGTGATTCTGGCAGTTTCCAGGCACACTCCTGAAAGTCGCGCACACTGCTGTTCACTCGCTAAACGACCTCTTGGGAAACACGTCTCCGGTCGATGGAGCGCTCAGATTGCTTCTCGTGTAACTGTGAACTGTGTCAGCGCAGGGAATCCGTCTCTGTTGAGCAGATGTCAATCCTGCCTCGCTTTTGCTTTGTTGCCTCTACCAAGATGATTTCCCGTTTCTCTCTTCACTGGAGCACGCAGACACAGCCAACGCACATCAAGTGTCAAGAGACTCACTCTGCTGAGCTCAACGCTTGTGCAGATGCACATGTGCAACGAAGTCAACACACGTGCTTGTGGAGAGAAAGAAAGGGACTCCCAGGTGTGTGGAGCGACGGGGAGAAAGAGCGGGCGCTGAGGAACACAGTTTCAAACAGACTGTCTCCACACAAACAGGCACCTGTCTGCAGGTATCCTAGATCTTGATTCTTGAACTTGAGGAAACACGCGTCTGAGCAAAACTCCCAAACGCTTCCAGGAAAGACACAGGCTCTCCCACAAGCACACAAGTGTTTGCCCTCAGCTATAGATCAGGGACAAGCTTGTGAAGAGATGCCCTGCTATTCTTTCGCCTTATGGCATCATGTGTTTCGTTTCTCTTGGAGATCGATTGTTAAACGTCTTTCCTCGGGCGACTGTGAAGCATTTGCCAGCGGAGGAGAAGTAGCACGGAGCAGCATTCAGTACTGCCTACGAGTGTCTTTGCTACCCTACTAGCGGAGCTCCAAGAACAGGCACACATCTTCAGGTACCTTCCAAATGTGGATTCCCCTGCAGCCCCGTAGGCGGGCGTGCAGTACACCAACCATCAACGGACGTTTTTCCCCTCAAGCCTGTCAGGACGTTGCTCGTCCGTCTTTCCCTCAATAGATGGGAGTAGGCGCGCTTGCGGATGTGTGCGTGTGTGTGGCCACGCGTTTGCTTAGGCATCAGTGTGTGAAAAGGTAGGTGCTTTTCTCTAGCTGCGTGTGCGTGCACGTGGTGCTGGGTGCACATCCCTGGGTGCTCGTGGAAAGGTTTCTGCATGGTTTTCGCTGAGGAATCGTGTGTGTGCACATGGACAAAGAGAAGGCGCAGCAACCAGGTTCCAGCGCCGAAGAAGGCAAAAGGCAAGGTTTCCGGCGCTATCTCCTTCTCTCCGCAGACCTAGTCGCGCAAAGCAAGCCGCTAAGCCGGCGACCGGCAAGAGAGCTACAACGAAGCATGCCGAACGGAGAAAATAGCAGCAGCTCATCTGTTCACACCTTGTTTCTGCCATGTGCTTGAACGCCAAGACGTTCGCGCTTCTGTGAGATGAAAGACGTCCTTCTGCATATGTGCTTGCTCACACCGGTGCACTTGTTAGTGTATCCATTCAGTCCTGGGCTGCGGGGCATTCAGAAGTGGCTCTGTGGAGACGTCTGCATAGAGGCAGCTGTCAGAACACGCACACTCGATTGT
Source organism: Patagioenas fasciata (assembly GCF_037038585.1). NCBI lineage: Eukaryota > Metazoa > Chordata > Aves > Columbiformes > Columbidae > Patagioenas > Patagioenas fasciata. The sequence continues at coordinate 976,768 of NW_027288644.1, forward strand.
TCACCAAAACATATGCAGACGCGTCCTTAGCCTGTAGATTTGGATGCACAGAGTTCCCTGTGTTCGCAAGAGACAAGGGAATCGCGTCTGTACGCACAGAAGCAATAGCGGACCGTTTCCCTCGGAGTGAACGCGAAAGAGCCGTCTATATACTCGCAGACACGGGAACGTGCCTCAGTGCGGTCACAGAGGCAGCAGCTTTTGCACAGATGCTCTGGTGATTCTGGCACTTTCCAGGCACACTCCTGAAAGTCGCGCACACTGCTGTTCACTTGCTAAACGACCTCTTGGGAAACACGTCTCCGGTCGATGGAGCGCTCAGATTGCTTCTCGTGTAACTGTGAACTGTGTCAGCGCAGGGAATCCGTCTCTGTTGAGCAGATGTCAATCCTGCCTCGCTTTTGCTTTGTTGCCTCTACCAAGATGATTTCCCGTTTCTCTCTTCACTGGAGCACGCAGACACAGCCAACGCACATCAAGTGTCAAGAGACACACTCTGCTGAGCTCAACGCTTGTGCAGATGCACATGTGCGACGAAGTCAACACACGTGCTTGTGGAGAGAAAGAAAGGGACTCCCAGGCGTGTGGAGCGACGGGGAGAAAGAGCGGGCGCTGAGGAACACAGTTTCAAACAGACTGTCTCCACACAAACAGGCACCTGTCTGCAGGTATCCTAGATCTTGATTCTTGAACTTGAGGAAACACGCGACTGAGCAAAACTCCCAAACGCTTCCAGGAAAGACACAGGCTCTCCCACAAGCACACAAGTGTTTGCCCTCAGCTATAGATCAGGGACAAGCTTGTGAAGAGATGCCCTGCTATTCTTTCGCCTTATGGCATCATGTGTTTCGTTTCTCTTGGAGATCGATTGTTAAACGTCTTTCCTCCGGCGACTGTGAAGCATTTGCCAGCGGAGGAGAAGTAGCACGGAGCAGCATTCAGTACTGCCTACGAGTGTCTTTGCTACCCTACTAGCGGAGCTCCAAGAACAGGCACACATCTTCAGGTACCTTCCAAATGTGGATTCCCCTGCAGCCCCGTAGGCGGGCGTGCAGTACGCCAACCATCAACGGACGTTTTTCCCCTCAAGCCTGTCAGGACGCTGCTCGTCCGTCTTTCCCTCAATAGATGGGAGTAGGCGCGCTTGCGGATGTGTGCGTGTGTGTGGCCACGCGTTTGCTTAGGCATCAGTGTGTGAAAAGGTAGGTGCTTTTCTCTAGCTGCGTGTGCGTGCACGTGGTGCTGGGTGCACATCCCTGGGTGCTCGAGGTAAGGTTTCTGCATGGTTTTCGCTGAGGAATCGTGTGTGTGCACATGGACAAAGAGAAGGCGCAGCAACCAGGTTCCAGCGCCGAAGAAGGCAAAAGGCAAGGTTTCCGGCGCTATCTCCTTCTCTCCGCAGACCTAGTCGCGCAAAGCAAGCCGCTAAGCCGGCGACCGGCAAGAGAGCTACAACGAAGCATGCCGAACGGAGAAAATAGCAGCAGCTCATCTGTTCACACCTTGTTTCTGCCATGTGCTTGAACGCCAAGACGTTCGCGCTTCTGTGAGATGAAAGACGTCCTTCTGCATATGTGCTTGCTCACACCGGTGCACTTGTTAGTGTATCCATTCAGTCCTGGGCTGCGGGGCATTCAGAAGTGGCTCTGTGGAGACGTCTGCATAGAGGCAGCTGTCAGAACACGCACACTCGATTGTTCACCAAAACATATGCAGACGCGTCCTTAGCCTGTAGATTTGGATGCACAGAGTTCCCTGTGTTCACAAGAGACAAGGGAATCGCGTCTGTACGCACAGAAGCAATAGCGGACCGTTTCCCTCGGAGTGAACGCGAAAGAGCCGTCTATATACTCGCAGACACGGGAACGTGCCTCAGTGCGGTCACAGAGGCAGCAGCTTTTGCACAGGTGCTCTGCTGATTCTGGCACTTTCCAGGCACACTCCTGAAAGTCGCGCACACTGCTGTTCACTCGCTAAACGACCTCTTGGGAAACACGTCTCCGGTCGATGGACCGCTCAGATTGCTTCTCGTGTAACTGTGAACTGTGTCAGCGCAGGGAATCCGTCTCTGTTGAGCAGATGTCAATCCTGCCTCGCTTTTGCTTTGTTGCCTCTACCAAGATGATTTCCCGTTTCTCTCTTCACTGGAGCACGCAGACACAGCCAACGCACATCAAGTGTCAAGAGACACACTCTGCTGAGCTCAACGCTTGTGCAGATGCACATGTGCGACGAAGTCAACACACGTGCTTGTGGAGAGAAAGAAAGGGACTCCCAGGCGTGTGGAGCGACGGGGAGAAAGAGCGGGCGCTGAGGAACACAGTTTCAAAGACTGTCTCCACACAAACAGGCACCTGTCTGCAGGTATCCTAGATCTTGATTCTTGAACTTGAGGAAACACGCGTCTGAGCAAAACTCCCAAACGCTTCCAGGAAAGACACAGGCTCTCCCACAAGCACACAAGTGTTTGCCCTCAGCTATAGATCAGGGACAAGCTTGTGAAGAGATGCCCTGCTATTCTTTCGCCTTATGGCATCATGTGTTTCGTTTCTCTTGGAGATCGATTGTTAAACGTCTTTCCTCGGGCGACTGTGAAGCATTTGCCAGCGGAGGAGAAGTAGCACGGAGCAGCATTCAGTACTGCCTACGAGTGTCTTTGCTACCCTACTAGCGGAGCTCCAAGAACAGGCACACATCTTCAGGTACCTTCCAAATGTGGATTCCCCTGCAGCCCCGTAGGCGGGCGTGCAGTACGCCAACCATCAACGGACGTTTTTCCCCTCAAGCCTGTCAGGACGTTGCTCGTCCGTGTTTCCCTCAATAGATGGGAGTAGGCGCGCTTGCGGATGTGTGCGTGTGTGTGTCCACGCATTTGCTTAGGCATCAGTGTGTGAAAAGGTAGGTGCTTTTCTCTAGCTGCGTGTGCGTGCACGTGGTGCTGGGTGCACATCCCTGGGTGCTCGAGGTAAGGTTTCTGCATGGTTTTCGCTGAGGAATCGTGTGTGTGCACATGGACAAAGAGAAGGCGCAGCAACCAGGTTCCAGCGCCGAAGAAGGCAAAAGGCAAGGTTTCCGGCGCTATCTCCTTCTCTCCGCAGACCTAGTCGCGCAAAGCAAGCCGCTAAGCCGTCGAAAGGCAAGAGAGCTACAACGAAGCATGCCGAACGGAGAAAATAGCAGCAGCTCATCTGTTCACACCTTGTTTCTGCCATGTGCTTGAACGCGAAGACGTTCGCGCTTCTGTGAGATGAAAGACGTCCTTCTGCATATGTGCTTGCTCACACCGGTGCACTTGTTAGTGTATCCATTCAGTCCTGGGCTGCGGGGCATTCAGAAGTGGCTCTGTGGAGACGTCTGCATAGAGGCAGCTGTCAGAACACGCACACTCGATTGTTCACCAAAACATATGCACACGCGTCCTTAGCCTGTAGATTTGGATGCACAGAGTTCCCTGTGTTCGCAAGAGACAAGGGAATCGCGTCTGTGCGCACAGAAGCAATAGCGGACCGTTTCCCTCGGAGTGAACGCGAAAGAGCCGTCTATATACTCGCAGACACGGGAACGTGCCTCAGTGCGGTCACAGAGGCAGCAGCTTTTGCACAGATGCTCTGGTGATTCTGGCACTTTCCAGGCACACTCCTGAAAGTCGCGCACACTGCTGTTCACTTGCTAAACGACCTCTTGGGAAACACGTCTCCGGTCGATGGAGCGCTCAGATTGCTTCTCGTGTAACTGTGAACTGTGTCAGCGCAGGGAATCCGTCTCTGTTGAGCAGATGTCAATCCTGCCTCGCTTTTGCTTTGTTGCCTCTACCAAGATGATTTCCCGTTTCTCTCTTCACTGGAGCACGCAGACACAGCCAACGCACATCAAGTGTCAAGAGACACACTCTGCTGAGCTCAACGCTTGTGCAGATGCACATGTGCGACGAAGTCAACACACGTGCTTGTGGAGAGAAAGAAAGGGACTCCCAGGCGTGTGGAGCGACGGGGAGAAAGAGCGGGCGCTGAGGAACACAGTTTCAAACAGACTGTCTCCACACAAACAGGCACCTGTCTGCAGGTATCCTAGATCTTGATTCTTGAACTTGAGGAAACACGCGACTGAGCAAAACTCCCAAACGCTTCCAGGAAAGACACAGGCTCTCCCACAAGCACACAAGTGTTTGCCCTCAGCTATAGATCAGGGACAAGCTTGTGAAGAGATGCCCTGCTATTCTTTCGCCTTATGGCATCATGTGTTTCGTTTCTCTTGGAGATCGATTGTTAAACGTCTTTCCTCCGGCGACTGTGAAGCATTTGCCAGCGGAGGAGAAGTAGCACGGAGCAGCATTCAGTACTGCCTACGAGTGTCTTTGCTACCCTACTAGCGGAGCTCCAAGAACAGGCACACATCTTCAGGTACCTTCCAAATGTGGATTCCCCTGCAGCCCCGTAGGCGGGCGTGCAGTACGCCAACCATCAACGGACGTTTTTCCCCTCAAGCCTGTCAGGACGCTGCTCGTCCGTCTTTCCCTCAATAGATGGGAGTAGGCGCGCTTGCGGATGTGTGCGTGTGTGTGGCCACGCGTTTGCTTAGGCATCAGCGTGTGAAAAGGTAGGTGTTTTCTCTAGCTGCGTGTGCGTGCACGTGGTGCTGGGTGCACATCCCTGGGTGCTCGAGGTAAGGTTTCTGCATGGTTTTCGCTGAGGAATCGTGTGTGTGCACATGGACAAAGAGAAGGCGCAGCAACCAGGTTCCAGCGCCGAAGAAGGCAAAAGGCAAGGTTTCCGGCGCTATCTCCTTCTCTCCGCAGACCTAGTCGCGCAAAGCAAGCCGCTAAGCCGGCGACCGGCAAGAGAGCTACAACGAAGCATGCCGAACGGAGAAAATAGCAGCAGCTCATCTGTTCACACCTTGTTTCTGCCATGTGCTTGAACGCCAAGACGTTCGCGCTTCTGTGAGATGAAAGACGTCCTTCTGCATATGTGGTTGCTCACACTGGTGCACTTGTTAGTGTATCCATTCAGTCGTGGGCTGCGGGGCATTCAGAAGTGGCTCTGTGGAGACGTCTGCATAGAGGCAGCTGTCAGAACACGCACACTCGATTGTTCACCAAAACATATGCAGACGCGTCCTTAGCCGGTAGATTTGGATGCACAGAGTTCCCTGTGTTCGCAAGAGACAAGGGAATCGCGTCTGTACGCGCAGAAGCAATAGCGGACCGTTTCCCTCGGAGTGAACGCGGAAGAGCCGTCTATGTACTCGGAGACACGGGAACGTGCCTCAATGCGGTCACAGAGGCAGCAGCTTTTGCACAGATGCTCTGGTGATTCTGGCAGTTTCCAGGCACACTCCTGAAAGTCGCGCACACTGCTGTTCACTCGCTAAACGACCTCTTGGGAAACACGTCTCCGGTCGATGGAGCGCTCAGATTGCTTCTCGTGTAACTGTGAACTGTGTCAGCGCAGGGAATCCGTCTCTGTTGAGCAGATGTCAATCCTGCCTCGCTTTTGCTTTGTTGCCTCTACCAAGATGATTTCCCGTTTCTCTCTTCACTGGAGCACGCAGACACAGCCAACGCACATCAAGTGTCAAGAGACTCACTCTGCTGAGCTCAACGCTTGTGCAGATGCACATGTGCAACGAAGTCAACACACGTGCTTGTGGAGAGAAAGAAAGGGACTCCCAGGTGTGTGGAGCGACGGGGAGAAAGAGCGGGCGCTGAGGAACACAGTTTCAAACAGACTGTCTCCACACAAACAGGCACCTGTCTGCAGGTATCCTAGATCTTGATTCTTGAACTTGAGGAAACACGCGTCTGAGCAAAACTCCCAAACGCTTCCAGGAAAGACACAGGCTCTCCCACAAGCACACAAGTGTTTGCCCTCAGCTATAGATCAGGGACAAGCTTGTGAAGAGATGCCCTGCTATTCTTTCGCCTTATGGCATCATGTGTTTCGTTTCTCTTGGAGATCGATTGTTAAACGTCTTTCCTCGGGCGACTGTGAAGCATTTGCCAGCGGAGGAGAAGTAGCACGGAGCAGCATTCAGTACTGCCTACGAGTGTCTTTGCTACCCTACTAGCGGAGCTCCAAGAACAGGCACACATCTTCAGGTACCTTCCAAATGTGGATTCCCCTGCAGCCCCGTAGGCGGGCGTGCAGTACACCAACCATCAACGGACGTTTTTCCCCTCAAGCCTGTCAGGACGTTGCTCGTCCGTCTTTCCCTCAATAGATGGGAGTAGGCGCGCTTGCGGATGTGTGCGTGTGTGTGGCCACGCGTTTGCTTAGGCATCAGTGTGTGAAAAGGTAGGTGCTTTTCTCTAGCTGCGTGTGCGTGCACGTGGGGCTGGGTGCACATCCCTGGGTGCTCGAGGTAAGGTTTCTGCATGGTTTTCGCTGAGGAATCGTGTGTGTGCACATGGACAAAGAGAAGGCGCAGCAACCAGGTTCCAGCGCCGAAGAAGGCAAAAGGCAAGGTTTCCGGCGCTATCTCCTTCTCTCCGCAGACCTAGTCGCGCAAAGCAAGCCGCTAAGCCGGCGACCGGCAAGAGAGCTACAACGAAGCATGCCGAACGGAGAAAATAGCAGCAGCTCATCTGTTCACACCTTGTTTCTGCCATGTGCTTGAACGCCAAGACGTTCGCGCTTCTGTGAGATGAAAGACGTCCTTCTGCATATGTGCTTGCTCACACCGGTGCACTTGTTAGTGTATCCATTCAGTCGTGGGCTGCGGGGCATTCAGAAGTGGCTCTGTGGAGACGTCTGCATAGAGGCAGCTGTCAGAACACGCACACTCGATTGTTCACCAAAACATATGCAGACGCGTCCTTAGCCGGTAGATTTGGATGCACAGAGTTCCCTGTGTTCGCAAGAGACAAGGGAATCGCGTCTGTACGCGCAGAAGCAATAGCGGACCGTTTCCCTCGGAGTGAATGCGGAAGAGCCGTCTATGTACTCGGAGACACGGGAACGTGCCTCAATGCGGTCACAGAGGCAGCAGCTTTTGCACAGATGCTCTGGTGATTCTGGCAGTTTCCAGGCACACTCCTGAAAGTCGCGCACACTGCTGTTCACTTGCTAAACGACCTCTTGGGAAACACGTCTCCGGTCGATGGAGCGCTCAGATTGCTTCTCGTGTAACTGTGAACTGTGTCAGCGCAGGGAATCCGTCTCTGTTGAGCAGATGTCAATCCTGCCTCGCTTTTGCTTTGTTGCCTCTACCAAGATGATTTCCCGTTTCTCTCTTCACTGGAGCACGCAGACACAGCCAACGCACATCAAGTGTCAAGAGACACACTCTGCTGAGCTCAACGCTTGTGCAGATGCACATGTGCGACGAAGTCAACACACGTGCTTGTGGAGAGAAAGAAAGGGACTCCCAGGCGTGTGGAGCGACGGGGAGAAAGAGCGGGCGCTGAGGAACACAGTTTCAAACAGACTGTCTCCACACAAACAGGCACCTGTCTGCAGAAGCACGAACGTCTTGGCGTTCAAGCACATGGCAGAAACAAGGTGTGAACAGATGCGCTGCTGCTATTTTCTCCGTTCGGCATGCTTCGTTGTAGCTCTCTTGCCGGTCGCCGGCTTAGCGGCTTGCTTTGCGCGACTAGGTCTGCGGAGAGAAGGAGATAGCGCCGGAAACCTTGCCTTTTGCCTTCTTCGGCGCTGGAACCTGGTTGCTGCGCCTTCTCTTTGTCCATGTGCACACACACGATTCCTCAGTGAAAACCATGCAGAAACCTTACCTCGAGCACCCAGGGATGTGCACCCAGCACCACGTGCACGCACACGCAGCTAGAGAAAAGCACCTACCTTTTCACACACTGATGCCTAAGCAAACGCGTGGCCACACACACGCACACATCCGCAAGCGCGCCTTCTCCCATCTATTGAGGGAAAGACGGACGAGCAACGTCCTGACAGGCTTGAGGGGAAAAACGTCCGTTGATGGTTGGCGTACTGCACGCCCGCCTACGGGGCTGCAGGGGAATCCACATTTGGAAGGTACCTGAAGATGTGTGCCTGTTCTTGGAGCTCCGCTCGTAGGGTAGCAAAGACACTCGTAGGCAGTACTGAATGCTGCTCCGTGCTACTTCTCCTCCGCTGGCAAATGCTTCACAGTCGCCCGAGGAAAGACGTTTAACAATCGATCTCCAAGAGGAACGAAACACATGATGCCATAAGGCGAAAGAATAGCAGGGCATCTCTTCACAAGCTTGTCCCTGATCTATAGCTGAGGGCAAACACTTGTGTGCTTGTGGGAGAGCCTGTGTCTTTCCTGGAAGCGTTTGGGAGTTTTGCTCAGACGCGTGTTTCCTCAAGTTCAAGAATCAAGATCTAGGATACCTGCAGACAGGTGCCTGTTTGTGTGGAGACAGTCTGTTTGAAACTGTGTTCCTCAGCGCCCGCTCTTTCTCCCCGTCGCTCCACACGCCTGGGAGTCCCTTTCTTTCTCTCCACAAGCACGTGTGTTGACTTCGTCGCACATGTGCATCTGCACAAGTGTTGAGCTCAGCAGAGCGTGTCTCTTGACACTTGATGTGTGTTGGCTGTGTCTGCCTGCTCCAGTGAAGAGAGAAACGGGTCCCCAGGGTGTCACCATCGACCTTGGGGAGAAAGTGGGGTCCCCTGAATGTCACAATGGGCCTTGGGGACAATGGGGGGTCCTGGGATGTCACCATGGGCCCTGGGGGCAATGGGTGGTGCTGGGATGTCACAACTTTCCCTGGGGACAAAGGGGGTCCCCATGGTGCCACAAGGGGCCCTGGGACAAAGGGGGGTCCCCAGGATGTCACAATGGTCCCTGAGGACAAGGGGAGGTCCCCATGGTGTCACAATGGGTCCCCAGTGACAAGGGGGTCCCCCATGGTTCACAATGGGCCCTGGGGAGAAGGGGTTAGGGGGTTGTGTTAGGGGGTTGGAGGATTAGGTGGTGCAGGATTTGGGGGTGCAAGGCCGGGGGAGCAGGATTTTGCGGGGCCTGATATGGGGCTACAGGGTCTGGGGTTGCAGGTTCCAGGGGTGCAGGTTTTGGGGTTTCAGGGTGTAGGGCAGTAGGGTCTTTGGGTGCAGGAGTTTGGGGTGCCGGGTTTGGGGGCCAGGATTTGGGGTTGCAGGATTTAGGGGTGCAGTGGTTTGGAGTGCAGTGTTTTGGGGTGCAGGGTTTGGGGAAGGAGGTTATGGGGGTGCAGGGTTTAGGGGAGCAGGATCTTGGGGTGCAGGGGTTTGGGGTGGGGGGCTTGGTAGGGCAGGATTTGGGGGTGGAAAGTTTTGGGGGTAGGGCTGGGGGTGCAGGATTTGGGGGTGAAGGGGTTGTGGGGTGCAGGGTTGTGGGGTGCAGGGTTTGGGAGATCGGTACGTGGGGCTGGAGGATTTGGGGGTGCAGGGTTTGGAGCAGCAGGATCTGGGGGTGCAGAGTTGGGGGGTGCAAGATTGGGGGTAGCAGGGTTTTGGGGAGCAGGGTTTCAGGGTCAGGCTTTAGGGGGACAGGGTTTGGGGGGCAGGGCTGGGAGGGATGATTTTGGGGTGCAGGGTTTAGGGCAGCAGGATCTTGGGGTGAAGGGGTTTGGGGTGAAGGGTTTGGTAGGACAGGATTTGGGGTGCAGGTTTTTAGGGTGCAACTTGTGGGGGTCAGGATTTGGGGTACAGGGTTTGGGGTGCAGGGTTTAGTGGTGCAGGGTTTGGGGGTGCAGGTCTTGTGGAGGCAGAATTGGGGGTGCAGGTTTTTGGAGTTAAGGGATTTGGGGGTGCAGATTTTGGGTGTTCAGGACCTGGGGGTGCAGGATTTGGGGATGTAGGTTTGGTGGGGGCAGGGCTTAGGGTTTCAGTATCTTGGGTTGAAGAGGTTTGGGGTGAAGGGTTGTGTACGGCAGGATATGGGGGTGCAGGGCTTTGGGCTGCAGGTTTGGGGGTGCAGGGTTCGCATGTTCAGGAACTGGGGGTGCAGGATTTGGGTTTGCAGGTTTGGGGAATTTTGGGGTAAAGGATTTGGGGTGCAGGGTTGGGGGACGCAGGATCTGAGGGTGCAGCGTTTGGGGTGCAGAGTTAGCGGCTGCAGGAACTGGGGGTGCAGGGTTTGGGGGGCACTGTGTTGGGGGGAAGGATTTGGGGGATGCAGGGTTTAAGGGTTTAAGATTTGGAGGTGTCGAATTTTGGGGTGCAGGAGGTGCAGGATTTGCAGTTTGCAGGATTTGGGAGAGAACAGTTTGGGGTGCTGGGGTTTTGGGGATGCAAGATTTGAGGCTGCAGGGTTTCGGGGTTTGGGACATGGGGCTGGAGGATTCGGGGGTGCAGGATTTGGGGTGCAGTGTGTGGGGGTGCAAAATCTTGGGGTGTACGAGCTTTGGGTGTGGGATTTGAAGGACAATGATTTGGGGGTGCAGAGATTGGGGGTGCAGGGTTTGGGGTTGCTGCGTTTGGAGATTCGGGATGTGGAGGTCAAGGATTTAGGGGTACAGGGTTTGGTTGCAGGATTTGGGGTGCAGGGTTTGAAGTGCAGGGCTAAAGGGGGCAGGATTTGGAGGTGCAATATTTGGTGGTATGGGGTATTGGGGTGCAGGGTTTTGGGGTGAGGGATTTGGGGGTCAGGATGTGGGGTGGAGGATTTGAGCGTGCGTGCTGTTGGGGCACAGAGTTTCGGGGGACAGATCTGGGGGTGCAGGGTTTGTGGGGCAGCATTTAGGGCTGTAGGCTTTGGGGGTGGAGTGTTTTGGGGAGGATTTGGGGTGCAGGGTTGAAGGGTTTAGATCTGGAGGTGCAGAGTTCTGGGGTGCAGGGTGTTGGGTGCAGGATCTGGGGCTCCAGGATTTATGGGTGCAGGCTCTTGGGGTTCAGGGTAGGAGGATCGTGGGGTGCGGGGCTGAAGGGTTTGGTAGGACCGGATTTGGGGCTGCAGGGCTTTAGGGTGAGGCTTTGGGGGTGCAGGTTTCATGTCTTTAGGAACTGGGGGGGCAGGATTTTGTGGTGCGGACTTTTGAGTGCAAGTTTGAGGGGCCTTGATTTTGGGGTGCACGGTTTGGGGGGGCAGGATTCCGGGTGTAAGGTTTTGGGGTGCAGAACTTGGGGGTGTGGGTTTCACACATTAAGGAACTGGGGGCTGCAGAAGTTGGGGGTGCAGCGTTTTGGGGTGCAGGGTTGAAGGGTGCAGGATTCAGGGGTACAGGTTTTGGGAGATAAGGATCTGGGGGTGCAGGTTGTAGGGATCAGAATATGGGGGTGCATTGTTTGGGATTGCAGGATATTGGGTGCAGGATCTGAGGGTACAAGGTTTGGGGTAGCAGGGTTTTGGGGAGCAGGGTTTCGGGGTCAGGCTTTAGGGGGACAGGGTTTGGGGGGCAGGGTTGGGAGGGATGATTTGGGGGTGCAGGGTTTAGTTCAGCAGGATCTTGGGGTGAAGGGGTTTGGGGTGAAGGGTTGGGTAGGACAGGATTTGGGGTGCAGGATTTTAGGGTGCAACTTGTGGGGTTCAGGATTTGGGGTACAGGGGATTGGGGGTCCAGGGTTTGTGGGTGCAGGATTTAGTGGAGCAGGGATTGAGTTGCAGATCCTGGGGAGGCAGAATTGGGGGTGCAGGTTTTGGGAGTTAAGGGTTTGGGGGTGCAGATTTTGGGTGTTCAGGACCTGGGGGTGCATTATTTGGGGATGTAGGTTTTGGGGGGTAGATTTTGGGGTGCTGGGTTCGGGACATGGGTCTGGAGGATTTGAGGGTGCAGGGTTAAGGGGTTTAGGATTTTGGGGTGCACGGTTTAGGGTGCACACGTATTGGGTGTGTATGATTTGAGAGTGCAGGGCTTTGGGGTACAGGATTTGGGGTGCAGGGTTTTGGGGTCAGGATCTGGGGGTGCAGGGTGTTGGGGAGAAGGATTCGGGGTGCAGCATTTTGAAGGGCAGGGTTTGGAGGAGGGAGGTTTTGGAGGTGCAAGGTTTGGTGGTTCAGGTTTTGAGGGTGCAAGATATGGTGGTGCAGGTTTTGGGGGTGCAGTGTTAAGGGGGTGGAGGATTAGAGGTGCAGGATTTGGGGGTGCAGGGTTGGGAGTGCAGGGTTTTTGGGGCCTGATTTGGGGGTACAGGGTCTGGGGGTGCAAGATCCTGGAGTTCAGGATTTGGGGGTTCAGGATGTGGGGGTGCAGGGTATGGGAGGGAAGGATCTGGGGCTTCAGGATTTGGGGGTGCACCGTTTGGGGGTGCAGGGTTTAGAAGTCAGGTCTAAGAGTGCAGGGTTTGGGGTGCAGGGGTTTGGGGGTGCAGGTTTCATGAGTTCAGGAACTGGGGGTGCAGGAATCAAGGGTGCAGGGTTTGGGAAAGAATTTGGGGGATCAGGGTTTTGGGGTGCAGAGTTTCAGAGTTCAGGGTTTGGGGGGAAGTTTAAGGTTGCAGAGTGTTAAGGGTGCAGAGCATTGGGGCAGAGGATTTGGGGGTGCGGGGTTTCAGGGTTCAGGATGTGGAGGGGTGGAGTTTTGGGGGGCAGGGTTTGGGGGTGAAGGATTTGGGGGTGCAGGGTGGTGGGGTACAGGCCTTCCTGTGTCACCTCAGCTGGGTGTTCCTGCTCCACGGGGGGATTGCACCGGATGAGCTTTCCAGGTCCCTTCCAACCCCTGACATTCTGGGACTCTGTGCGGAAGGATTTGGGGGTGAGAGATTTGGGGTGTAGCATTTGGGGGTGCAGAGTTTTGGGAGGCAAGGACCTGGGGCTGCAGGATTTGGGGGTTCATTGTTTAGGGCAGCACAATCTTGGGGTGCAGGGGTTTGCAGTGAAAGGTTTGGTAGGGCAGGATTTGGGGTGCAGGATTCTGGGGTGCTGGGTTTTGGGGCACAGGATTTGGTGTTGCAGGGATGGGGTTGAAGGGCTTGGGTTTCCAGGCCTTGGAGGTGCAGGATTTGGAGGTGCAAGGTTTGGGAGGGAATTCTTTCGGGGTGCTGTGTTTGGGGGTGCAGGGTTTGGGGGTGCAGGGTTTGGGTGTTCAGGACCTGGGGGTGCTGCATTGGGGGTGCAGGGTTTGGGGACTCAGGACCTGGGGGTGCAGCTTTCAGGGTGCGAGGCTTAGGGGTGCATTATTAGAGGGTGGAATATTAGGGGTGCAGGACTGGGTGGGGAGGATCTGGGGTGCACATTTTGGGCGTTAAGGACGTGGGGGTGCAGGACTTGGGCATTCAGGGATTGGGAGTGCACGGTTTGGGGGTGCAGAGTGCAAGCTGGGGGGCAGGATTTGGGGTGCAGGGTTTGGGGGTGCATTGTTGGGGGACCGGATTTGGGGGTCCAGGGTTTGGGGATGTAGGATTTAGGGTGCAGGACTTGGGGTTGTACGGCTGGGGGGTGAAGGGTTTGAGGGAAAGAATAATGGGGTGCATGGTTTAGGGGTACAGGGGCTTGGGGGGGACAATTTGGGGCTGCAGGGTTTTGAAGTGCAGGGTTTGAGGGGGCAGGATTTGGGGGTGCAAGATTTGGTGGTTCGGGATTCTGGGGTGCCGGGTTTTGAGGTGAAGGATTTGGGGGTGCAGGGTTTGGGGATGGATGATCACGGGGTGCAGACTTTGGAATTCAGGATCTTGGGGTGCAGGGGTCTGCAGTGAAGGGTTTGGTAGAGCAGGGTCTGGGGGTGCAGGACTTTCGGGTGAGGTTTGGGGTGCAGGGTTCGTGTGTTCAGGGTTAGGGGTGCAGGATTTGAGGGTGCAGGGCTCTGGGTGCAGAGTTTGGGAGTTCAGGGTTTGGGGTGCAGGGTTTTTGGCAGGAGCATCTGAGGGTGCAGGATCTGGGGATGCTGGATCTGGGGCTGCAGCGTTTTCAGTGCAGGTTTTGGGGGGACTTGATTTTGAGGTGCTCGCTGTGGGGCTGCAGGATCTGGGGGCAGGATTTGGGGTTTCAGGGTTGAGGGTAACAGGAATTTGGGGTGCAGGGGCTTGGGGTGAAGAGCATGGTAGGGCAGGATTTGGGGGGGCAGGATTGGGGAAAAAAAGGAAGGAAGGAAGGAAGGAAGGAAGGAAGGAAGGAAGGAAGGAAGGAAGGAAGGAAGGAAGGAAGGAAGGAAGGAAGGAAGGAAGGAAGGAAGGAAGGAAGGAAGGAAGGAAGGAAGGAAGGAAGGAAGGAAGGAAGGAAGGAAGGAAGGAAGGAAGACCTGGGGTTGCAGGGTTTACGGTAGCAGGATCTTGGGGTGCAGGATCTGGGGGTGCAGGGATCAGAATTTGGGGGTACAGGGTTTGGGGGTGCAGGATATCAGCGAACAGGGCTTGGGGTGCAGAACCTTGTTGTTCAGGGTTTAGAGGCAGGATTTGGGGGTGCAGGGCTTTGGGGTGAGGGGTTGGGGTGCAGGGTTCAGGGCTCCAGGACCTGGGGGTCGGAGGATTTAGGGGGTTGCAGGATTTGGGGGTGCAGGGCAGGGCAAGGAAGGCTTTGAATGTGCAGTGTTTGAAGTTTCAGCACTTGGGGGTGCAGGATTTGGGGGTACAGGATTAATGGGGGCAGGGTGTCTGGGGGTAGAACTTGGGGTGCACATTTTGTGAGGATGCAAGATTTGAGAGTGCAGGGATTTGGGGTGAGGGATTTCAGGGTGCCGGGTTGGGGGGGGAAGGATCTGCGGGTGCAGGGTTTGTCAGTGCATTGATTGGGGGTCAGAATTTGGGGGTGCAGGGTTCGTGGGGCACGATTTTGGGTGCAGGTTTTGGGGAGCAGGATCTGGGGGTGATGGATTTGGGTGACAAGGTTTGGAGGAGCAGAGTTCAGGGGTTTGGGGGATGGGTTTGGACCTACAAGATTCGGGGGAAATGGTTTGGGGGAAGGATCTGGGGGCGAGATATTTGGGGGGCAGCGTTTGGGATGCCAGGTTTGGGGGTGAAGGGCTTGGGGGCAAGGATCTGGGGTGCAGGATTAGGGGGATTCAGGATTGGGGGGGTTAAGGTTGTATGGGGGACAATTTTGGGGTGCAGGTTTGGGGGGCAGGATTTACAGTGCAGGCTTTTGGGATGCACGGCTTCAGGGTACAGGGCTTGATGAGGCAGGATTTGGGGGTGCAGGATTTGGGGGCTCAGTGTTAGGAGGTGAATGTTTTGGGGGTGAAGGGTTTGGGAGTGTAAAATCTGGGCGTGCAGGATTTTGGAGTGCAGTATTTTGGGGTGCATGGTTTGGGACTGTAGATTTTGGGGTGCAGGGTTTGGGGGGCAGGGTTTGGGGGTACAAAGTTTAGGGGGCAGGGTTTTGGGGTGCAGGATCTTGGGGTGTACGAGTTTTGGGTGTGGGATTTGAAGGAAAATGATTTGTGGTGCAAGGTTTTGGGGTGCAGGGTTTGGGGGGCAGGTTTTGTGTGTTCAGGAACTGGGGGTGCGGGATTTTGCGTTGAAGGGCTCTGGGGTGCCGGGGTTGGCCTGCAGGGGTTGGGGTGCAGTATTTTGGGGTGCAGGGGTTTGGGTTTCAGGACCTGGGGGTGCAGGGTCTCAGGGAACAGGATTTCAGGGGTGCAGCATTTGAGGGGTGACGGCCTTGGGGATGAAGGATTGGGGAGTGCAGGGTTTGGGGGTGCAGATTTGGGGTGCAGGGTTTAGGGGGTGTAGGGTTTTGGAGGGGCAGGATATTGGGGTGCAGGATTTAGAGGAGCCGACTTTTGGGCAGCAGGATTGGGGGGCAAGGATTTGGGGGTGCAGGGTTTAGGGTAGCAGGGACTTTGGGTGCAGGGTTTGGTAGGGCAGGATCTTGGGGTGCAGGGTTTGGGGTTCAGGGTTCGGGATGTACATTTTTGGGAGGCAGGATTTGAGGGCGCAGGGTTTTGGGGCGAAGGGTTTAGAGAGCAGGATTTAGAGTGCAGGGTTTGGGGGTTCAGGGTCTAGGGTGGCAGGAATTTTGGGGTGCAGGCCTTTGGGGCAAAGGGTTCTGTGGTGCTGGGTTTTGGGGTGCAGGATTTGGGTGTGCAGGGTTGGGGGTTGGGGAGAAGGATTTTAGTGTGCAGGATTTTAGGGTGAAGGTTTGGTAGGGCTGAGTTTGGAGGTTCAGGGTTCTGGGGGGCAGGGTGTTGGGTGCAAGATCTGGGGGTACAGGATTTATGGGTGCAGGGTGTTGTGGGGTGCAGGGATTTTGAGTGAGGGATTGGAGGTTCAGAGTTAGGGGGTGCAGGCTTTGGGGGTGCAGGGTGTTCGGGTGAGGGATTTGGGGTTCAGGGTTAGGGGGTGCAAGATTTGAGGGGTGCATGGGTTTTGGGTGAGGGATTTGGGGTTCAGGGTTAGGGGGTGCAGGGTTTGGTGGGCAGGAATTGGGGGTGCAGGGTGTTGGGGGAAGGATTTGCTGGTGCAGGCTTTAGGGTAAAGGGGTTTGCGGTGCAGGGTTGCGGGGTGGAGGATTTGGGGGTGAAGGTTTGGGGGTGCAGGATTTGGGGGAAGGATCTGTTGGTTCAAGATCTGGGGGTTCAGGATTTTCTGGTGCAGAATTGGGGGTGCGGGATTTAGGGTGTAGGGTTGGAGGGTGAAGGGTTTGGGGAATAGAATTTCGACGTGAAGGGTTTGGGGTGAAGGGTTGGTAGGGCAGGATTTTGGGGTGCAGTGCTATGGGGGTGGAGGATCAGGTAGTGCAGGATTTGGGGGTGCAAGGCGTGTGGGGCTGCAGGGTTTTGGGGGGCCTGATTTGGTGCTACAGGGTCTGGGGGTGCAGCTTTAGAGAGTTAAGGGATTTGGGGATGAGAGTTCAGTGGTGCAGGATCTGGGGTGCAGGGTTCAGGGGGGCAGGGTTTGGGGGGGCAGGGTTTGGGGTTGCAGCTTTTGGAGATTCGGGTTGTGGGTGTCAAGGATTTGGGGGTACAGGGTTTGGGTGCAGGATTTGGGGGTACAGGGGTTTGAAGGGGACAGGATTTGCAGGTGCAAGATTTGGTGCGCTGGAGTACTGGGGTGCAGGGTTTGCAGGGTGCAGGGTTTTTGGGTGCACGGTTGTGGAAGGTGGGATTTGGGGGTGCAGCGTTTGGGGTTGCAGGATTTGGGGTGCAGGTTTGTGGAGAGCAGGAACAGAGGAGCAGGGTTGGGGGTGCAGGGTCTGGTGGGGCAGGAATTGGGGGTGCAGGGAGTTGGGGGAAGGATCTGCTGGTGCAGCTTTTAGGGTAAAGGGTTTTGGGGTACAGGGTTTTGGGGTGGAGGATTTGGGGGTGTAGGGTTGGGGGTTGAAGGGTTTGGGGGACAGAGCTGCAGGTGAAGGGTTTGGGGTGAAAGGTTTGCAGTGAAGGTTTTGGGGTGAAGGTTTTGGGGTGCAGAATCTGAGGGTGCAGGGCTTGGTAGGGCAGGATTTTGGGGTGAAGGATTTGGGGGTGTAGAGTTTTCGGGTGCAGGGTTTGGGACTGCAGGTTTTGGGGTGTAGGGTTTGGGGGCAGGGTGTGGGGTACAAAGTTTAGGGGGCAGGGTTTTGGGGTGCAGCATCTTGGGGTGTATGAGTTTTGGGTGTGGGATTTGAAGGAAAGTGATTTGGGCTGCAGGGTTTGGGGTTTCCATTGACAGGAACTGGGGGTGCAGGGCGTCGGGGTGCCGGGGTTGGTCTGCAGGGTTTGGGGTGCAGAATTTAGGGGTGCAGTATTTTGGGGTTCAGGGTTTTGGGGTGCAGGATTGGGGATTCAGGGTTTTGGGGGCATTATCTGGGGGGTCAGGATTTGGGGGTGCAGGGTTTGGGGCTGCAGGTTTTGGGTGGGGAATTTGGGGGTACAGGGTGTTGAGGAAGGATCTGGGGGTGCAATATTTGGGCTTTAAGGGTTACGGGGGGCAGGATCTGGCAGTGCAGAGTTTGGGGACAGGACCTGGGGGTGCAGCGTCTGGGGTTACAGGTTTTGGGGGTGCAGGGTGGAGGGAATTATTTGAGGTGCAGGGTTATGAGAGTACAGAATTTCCAGGTGCAGAGTTTGGGGTGCTGGGTATGGGGCAGCAGCATCTGGGGGTTCAGGTTCTGGGGGTGCATTCACTTGGGGGGATGGATCTAGGGGTGCAGGTTTTGGGGGTCCAAGGTTAGACAGGATTTGGGGCTGCAGGGATTTAGGGTGCAGGGTTTAGGGCTGCAGTGTTCTGGAGGAAGGATTTGGGGTGCAGTGTTTGAGGGGTAGGATTTGGGGTTTCAGTGTTTCAGGGTGTATGATTTTGGAGTGCAGGATTTGGGGTGCAGGGTTTGGGGGTGCAGGGTTGGAGGTGCAGGGTTTGGGGCTGCAGGGTTTGGGGTACAAAGTTTTGGTAGGGCATGCTTTGGGGTGCAGGACTTTAGGGTGCAGAATTCGGGGGTGTGCAGTTTAAGGGGGCAGGATGTGGCGTTGCAGCGTTCTGGGGTGTCAGGTTTGGGGTGCAGTGGTTTGGGGTGCAGGGTTTGGGGTGCAGGGTTTAGGGAAGGATGATAAGGGGGTGCAGGGTTTAGGGCAGCAGGATCTTGGGGTGCAGGGGTTTGGGGTGGAGGGCTCGGTAGGGCAGAGTTTGGGGGTGGACAGTTTAGGGGGGTAGGGTTTGGGGAGCAGGTTTTGGGGGTTCAGAACCTGGGGGGGCAGGGTATTGGGGTGCAGGATCTAGAAGGGCAGGGTTTGGGGGTGCAGTGTTTGGGGCACAGGGTTTGGGGGTGCAGGATCTTGGGGTGTACAAGTTTTGCAGGTAGGATTTGAAGGAAAATGATTTGGGGTGCAGGGATGGGGGTACAGGGTTTTGGGGTTGCTGGTTCTGGGGATTTGGGCTGTGGGGTTGGAGGATAACGGGAAGCAGGGTTTGGGGGGCAGTGTTTGGGGAGCCAGGGTTAGGGTTCGGTGGGGGCAGAATTTTGGGTGCACAGTTTTGACAGCTAAGTTTGGGGTGCAGGGCCTGGGAATTCAGGGTTTGGGGGTGCAGAGTTTTGGGGAGCAGGGTTTGGGGGTTCATGACGTGGGGATGGAGGAATTGGGGGTGCAGGGTTTGGTGGGGAAGGGTTTGGGGGTGCCTGGCTTAGGGTTGCAGGATTTGGGGGTCAAGGGTTTGGAGGTGCAGGGGTTTGGGGGCAGGATATAGGGGTGCAGGATTTGAGGGTGCAGGGTTGTGGAGTGCAGAGATTTAGGGGTGCAAGATCTGGGCTTGTACGGTTTTGGGGTGCAGGTTTTGGGGAGGGAGGATTTGGGGTGCAGAGTTTGGGCGTGCCAGGTCTGTGGTTGCAGGTTTTAGTACAGGGTTTGGGGGTTCAGGTTGTGGGGGCGGAGTTTTTGGGGGTGCAGGGTTGGGGAGAAGGATTTTGGGGGTGCAGGGTTTTAGGGTGCAGGATCTTAGGGTACAGAATTTGGGCAGGAATGCTTTCGGGATGCAGGTTTGGGGAGTGCAATATTTGAGGGTGCAAGGTTACCAAACCTTGCAGGATTTTGGGGTGCAGGGTTTTGGTATTTGGGGTTCAGGGTTAGGGGGTGCAGGGTGTTGGGGAACGATTTGGGGGTGCAGGGTTTGGAGGTGGAGTGTTTCAGGGATCAGGGTCTGGGAGGCAGAATTATGGGTGCAGGGTTTGGGATGGCAGGGTTTGGGGTGCAGAGTTTGCGTGTTCAGGACCTGGGGGTGCTGCCTTTGGGGGTGCAGGGTTTTGGGGTGCAGGGTTTGGGTGTTCAGGACCTGGGGGTGCTGGGTTTGGGGGTGCAGGGTTTTGGGGAGCAGGGTTTGGGGAGGCAAATTATGGGGGTCCTGGGTTTTAGGAGGACAGGATTTAAAGGCGCGGGATTTGGGGGTGCAGGGTTTGGGGACTCAGGACCTGGGGGTGCAGCTTTCAGGGTGCGAGGCTTAGGGGTGCATTATTAGAGGGTGGAATATTAGGGGTGCAGGACTGGGTGGGGAGGATCTGGGGTGCACATTTTGGGCGTTAAGGACGTGGGGGTGCAGGACTTGGGCGTTCAGGGATTGGGAGTGCACGGTTTGGGGGTGCAGAGTGCAAGCTGGGGGGGCAGGATTTGGGGTGCAGGGTTTGGGAAGACAGGATCGGGGGTGGAGGATTTGGGGGTGCAGGATTGAGGGGCAGGGTTTTGGTACAGGGCTTGGGGTCAGGATCTGGGGCTGCAGGATTTGGGGGTTCAGTGTTTAGGGCAGCACAATCTTGGGGTGCAGGGGTTTGCAGTGAAAGGTTTGGTAGGCAGGATTTGGGGTGCAGGATTCTGGGGTGCTGGGTTTGGGGTACAGGATTTGCTGTTGCAGGGATGGGGTTGAAGGGCTTGGGTTTCCAGGCCTTTGAGGTGCAGGATTTGGAGGTGCAAGGTTTGGGAGGGAATTCTTTGGGGTGCAGGGTTTGGGGGCAGGTTTAGGGGTGTAGGGTATAGGACGGAAGGATTTGGGAATGCAGGGTTTGGGGTGCACGTTTCGGGGTTCAGGAAGGTAGGGAGGGCAGGATTAGGGGGTGCAAGGTTTCAGTTGTAGGGTTTAGGGGTGCAGAGTTTGGTAGGGCCGAATTTGGGGGTGCAGGATTTGGGAAGACAGGATCGGGGGTGGAGGATTTGGGGTGAAGGATTGAGGGGCAGGGTTTTGGTGCAGGGCTTGGGGTCAGGATCTGGGGTGCGGGTTTGGGAAGAGTATTTTGGGGTGCAGGATTTTGGGTGCCGTGTCTGCGGGGCAGGTTTGGGGTGATATCCCCCATATCCTGCTCCCCAGATCCTGCACCCCAGAATCCTGCACCCCCATACTGTGATCCCTGCACCCTGCACCCCCAGACCCTTCCCTCCCAAAACCTGTAGCCCCATAACCCTGCACCCCAAAACGCTGCACCTCCAGATCGTGAACCTTTAAACCCTGCACCCCAAATCCTTCCTCCCCAAAACCTGCACCCCAAAACCCTACAATCCCAGATCTTGCACCTGCAAATCTCTGCACTCCACAACCCTGCACCCTCAAATCCTGCACCCCTATATCCTGCCCCCCAAAACCCCGGCACCTCCAAACCCTGCACCCCAGATCCTGCAACCCTAAACCAGGCACCCCAAACCCTTCCCCACCAAACCCTGCACCCCTCAGACCCTGAAGCCCAAATCCCTCTCCCAAAGCCCCTGCACCCCTTAAATCCTGCACCCCTGAAATCCGGTTCCCTAAGACCCTGCACCCCCAGGTCCTGAACCCCAAACCCCTACACCCCAAAATACTGCACCCCAATCCCTGCAGGCCAACCCCGGCACCCCAGAGCCCTTCAACGCAAAATCCTGCATCCCCAGTTCCTGAACACGCAAAACCTGCCCCCAAACCCTGCACCCCAAAACCTGCCCCCCAACACTGCAGCCCAAAGCCCAGCACCCCAAGACCCTTCATCCCCAAACCCTGAGCCCCCAAATCATGCACCCCCAGATCCTGACCCCCAAAACACTGCACCCCCATATCCTGCACCCCAAGATCCTGCTACCCTAAACCCTGAACCCCCAAATCCTGCACCCCCGATTCCTCTCTCACAAGCCCTGCACCCCAAAACTCTGCACCCCCAAGTCCTCTCCCCCCAAACAATGCACCTGGAACCTTGAACCCGCAAAGCCTGCACGCCCAGGTCCTGAACACCTGAACCCTGCCCCCGCAAATCCTTTAACCCCCAAACCCAGCACCCCAAACCCTGTACCCCCAGATCGTTCCCAAAACAACCTGCACCCCCAAACCCTGCACCCCAAATTCCTGCCCTACCAAGCCCTTCACCCAAACCCCCGCACCCTTAAATCCTGCACCCCTAAACCCTGCACACCAAATCCTGCACCTCCAGATCCTTCTTTCCTTCCTTCCTTCCTAAAGCCTGCACCCCAAATCGTGCCCTACCAAACCCTTCACCCCAAACCCCTGCACCCCACAGTCTTGCTCCCCCTAATCCTGCCATCCCAAACCCTGCACCCCAAATTCTGCCCCCCAAACCCCGATCCCTGAAACACTGCACCTCCAAACCCTGTACCCCCAAATCCTTCCCCAACACCCTGCACCCCCAAACCCTGCACCCCTAAGCCTGAACCCTAAATCCCTCACCCAAAAGCCCTGCACCCCCAAACCCTGCACCCCAAGATCCTGCTCCCCTAAATCTTGAACACCCTAACCTTAAGCCCCCAAACCCTGCACCCCGAAATCCTGCAGCACCAAACCCTGCCCCCCAAATCCTGCACCCCTATAATTCAGCCCTACCAAGCTTTGCACCCCTAAACCCTGAAATCTCACACCCCCTAATCCTGCCCTCCCAAATCCTGAGCCCTGCACCCCCAAAGCCTGCATTCCCAAACGCAGCACCCCCAGGTCCTGAACACCCAAACACTGCACCCCCAAATTAGGCAGTCCCAAACCCAGCACCCCAAAATCCTCCATTCACAAACTCTGCACCCCCCAAATCTGGACCCCCACATGTGCACCCCCAAAACCATGCCCCCCTGAAACGCTGCACTTCAAAACCCTGCACCCCTAAATCCTTCCCCCAAAACCCTGCCCCCCAAACCCTACACCCCAAGGTCCTTCCCCCACCTCCTGGAACCCCAAACCCTGCACCCCAAAGAATTCCCTCCCAAACCTTGCACCTCCAAATCCTGCACCTCAAAGGCCTGGAAACCCAAGCCCTTCAACCCCATCCCTGCAACACCAAATCCTGTGCCCCAAACCCAGCACCCCAGAATCCTGCACCCCAAATCCTGCCTACCAAACCTTTCACTGCAAACCCCTGCACCCCGAGGTTGTGCTGCCCTAAACACTGAACCCCCAAATCCTGCAGCCCCAGATCCCTGCCTCCCAAAACTCTGCACCCCCACATCCTGCACCCCAAATCTCTCACCCCCAAATCCTCCCCCCACCACCCTGCAGCCTCAAATCCTTCACCCCCATCCCCTGCACCCCAAAACTCCACACCTCCAAATCCTGAACCCTGAAACCTCGCACCCCCAAATCCTGTGCCCCAGTCCTGTGCACCCCACACTCTGCAACCTTAAATTTCCCCCCAAGCCCCTGCACCCCAAACGCTGCACTCTTAGACCTGACTTCTAAACCCTGCACCCCCAAACAGTGCACCCCCAAATCCTGAAGCCCCAGATCCTTCCCTCCCATACCCTGCACCCCCAAATCCTGAACCCCCAGATCCTGAATTCCAGGATCTTGCACCCCCAGACCCTGCACCCCCAAATCAGACACACGAAAACTCTGCACCCCCAAATCTTGCACCTCTAAGCCTCCACCCCTTAACACTGCACCCCCAAATCTTTCACCCCAAAACCTCCACCCAGAACCCTGTACCCCAAAACCCTACACCTCCAAATCCTGAACCCTTAAACCCTGCACCCCCAGATCCTCCACCCAAATGAATGCACCCCCAAAACCTGCACCCCCAGATCCTGCTGCCCCATACCCAGCACCCCAAACTCTGCACCCAGAAATCCTGCACTCTCATAACCCTGCACCTCAAACAATTCCCTTAACCCTGCACCCCCAAAACCTGTAACCCCAATCGCTGCACCCCCAGATCCTGTCCCCAAACTCTGCACTGCCAGATCCTGCCCCCCTAAGCCCTTAAAGCCCAAATATTGCACCCCCAGATCCTTCCTCATCACCCTGCACCCCCAAATTCCCCACCGCAAACCTGCACCCCCAGATCCTGCACCACCAAGTTCTGTGCCCTGAAGCCCTGCACTGAAAATCCTGCCCCCTAACTCTGCACCCCCAAATCCTGCACCCCCAAATCCTGCATTCCTAAACCCTGCACCCCCAAATCCTTCAACCCCCAAAGCCAATGCACTGCCAAACCCTGGACCCCCAGATACTGCACCCCAGAACCCTGCACGTTGAAATCCTGCACCCCCAAACCCTGCAGCCCAGAACCCTATACCTGATATCCTGCCGCCCCACAACTTGCACCCCCAAACCTGCAACCCCAAATACTGCACCCCAAATCCTGCATCTTGAAACCCTGCACCCCTAAATCCTTCCTCCCAAGCCATGATTCCCCAAAACCTGTAATACCAAATCCTGCACCCCCAAATCCTGCACCCCCAAATCGTTCCCCCAAACCATTCGCCCCCGAATCTTTTATGTCCAAACCTGTCCCCCAAAACCTTGCACCCCTGAACTCTGCTCCCCCAAAGCCGGCACCACGAAACCTTTCAACCAATTCCATCACCCCCAGATCCTGCTCCCCAAACCCTGCACCCAAAATCCTACCCCACAAACCCTGCACCCCCAAATTCTGACCCCCAATCAATGCACTGACAAACCCTGCACCCGCAGATCCTTCCCCCCCAAACCTGGCACCCTGAAATCGCTCACCCCAAATCCCTGCACTCTCAAATCTTGCACACCCCAAAAATGTGCACCCCCAAATCGTTCACCCCATATCCTGCCCCTTTAAACCCTGCACTTCAAAACCCTGCACCCCCAAATCCTTTCCCCAAACACCCTACACCCATTAATCCTGTACCCCCAAATCCTGCACCCCAAGTCCTGAAACTTCAAACCCTGCGCCCTCAGATCCTTCCTTACCCAACCCTGCACCCCCAAATCCTGCAACCCCCAAGTCCTGAACCCTGCACCCGCAACTCCTCACCCCAAAGCCCTGCACCGCCAAATCCTGCCTCTAAACCCTGAACAACAAGGTTCTGCACCCCAAACCCTGCTCCCCGGATCCTACACCCCCAAACCCTACAATCCCAGATCTTGCACCTGCAAATCTCTGCACTTCACAACCCTGCACCCCCAAACCCTGCACCCCAAATTCCTGCCCTACCAAGCCCTTCACCCAAACCCCCGCACCCTTAAATCCTGCACCCCTAAACCCTGCACACCAAATCCTGCACCTCCAGATCCTTCTTTCCTTCCTTCCTTCCTAAAGCCTGCACCCCAAATCGTGCCCTACCAAACCCTTCACCCCAAACCCCTGCACCCCACAGTCTTGCTCCCCCTAATCCTGCCATCCCAAACTCTGCACCCCAAATTCTGCCCCCCAAACCCCGATCCCTGAACGACTGCACCTCCAAACCCTGTACCCCCAAATCCTTCCCCAACACCCTGCACCCCCAAACCCTGCACCCCTAAGCCTGAACCCTAAATCCCTCACCCAAAAGCCCTGCACCCCCAAACCCTGCATCCCAAGATCCTGCTCCCCTAAATCTTGAACACCCAAACCTTGCACCCTCAAATCTTGCACCCCCAAACCCTGCACCCCCAAATCTCACAGCACCAAACCCTACACCCCAAATCCTGCACCCCTAAATTCAGCCCTACCAAACTTTGCACCCCTAAACCCTGAAATCTCACACCCCCTAATCCTGCCCTCCCAAATCCTGAGCCCTGCACCCCCAAAGCCTGCATTCCCAAGCGCAGCACCCCCAGGTCCTGAACACCCAAACACTGCACCCCCAAATTAGGCAGTCCCAAACCCTGCACCCCAAAATCCTCCATTCACAAACTCTGCACCCCCCAAACCTGGACCCCACATGTGCACCCCCAAAATCATGCTCCCCTGAAACGCTGCACTTCAAAACCCTGCACCCCCAAATCCTTCCCCCAAAACCCTGCCCCCCCAAACCCTACACCCCAAGGTCCTTCCCCCACCTCCTGGAACCCCAAACCCTGCACCCCAAAGAATTCCCTCCCAAACCTTGCACCTCCAAATCCTGCACCTCAAAGGCCTGGAAACCCAAGCCCTTCAACCCCATCCCTGCAACACCAAATCCTGTACCCCAAACCCAGCACCCCAGAATCCTGCACCCCAAATCCTGCCTACCAAACCTTTCACTGCAAACCCCTGCACCCCGAGGTTGTGCTGCCCTAAACACTGAACCCCCAAATCCTGCAGCCCCAGATCCCTGCCTCCCAAAACTCTGCACCCCCACATCCTGCACCCCAAATCTCTCACCCCCAAATCCTCCCCCCACCACCCTGCAGACTCAAATCCTTCACCCCCAACCCCTGCACCCCAAAACTCCACACCTCCAAATCCTGTGCTCCAGTCCTATGCACCCCACACTCTGCACCCCAAACCCTGCACTCTTAGACCTGACTTCTAAACCCTGCACCCCCAAACGGTACACCCCCAAATCCTGAAGCCCCAGATCCTTCCCTCCGATACCCTGCACCCCCAAATCCTGAACCCCCAAACCCTGCACCCCTAAACTTCCACCCCCTTAACACTGCACCCCCAAAACCTGAACCACCAAATCTTTCACCCCCAAAACCTCCCTCCTCCAAACCCTGCACTTCAAAATGCTGCACCCCCAAATCCTTCTCCCCAACACCCTGCACCCCCAGATCCTGACCCCAAAACCCTGCACCCCAAATCCTGTACCCCAAAGCCCTGCACTCTCAAATCATACAGGCCCAGAACGTGCACCCTAAACTGTGCACCCCAAAATCCTAAACCCCTTAACCCTGCACCCCCAAATCCTCCAGACCCATGTCCCGAACCCAGCACCCCAAAATCTACCCCCCAAAACCTACATCCCCAAATCCTGCACCCCCAGGTCCTGAACACCCAAAATCTGCACCCCCAATTCTGCCTCCACAAGACCTTCACCCCCAGTCCCTGCTCCACTAAATCCTACACCCCAAACCCTGCACCCCCAACCTCCTGTACCCCAAATCCTGCCCCCACAAGTTGCATCCTAAAATCCTGCACCCCCAAATCCTGTCCTACCCACCCTTCAGCCCAAACCTCTTCACCCCAAAATCCTGCTGCCCTAAACTCTGCACCCCCAAATCATCCCTCCCAACCCTGCCCCCCAAACCCTGTCCCCCTAAAGCCTGACCCCGAAACCCTGCTCCCCAAAACCCTGCTACCCCCAATCTTGTACCCCCAGATCCTTCCCCCAACACCCTGCAATCCCAAACCCTGCACCCCCAATTCTGGCGCTAAACCCTGCACCCCCAGAACCCTGCACCACTGAACCTTGCACCCCAAAACCCTGCTCCCCCAATCCTCCCCCCCAAAACTCTGCACCCCAAAACCCTATACCCAAAACCTTGCACCCCACAAGTTGCACCCATATCCCTGCAGCCCCAAATTCCTGCACCCCCAAATCCTCCAACCCTCAGGTCCTGCACCCCCAGGTGCTGAACACCTGAACCCCTCACCCCAAACCCTGCACCCCCAAATCCTGCCTCTAAACACTGAACTACAAGGTTCTGTACCCCAACAGCCTGCTCACCCAGATCCTGCACCCCAGAACCCTGCACCCCCAAATTCTGATCCCTACAGTCTGCACCCCCAGCTCCTGCACCCCCAAAACCTGTACCCCTAAATCCTGCACCCTTCAACCCTGCAGCCCACAACGCTGCACCCCCAACCTCTGCAGCCCCAGTTCCTTAACGTGTGAAACCTGCACCCCCAAGTCCTGCACCTCAAAACCTTACACCCGGAATCCTGCCCCCCAAACCATGCACCCCAAAATCAAGGCCCCTCAAACTTGCACTCAAAAGTCCGCACCAAGAAACCCTCCCCGCCCAGTTCCTAAAGACGTGAAACCTGCACCCCGAAATCCCGCACCCCAAAACCCTGCACCCCAGTACCCCAGACCACCAAATCTTGCACCTCCAAATCCTGCCCCCTTTAGCCCTGCACTTCAAACCCTGCACCCCAAATCCTTGACACCCAAGTCACAAATCTCCAAACACAGCAACCCCAAAACCCTCCACCCCCAGTCCCTGCACCCCCAAATAATTTTCCTTCAAATCCCACACCCAAAGCTCGTACACCCCAAGATCTTGCACCCCCACACACTGCACCCCAAATCCTGCAACCCCAGACCCTGCACCTCCTGCACCCCAAAATTTTACATCTCCAAATCCTAAAGCCTTAAACCCTGTATCCGACAAATCCTTCCCCCCAAAACAGTGCCCCCCAAACCCTGCACCCCAGATCCTGCAGCCCCTAACTCTGCGTGCCCCAACCACGAACCTCCAAATTCTTCCACCTCCAAACCCTACACCCCAAATCCTGTACCTCAAATATTCCCCCAACCCTGCACCCCAAAACCCTGCAACCCTGGTTCCTGAACATGTGAACCCTGCAACCCCAAACCCTCAGCCCATAGTCCTGCACCCCCAAATCCTGCCCTACCCAACCCTTCACCCCAAACCCCCTCACCCCAAGACCCTGTACTGACAAACCCTTCACCTCAAAATTCTGTCCCCCAAACCCTTCACCCCCAACCCTACACCCCTAAATCCCACACCCCCAGATCCTGCCCCCCAAACCCTACACCTCAACACCCTGCACCCCCAAACCCTGCACCCCCAAATCCTGCATCCCCAGATCCTTCTCACCCAAACTGCACCTCCAAAAACTGCACCCCCAGATCCAGATACTGTAAGCACTGAACCCTCAAATCCTGCACCCCAAATGCAGCCCCCCCAATCCTGCCTCCCCACACGCCATACTCAAATCCTGCACCCCCAAATCCTGCACCCCCAAATCCTGCTCCTCCAAACCCTTTGCCCTCCCATTTTGTCCCCTAAGACCTTCACCCCCAAGCCCTTCACCCTAAAACCCTACACCCCCATATCCTGCTCACCCAATTCTTGCACCCCCAGATCCTTCCTGCAAGACTCTGCACCCCAAAATAGGGCACCCCAGATCCCGCACTTCAAACCAATGCATCCCTGAACCCTGAAACCCCAAATCCTCCCCCCCAGATCCTGCACCCTCAGATCCTCCTGCCAAAAATCCTGCACCCCAAACCCTGAACTCCCAAACTCGGCACCCAAAGCCCTCAAACCCTGCACCCCCAGTTCCTGAACACATGAACCCTGCACCCCCAAACCCCACCCTAAAGTCCTGCACCCCCATATCCTACTCTACCAAACCCTTCAGTGCAGACCCCTGCACCCCAAGATCCTGAATTCCAAAGTCTGCACCCCCTAATCATCCACCCCCAAACCCTGCACCCCAAACCTTGAACCCCCACATCCTGCAGCCTCAAGTCCTGAACCTTCAAACCCTGCACCTGCAAATTGTGCCCCCAAACCTGGCAGCCACACTCCCTGAACACGGGAACCCTGCACCCCGAAACCCTGCACCCTCAAACCCTGCACCCCGAACCCTGCACCCCGAAACCCTGCACCCTCAAACCCTGCACCCCGAACCCTCACCCCAAGGTGCTGCTCCCCAAGGTCCTGCTCCCCAGATCCTGCATCCTCAGATCCTGCACCTCTAAATCCTGCACCCCCAGATCCTTCACCTCAAATCCCAGCACCCCAGAATCCCGAACCACCGAACCTTGCACTTCAAACCCTGCCCCCTTAAACCCTGCACTTCAAACCCTGCAGCCCCAAATCGTTCCCCCCAAGCCCCTGTGCCCCTAAACCATGCACCCCAATATTCTTCCCCCCAAAGCCTGCAGCCCCAGCCCTACACCCCCATACCCTGCACCCCAAAACTCCACACCTCCAAATCCTGAACCCTGAACCCCCGCACCCCCAAATCCTGTGCCCCAGTCCTGTGCACCCCACACTCTGCAACCTTAAATTTCCCCCCAAGCCCCTGCACCCCAAACCCTGCACTCTGAGACCTGACTTCTAAACCCTGCACCCCAAACAGTGCAACCCCAAATCCTGAAGCCCCAGATCCTTCCCTCCCATACCCTGCAGCCCCAAATCCTGAACCCCCAAACCCTGCACCCCTAATCCTCCACCCCCTTAACACTGCACCCCCAAAACCTGAACCACCAAATCTTGCACCCCCAAAACCTCCCTCCTCCAAACCCTGCACTTCAAAATGCTGCACCCCCAAATCCTTCTCCCCAACACCCTGCACCCCCAGATCCTGCACCCCAAAGCCCTGCACTCTCAAATCACGCACTCCCAAAACTTGTGCACCCTAAACCATGCTCCCCCAAACAGTGCACCCCAAATCCTGACTCTCCAGATCTTGCACCCCCAAAACCTGCAACTTCAAAAGCTGCGCCCCAGATCCTGCCTCCTGCAACCCCAAGTCCTGCACCCCAATACCCTGCACCCCCAGAACACTGCACCCCAGAACCCTGCACCCCTTAACCCTGCACCCCAAGGTCTTGAACACCCAAAATCTACACCCCAATTCTGCCTTCCCAAGACCTGCACTCCCAAACCCCTGTACCCCAAATCCTGCCCCCACAAGTTGCACCCTAAAAACCTGCACCCCAAATCCTGTCCTACCCAACCCTTCACCCCAAACCCCTTCACCCCAAGATCCTGCTGCCCTAAACCCTGCACCCCCAAATTATCCCTCCCGGCCCTGCCCCCCAAACCCTCTCCCCCTAAAGCCTGACCCCGAAACCCTGCTCCCCAAAACCCTGCTACCCCAAACCTTGTACCCCCAGATCCTTCCCCCAACACCCTGCAATCCCAAACCCTGCACCCCCAATTCTGTCTCCCCAAACCCTTCACCCCCAAACCCCTGCACCACTGAACCTTGCACCCTGAAACCCCGTACTCCACAAGTTGCACCCTAAAAGCCCGAAGCCCCAAAACCTGTACCCCCAGATCCTTCCCTCCCAAACCCGGCACCCTGAAATCCCTCACCCCAAAGCCCTGCACCCCCAAATCCTGCCCTACCGAACCTTGCACTACAAACCCCTACACCCCAAAATCCTGCACACTTAAACCCTGCAGCCCCACATCCCACCTAACCCTGCCCCCCAAATCCTTCCCCCTGACCCTGCACCCTGAAACCCTTCACCCCCAGATCATACACCCCCAAACCCTGCCCCTCGAAAGCATTCACCCCCTAACACTGCACCCCCAAATCCTGGAACCCCAAACCTTGATTTCCCAAACCCTGCGCCCCAAAACCCTGCACTTCCAAACCTTGCACCCCCTGATCCTGCACCCCAAAACCCAGCACCCCAGACCCCTGCACACCTAAATTCTTCACCCCCAGGTCCTAAACATGTGAACCCTGCACCCACAAACCCTGCACCCCGAATTCCTCCATCCCCACGTCATGAACCCCCAAACTCTGCTCCCCAAAATCCTGCACCCCCAAACCCTGCCCTTCTAGATCCTGCTCCCCAATACCCTGCACCCTCAGGTTCTGAACCCGCAAATCCTGCTCCCCCAACCCCTGCCCTACCAAACCCTTCAGCCCAAACCCTGCCCCCCCAGATCCTTCTCTCCCAAATCCTGCACCCCACATTGTGCTGTCCAAACTGTGCCCCCCGAGGTCCTGACCCTTCCAAACCTGCACCCCCAAATTCTGCCTCCCCAAGCCTGCACCCCCAAACCCTGTACTCCAAAATCCTGCACTCCCAAGCCCGGATGCCCCGAAATCCTGCCCACCCAGACCCTGCACCCCGAAATTCTGCCCCACACAAACTTATCCCCCCAGCCCTGATTGCCCTAATCCTGCACCCCAGATCCTTGCCCCCAAACCCTTCACCCCAAACCTGGCATCCCAAACCCTGCACCCCAAATATCTCACCCCCAGATCCTTCCCCACTGCCTTTCACCCCCAGATCCTGACCCCCAAACCCCGCACCCCCAAATCTTTCACCCCAAAACCAATGCAACCCACACTGCGCAACGTTAAATTTCCCCCCAAACCCCTGCACCCCAAACCCCTGATCTCCCAAACTCTGCACCCCAGAACCCCGCAGCCCCACATTCTGCCAACAAACCCCTGCCCCCCAGGCTCTGCAGCCCTAAATCGTGCACCTCCTCATCCAGCCCCCCAAACAATGCACCCCCAGATCCTTCCTCAACACCCTGCACCCCAAATTCCCCACCCAAACCCCTGCACCCCCAAGTCCTGTACCCCAAAGCCCTGCACCAAAAATTCTGCCCCCCAACTCTGCACTCCCAAATCCTGCACCCCCACATCCTGCACCCTGAAACCCTGTGTCCCCCAGTCCTCCACCCCCAAAACCAATGCACCACCAAACCCTGCACCCCAAATCCCTGCAACCCCAAATCCCAACTAACCCTGCACCCCAAAATCCTCCACTCCAAAGCCCTGCACCTCCAGATCCTTTCCTCAAACCCTGAACACCTGAACCCTGCACCTCAAAACCCTGCACCCCAAATCCTGACCCCCAGATAATGTCCCCAAAACCCCTACATCTCCGATTCTTCCCCCTAAGCTCTGCACCCTTAAAACGTGCACCCCTAAATTCTGCACCCCCAAATCCTTCCTCCCAAGCCATGAACCCCTCAAACCTGTGATACCAAACCCTGCAACCCTGAACCCTGCGCCCCCAAACCCTGCACATCCCATAATCCTGTACCCCCAGATACTGCTCCCCAAAACCCTGCACCCCCAAACTGTATACCCGAAATGCTGCCATCCCCAAACTCGCACCCCAAACCCTGCACCCTAAAATCAAGTCCTCCCCCAACTTGCACTCAAAACGCTGCCCCCTAAGCTTTGCACCCCCAAATGCTGACCCCCAAACCCCGTGCCCCCAAATCCCACCACCCTAAATCCTTCCCCCTAATCAATGCACTTCCAAACCTTGCACCCCCAAATCCTCAACCCCATGTCCTGAACTCCAAAACCCTGCACCCCCAATTCTGCCTCCCCAAACCCGGTACCCACGGGTTCTGCACCCCAAACTCTGCACCCACAGGTTCTGAACCCCAAACTCCTGCTCCCCCAAGCCCTGCCGCCCAAACTCTGCACCCTCAATTCCCGCACTACCAAACCCTGCACCCCCAGATCCCTCACCCAGACCTGCACCCCAAATCTGGCCTCACCCAGCCCTGTGCCCCAAAACCCAAGATCCTGCTCGCCTACATCTTGAACACCCAAACCTTGCACCATCAGATTTTGCATCCTCAAATCCTGCACCCCGAAAGTATTCATGCCCAAATCCTGCACCCCCAGATCCTGCACCCCAAAACCTTCACTACAAACCCTGCACCCTCCACCACCTTAGCACTGCACGCCCAAACCCTGCACCCCCAAATCCTGCACCCCAAATCCTGCTCCTTCAAACCCTTTGCCCCCAAATTTTACCCCCCTAGACCTGCACCCCCAAGCCTTTCTCCCTAAAACCCTACACCCCCAAATTCTGCACCCTAAACCCTGCACCCCCAGATCCTTCCTGCAAGACTCTGCACCCCAAAATCGAGCACCCCAGATCCCGCACTTCACTGCATCCCTGAACCCCGAACCCTAAATCCTGCACCCAGATCCTGCAGCCCAAAGCGAGCACCCTAAAATCAAGTCCCCCCAAAACCTGCACTGAAAATGCTGAACCCCAAATCCTGCCCCCCAGATCCTGCACCCTCAGATCCTCCTGCCAAAAACCCTGCACCCCAAACCCTGAACTCCCAAACTCTGCACCCAGAGCCCTGCACCCTCAAATCCTGCACCCCCAGTTCCTGAACACATGAACCCTGCACCCCCAAACCTCACCCGAAAGTCCTGCACCCCCAAATCCTGCTCTACCAAACCCTTCAGTGCAGACCCCTGCACCCCAAGATTGTGCTGCCCTAAACACTGAACCCCCAAATCCTGCAGCCCCAGATCCTTGCCTCCCAAAACTCTGCACCCCCACATCCTGCACCCCAAATCTCTCACCCCCAAATCCTTCCCCCACCACCCTGCAGCCTCAAATCCTTCACCCCATCCCCTGCACCCCAAAACTCCACACCTCCAAATCCTGAACCCTGAAACCCCGCACCCCCAAATCCTGTGCCCCAGTCCTGTGCACCCCACACTCTGCAACCTTAAATTTCCCCCCAAGCCCCTGCACCCCAAACTCTGCACTCTTAGACCTGACTTCTAAACCCTGCACCCCCAACAGTGCACCCCCAAATCCTGAAGCCCCAGATCCTTCCCTCCCATACCCTGCAGCCCCAAATCCTGAACCCTACAAATCCTGCACCACTAATCCTCCACGCCCTTAACACTGCACCCCCAAAACCAGCACCACCAAATCCTTCACCCCCAAAACCTCCCTCCTCCAAACCCTGCACTTCAAAATGCTGCACCCCCAAATCCTTCTCCCCAACACCCTGCACCCCCAGATCCTGACCCCAAAACCCTGCACCCCAAATCCTGTACCCCAAAGCCCTGCACTCTCAAATCATACATGCCCAGAACGTGCACCCTAAACTGTGCACCCCAAAATCCTAAACCCCTTAACCCTGCACCCCCAAAACCTGTACCCCAGATCCTTCCCCCCCATAACTGGCACCCTGAAATCCCTCACCCCAAATCCCTGCACCCTCAAATCCTCCAGCCCACAAGTCCTGCACCCCCAGGTCTTGAACACCTGAACCCTGCAGACCCAAATGCTGCACCCAGAACTCTTGGTGCCCAAATCCCTGCACCCAAAAGTCTGTCTCCCGAACCTTCACACCAAAGCCCTGCACCCCAATATCCAAAAGCATCCCCTTGGGACTGGCCCAGATGCTCCGTGCATCCTTGGCATAGAGCACCATCATCATCCAACCACCATCATCATCCAACCACCACCATCATCATCCAACCACCACCATCATCATCCAACCACCATCATCATCATCCAACCACCACCATCATCATCCAACCACCATCATCATCATCCAACCAACCAATCCTGAACCCAACCAGTGACCCCATCACCCAATCAGTGACTCCACAACCCAACCAATGACCCCATCATTCAACCAATGACCCCATCACCCAATCAGTGACCCCATGACCCAACCAATGACCCCATCATTCAACCAATGACCCCATTATTCAACTAATGACCCCATCACCCAACCAGTGACTCCATGACCCAACCAATGACCCCAGGGACCACAGTGCTACCATCTGCCATGGGCTGATCCAGACCACGCTGGAGCAAGGTGAAGCTCCAGAACACTTGCAGTATATTGATGACATCATCGTATGGGGCGACACAGCGAAAGAAGTCTTCAAAAAAGGTGAGAGAATAATTCAGATTATTTGGGATGCTGGTTTTGCCATAAAACGAAGCAAGGTCAAGGGACATGCACGGGAGATCCAGTTTTTAGGAATAAAATGGCAAGATGGCCGTCGTCAGATCCCAATGGAGGTGATCAACAAAACTGCAGCAATGTCTCCACCTACTAATAAAAAGGAGACACAGACTTTCTTGGGCGTTGTAGGTTTTTGGAGAATGCACATTCCTGACTACAGCCACATTGTGAGCCTCTCTATCGAGTGACTCGTAAAAAAGAACCAATTTGAGTGGGGCCCTGAACAACGCCAAGCCTTTGAACAAATGAAGCGTGAGATAACTCATGCGGTGGCCCTTGGACCAGTTCGAACTGGACTAGATGTTAAAAATGTGCTCTACACCGCAGCCGGAGATAATGGACTTACCTGGAGCCTCTGGCAGAAAGCACCAGGAGAAACCTGAGGTCGACCCTTAGGTTTTTGGAGTCGAGGATACAAAGGATCTGAGGCCAACTGTACTGCAACTGAAAAGGAGATACTGGCAGCATATGAAGGAGTTCGAGCTGATTCAGAAGTGATGGGCACTGAAGCACAGCTCCTCCTGCACCTCGACTGCCGGTGCTGAGCTGGGTGTTCAAAGGGACGGTTCCCTCTCCACATCATGCAGCCGAAGTTACATGGAGTAAATGGATTGCACTGATCACGCAATGAGCTCGAATTGGAAGTCCCAACCGTCCAGGGATATTAGAAGTGATTACAGACTGGCCAGAAAGCAAAGACTTTGGGATGTCTGCAGATGAGGAGGAAGTAAAACGTGCTGAAGAAGCACCACCATATAATCCGCTTTCAGAGACTGATAAGCAGTGTGCACTGTTCACAGGTGGATCCTGTCATCTGTAGGAAAACATCGAAGGTGAAAGCTGCTGTGTGGAGTCCCACACGACAAGTTACAGAAGCCACTGAAGGACAAGGTGAATCCAGTCAGTTTGCAGCAGTGAAAGCCATCCAGCTGGCTTTGGACATTGCTGAACGAGAGAAGTGGCCAATGCTTTATCTCTATACTGACTCATGGATGGGAGCAAATGCCTTGTGGGGGTGGCTACAGCAATGGAAGAAAAGTAACTGGCAGCGCAGAGGTGAAACCATTGGGAACCACGCTGTGGCAAGACATTGCTGCTCGGCTGGAGAGCCTGCCTGGGGAAGTTGGTCATGTAGATGCTCATGTGCCTAAAAGTCAAGCCACCGAGGAACATCGAAACAACCAACAAGCGGATCAAGCTGCTAAGATTAAAGTAGCTGAGGTGGACTTGGGCTGGCAACATAAAGGTGAACTTTTCCTAGCTCGGTGGGCCCATGGTGCTTCAGGGCATCAAGGTAGAGATGCAACATGAAAATGGGCTCGTGATCGAGGGGTGGATTAAACTATGGACACTGTTTCACACGTTATTCATGAATGTGAAACTTGCACCGAAATCAAACAAGCGAAACGGTTAAAGCCTGTATGGTATGGGGGGCGATGGTTAAAGTATAAGTATGGAGAAGCTTGGCAGATTGATTATATTACACTTCCACAAACACGTCAAGGTAAGCGTTATGTACTTACAATGGTGGAAGCAACCACTGGATGGTTGGAAACATCTGCCGTACCTCATGCTACAGCCCGAAATACCATCTTGGGCCTTGAGAAGCAAGTCCTTTGGTGGCCGGGTACGCCAGAAAGAATTGAATCAGACAATGGTACTCATTTCAAAAACAGTATTATAGACAATTGGGCCAAAGAACATGGTATTGAGTGGGTGTATCATATTCCATATCATGCACCAGCCTCTGGGAAAACTGAAAGGTACAATGGTTTGTTAAAAACTACACTAAAGGCACTGGCTGGTGGAGCCTTTAAAAACTGGGATTCACATTTAGCAAAAGCCACTTGGTTGGTCAACACCAGGGGATCAACCAATCGAGCCGGGCCTGCCCAATCAGAAATTCTATGGACTGTAGAAGGAGATAAAGTCCCTGTAGTACACATGAAAAATATCTTAGGAAAGGCAGTCTGGGTTCCTCCTGCCTCAGGCACAGGCAAACCTATTCGTGGGATTGTTTTTGCCCAGGGACCTGGCAGCACCTGGTGGGTGATGCTTAAGGATGGAGAAGTTCGGTGTGTACCTCAAGGGGATTGGATTTTAGGTGAAAATGTGCAGTGCTGAACTGTACGATGTGAATTGCCGCACTAACAATGTTTAATAAGTGTCTTTCAGATCAAGACAATGGTGATGAAACCAGCGCTGGCTTCTTCGAGTGGCGCCCGACACCTTCTTGGAAGTTGGTGTCTTTAACCCACCAACAGGGGTCATGAGATGCACTTGGACCATTTTCCCTGCCCTGGGAGACTGTGGTGACAAAATGAACTTAATGAACTTTTCAAAGGATGGTCCACTGATTAATTACTCCTGTGTATATATGTACATATGTATATATATATATATATATATATATATATATATAGTAGTGATTAATTAGATTGTATTGATAGATTGTATTGATAAGGTTTAAGTATTCAGTGAATGTCATATTATAAGGGGTGGAATGTCCTGGTTTTGTTAAAAACAAGTTTCTCTTTTAGTGAATTTGCCTGTCAGCTCAAGCTTCATATTAGCTGCATTTTCCTGGAGAACCCAACACATGTTTTGGCAAACCCAGCAATGGAATGAAAACTTATTGATAAGCACGGATGGACATCTCGCGAGAGGGGCAACGAGAAACCGGTGACCAACTGTGTATAACATTCCATTCACGTGAATACTTCATATAAAAGCGGGAGATCACGAGGATCTCGGCCCTTTTTTCCTCATGGCTGACATTAGGAGAGGACCTTGCTGGTCGTCCCTGTGAACGGAGGCCAGTGAGAGACTGAATCCAGCTCCGGTTGGCTACAGAGTCCAATCCAGGACTTTGGGTGCTGGCTCCGCAGTTGCTCAGACTTACAAGATGGGTTTTGTATATTTGTATCATTTTCTCTGTTCTTATCAGTAGCATCAGTAAAACATCTTGAACTTTTCCAGCTCTCTCCCCTCTGTGCTTCTTCCCCTCCCAATCGCCTGTGCTGAGTGGGAAGGGGGGAGAAGGAGGGGAAAAAGGGGGAATTGGGGGCGGGAGAGGAGGTTGACAACACATCTGCCAGGGTTTGATTGTCACCCCGCAATCTTAACCCTCGACAGGGACAAAGGGGGTCCTGGGATGTCACAATGGGCCCTGGGGACAAAGAGTGTCCCCAGGATATCAGAATGGGCCCTGGGGACAAGTTGGGGTCCCCCGAATTTCACAATGGGTCCTGGGGACAATGGGGGGTCCTGAAACGTCACAATGGGCCCTGGGGACAAGGGGGGGTCCTGGGACGTCACAATGGGCCCTGGGGACAATGGGGGGTCCCCAGGATGTCACAATGGGCCCTGGGGACAAAGAGGGGTCCCCTGAATGTCACAATGGGCCCTGGGGACAAGGGGGTGCAGTGGATGTCACAATGGGCCCTGGGGACAATGGGGGGTGTCCAGGATGTGAGAATGAGTCCTGAGGACAAGGGGGGGTCCCCATGGTGTCACAATGGGTCCCCAGTGACAAGGAGGGGTCCCCATGGTGTCACAATAGGCCCTGGGGACAAAGTGGGGTCCAAGAATGTCACAATGGGCCCTGGGGACAAAAGGGGTTGCCATGGTGCCACAATGGGCCCTGGGGTCAAAGGGGGTCCCCATGGTGCCACAATGGGCCCTGGGGACAAAGCGGGTGTCCCCATGGTGCCACAACGGGACCTGGGAGCAAGGGGGTGGCCAGGATGTCACAATGGGTCCTGGAGAAAATGGGGGGTGCCCAGGATGTCACAATGGACCCTAAGGACAAGCGGGGGTCTCCATGGTGTCACAATGGGCCCCAGTGACAAAGGGGGTCCCCTGAATGTCACAATAGGTCCTGGGGACAATGGGGGGTCCTGGGACGTCACAATGGGCCCTGGGGACAAGGACAGATACCCAGGATGTCACAATGGGCCCTGGGGACAATGGTGGGTCCCCTGAATGTCAAAATGGGCCCTGGGGGCAAAGGGGGGTCCGCAGGATGTCCAAATGGGCACTGGGGACAAAGGGGGGGTCCCCAGGATGTCACAATGGGCCCTGGGGACAATGTGGGGTCCTGGGATGTCACAATGGGCCCCAGTGACAAACGGGGGCCCCTGAATGTCACAATGGGCCCTGGGGACAATGGGGGGTCCTGGGACGTCACAATGGGCCCTGGGGACAAGGAGGGATCCCCAGGATGTCACAATGGGCCCTGGGGACAATGGCGGGTCCAGGGACGTCACAATGGGCCCTGGGGACAAGGGGGGTCCCCAGGATGTCACAATGGGCCCTGGGGACAAAGAGGGGTCCCCTGAATGTCACAATGGGCCCTGGGGACAAGGGGGTGCCGAGGATGTTACAATGGGCCCAGGGGACAATGGGGGGTCCTGGGACGTCACAATGGGCCCTAGAGGACAATTGTGGGTCCCCTGAATGTCACAATGCGCCCTGGGGACAAAGGGGGGTCCCCAGGATGTCACAATGGGCACTGGGGACAAAGGGGGGGTCCCCATGGTGTCACAATGGGCCCAAGTGACAAGGAGGGTCCCCACGGTGCCACAATGGGTCCTGGGGACAAGGGCGTCCCCCAGATGTCAAAATGGGCCCTGGGGACAATGGGAGTCCCCAAGGTGACAGAACGAGCCCCGGAGACAAAGTGGAATCCTGGAATGTCACAATGGCCCCCAGTGACAAAGGGGTTCCCCATGGTGCCACAATGGGCCCTGGGGACAAAAGGGGTCCCCAGGATTTCACAATAGCACTGGGGACAAAGAGGGGTCATGGGATGTCACAATGGGCCCTGGGGACAAGGGAGATCCCCATGGTGTCACAATAAGCCCTGGGGACAAAGTGGGGTCCTGGGATGTCACAATGGGCCCCAGTGACAAACGGGGTCCCCATGGTGCCACAATGGGCCGTGGGGACAAATGGGGTCCCCAGGATGTCACAATGAACCCTGGGGACAAAGGGTGGTCCTGGGACATTTCAATGGGCCCTGGGGACAAAGGGGGGACCCCAGGATGTCATAATGGGCCCTGGGGACAAAGGGGGGTCCCCAGGATGTCACGATGGGCCCTGGGGAAAAGGGGGGTCCCCATGGTGTCACAATGGGCCCTGGGGACAAGGGGGTCCCCCAGATATCGCAATGGGCCCTGGGGACAAAGTAAGGTCCTGGGCTGTCACAATGGACCATGAGGACAAGCGGGGTCCCCGGGATGTCACAATGGGCCCTGGGGACCAGGGGGTTCCTGGGATGTCACAATGGGCCCCAGTGACAAAGGGGGTCCTCATGGTGCCACAATGGGCCCTGGGGACAAAGGGGGTCCCCTGGATGTCACAATGGGCTCTGGGGACCAGGGGGGGTCCTGGGATGTCACAATGGGCCCCAGTGACAAAGG
The DNA here is from genome assembly GCF_037038585.1 of Patagioenas fasciata. Lineage (NCBI taxonomy): Eukaryota > Metazoa > Chordata > Aves > Columbiformes > Columbidae > Patagioenas > Patagioenas fasciata. Next base: position 1,016,993 of record NW_027288644.1, read on the forward strand.
GGGTCCTCATGGTGCCACAGTGGGCCCTGGGGACAAAGGGGGTCCCCTGGATGTCACAATGGGCTCTGGGGACAAAGGGGGGTGTCGACGGTGTCAAAATGGGCCCTGGGGACAAAGAGTGTCCCCAGGATGTCACCATGGCCCCTGGAGACAATAGGGGGTCCTGGGATGTCACAATGAGCCCTGCGGACAAGGGTGGTACTCACGGTGTCACAATGGTCACTGGGCACAAGGCGGGGTCCCTATAGTGTCACAATGGGTCCTGGGGACAAGTGGGGTCCCCTGAAAGTCACAATGGGCCCTGGGGACAATGTGGGGTCCTGGGATGTCACAATGGGCCCCAGTGACAAACGGGGGCCCCTGAATGCCACAATGGGCCCCGGGGACAATGGGGGGTCCTGGGACGTCACAATGGGCCCTGGGGACAAGGAGGGCACCCCAGGATGTCACACAGGGCCCTGGGGACAATGGCGGGTCCTGGGACATCACAATGGGCCCTGGGGACAAGGGGGGGTCCCCAGGATGTCACAATGGGCCCTGGGGACAAAGAGGGGTCCCCTGAATGTCACAATGGGCCCTGGGCACAAGGCGGTGCCGAGGATGTCACAATGGGCCCTGTGGACAATGGGGGGTCCTGGGACCTCACAATGGGCCCTGAGGACAATGGTGGGTCCCCTGAATGTCACAATGGGCCCTGGGGGCAAAGGGGGGTCCGCAGGATGTCACAATGGGCACTGGGGACAAAGGGGGGCGTCCCCATGGTGTCACAATGGGCCCAAGTGACAAGGAGAGTCCCCACGGTGCCACGATGGGTCCTGGGGACAAGGGCGTCCCCCAGATGTCACAATGGGCCCTGGGGACAACAGGCGGTCCTGGGATGTCACAATGGGCCCTGGGGACAATGGGAGTCCCCAAGGTGTCAGAACGAGCCCTGGGGACAAAGTGGAATCCTGGAATGTCACAATGGCCCCCAGTGACAAAAGGGTTCCCCATGGTGTCATAATGGGCCCTGGGGACAAAAGGGGTCCCCAGGATTTCACAATAGCACTGGGGACAAAGGGGGGTGATGGGATGTCACAATGGGCTCCAGTGACAAAGAGGGTCCTCATGGTGCCACAATGGGCCCTGGGGACAAAGGGGGTCCCCTGGATGTCACAATGGGCTCTGCGGACAAGGAGGGTCCCCAGGATGTCACAATGGGCCCTGGGGACAAAGAGCGTCCCCAGCATGTCACAATGGGCCCTGGGGACAAAGGAGGTCCCCACGGTATCAGAATGGGCCCTGGGGACAAAGGGGGGTCCCCTGAATGTCACAATGGGCCCTGGGGACAATGGGGGTCCTGGGACGTCACAATGGGCCCTGGGGACAAGGGGGTGCCCTGGATGTCACAATGGGCCCTGTGGACAATGTCGGGTCCTGGGACGTCACAATGGGCCCTGGGGACAAGGGGGGGTCCCCAGGATGTCACAATGGGCCCTGGGGACAAAGAGGGGTCCCCTGAATGTCACAATGGGCCCTGGGGACAAGGGGCTGCCGAGGATGTGACAATGGGCCCTGGGGACAATGGGGGGTCCTGGGACGTCACAATGGGCCCTGGGGACAAGGGGGGGTCCCCAGGATGTCACAATGGGCCCTGGGGACAAAGAGGGGTCCCCTGAATGTCACAATGGGCCCTGGGGACAAGGGGGTGCAGTGGATGTCAAAATGGGCCCTGGGGACAATGGGGGGTGTCCAGGATGTGAGAATGAGTCCTGAGGACAAGGGGGGGTCCCCATGGTGTCACAATGGGTCCCCAGTGACAAGGAGGGGTCCCCATGGTGTCACAATAGGCCCTGGGGACAAAGTGGGGTCCAAGAATGTCACAATGGGCCCTGGGGACAAAAGGGGTTGCCATGGTGCCACAATGGGCCCTGGGGTCAAAGGGGGTCCCCATGGTGCTACAATGGGCCCTGGGGACAAAGGGGGGTCCCCTGAAAGTCACAATGGGCCCTGGGGACAAAGGGGGAATCCCCATGGTGCCACAACGGGCCCTGGGAGCAAGGGCATGGCCAGGATGTCACAATGGGTCCTGGGGAAAATGGGGGGTGCCCAGGATGTCACAATGGACCCTGAGGACAAGCGGGGGTCTCCATGGTGTCACAATGGGCCCCAGTGACAAAGGGGGTCCCCTGAATGTCACAATAGGTCCTGGGGACAATGGGGGGTCCTGGGACGTCACAATGGGCCCTGGGGACAAGGAGGGATCCCCTGGATGTCAGAATGGGCCCTGGGGACAAAGAGGGGTCCCCTGAATGTCACAATGGGCCCTGGGGACAATGGGGGGTCCTGGGACATCACAATGGGTCCTGGTAACAAGGAGGGATCCCCAGGATGTCACAATGGCCCCTGGGGACAATGGGGGGTCCTGGGATGTCACAATGGGCCCTGGGAACAAGGGTGGGTCCCCAGGATGTCACGATGGGCCTTGGGAACAAGGGGGTCCCCCAGATATCACAATGGGCCCTGGGGACAATGTAAGGTCCTGGGCTGTCACAATGGACCCTGAGGACAAGGGGGGTCCCCAGGATGTCACAATGAAGTCTTGGGACAAAGGGGGTCCCCAGGATGTCACAATGGGGCCTGGGGACCAGGGGGGGTCCTGGGATGTCACAATGGGCCCCAGTGACAAAGGGGGTCCCTATGGTGTCACAATGGGTCCTGGGGACAAGTGGGGTCCCCTGAAAGTCACAATGGGCCCTGGGGACAATGTGGGGTCCTGGGATGTCACAATGGGCCCCAGTGACAAACGGGGGCCCCTGAATGTCACAATGGGCCCCGGGGACAATGGGGGGTCCTGGGACGTCACAATGGGCCCTGGGGACAAGGAGGGCACCCCAGGATGTCACACAGGGCCCTGGGGACAAGGGCGGGTCCTGGGACATCACAATGGGCCCTGGGGACAAGGGGGGGTCCCCAGGATGTCACAATGGGCCCTGGGGACAAAGAGGGGTCCCCTGAATGTCACAATGGGCCCTGGGCACAAGGCGGTGTCGAGGATGTCACAATGGGCCCTGCGGACAATGGGGGGTCCTGGGACCTCACAATGGGCCCTGAGGACAATGGTGGGTCCCCTGAATGTCACAATGGGCCCTGGGGGCAAAGGGGGGTCCGCAGGATGTCACAATGGGCACTGGGGACAAAGGGGGGCGTCCCCATGGTGTCACAATGGGCCCAAGTGACAAGGAGGGTCCCTACGGTGCCACGATGGGTCCTGGGGACAAGGGCGTCCCCCAGATGTCACAATGGGCCCTGGGGACAATGGGGTTGCCCAGGATGTCACAATGGGCCCTGGGGACAATGGGAGTCCCCAAGGTGTCAGAACGAGCCCTGGGGACAAAGTGGAATCCTGGAATGTCACAATGGCCCCCAGTGACAAAGGGGTTCCCCATGGTGTCATAATGGGCCCTGGGGACAAAAGGGGTCCCCAGGATTTCACAATAGCACTGGGGACAAAGGGGGGTCATGGGATGTCACAATGGGCTCCAGTGACAAAGAGGGTCCTCATGGTGCCACAGTGGGCCCTGGGGACAAAGGGGGTCCCCTGGATGTCACAATGGGCTCTGCGGACAAGGAGTGTCCCCAGGATGTCACAATGGGCCCTGGGGACAAAGAGCGTCCCCAGCATGTCACAATGGGCCCTGGGGACAAAGGAGGTCCCCACGGTATCAGAATGGGCCCTGGGGACAAAGGGGGGTCCCCTGAATGTCACAATGGGCCCTGGGGACAATGGGGGTCCTGGGACGTCACAATGGGCCCTGGGGACAAGGGGGTGCAGAGGATGTCACAATGGGCCCTGGGGACAATGTCGGGTCCTGGGACGTCACAATGGGCCCTGGGGACAAGGGGGGGTCCCCAGGATGTCACAATGGGCCCTGGGGACAAAGAGGGGTCCCCTGAATGTCACAATGGGCCCTGGGGACAAGGGGCTGCCGAGGATGTGACAATGGGCCCTGGGGACAATGGGGGGTCCTGGGACGTCACAATGGGCCCTGGGGACAAGGGGGGGTCCCCAGGATGTCACAATGGGCCCTGGGGACAAAGAGGGGTCCCCTGAATGTCACAATGGGCCCTGGGGACAAGGGGGTGCAGTGGATGTCACAATGGGCCCTGGGGACAATGGGGGGTGTCCAGGATGTGAGAATGAGTCCTGAGGACAAGGGGGGGTCCCCATGGTGTCACAATGGGTCCCCAGTGACAAGGAGGGGTCCCCATGGTGTCACAATAGGCCCTGGGGACAAAGTGGGGTCCAAGAATGTCACAATGGGCCCTGGGGACAAAAGGGGTTGCCATGGTGCCACAATGGGCCCTGGGGTCAAAGGGGGTTCCCATGGTGCTACAATGGGCCCTGGGTACAAAGGGGGGTCCCCTGAAAGTCACAATGGGCCCTGGGGACAAAGGGGGAATACCCATGGTGCCACAACGGGCCCTGGGAGCAAGGGCATGGCCAGGATGTCACAATGGGTCCTGGGGAAAATGGGGGGTGCCCAGGATGTCACAATGGACCCTGAGGACAAGCGGGGGTCTCCATGGTGTCACAATGGGCCCCAGTGACAAAGGGGGTCCCCTGAATGTCACAATAGGTCCTGGGGACAATGGGGGGTCCTGGGACGTCACAATGGGCCCTGGGGACAAGGAGGGATCCCCTGGATGTCACAATGGGCCCTGGGGACAAAGAGGGGTCCCCTGAATGTCACAATGGGCCCTGGGGACAAGGGGGTGCAGAGGATGTCACAATGGGCCCTGTAGACAATGGGGGGTCCTGGGACATCACAATGGGTCCTGGGGACAAGGAGGGATCCCCAGGATGTCACAATGGCCCCTGGGGACAATGGGGGGTCCTGGGATGTCACAATGGGCCCTGGGAAGAAGGGTGGGTCCCCAGGATGTCACGATGGGCCTTGGGAACAAGGGGGTCCCCCAGATATCACAATGGGCCTTGGGGACAATGTAAGGTCCTGGGCTGTCACAATGGACCCTGAGGACAAGGGGGGTCCCCAGGATGTAACAATGAAGTCTTGGGACAAAGGGGGTCCCCAGGATGTCACAATGGGGCCTGGGGACCAGGGGGGGTCCTGGGATGTCACAATGGGCCCCAGTGACAAAGGGGGTCCCTATGGTGCCACAATGGGCCCTGGGGACAAAGGGGGTCCCCTGGATGTCACAATGGGCTCTGGGGACAAGGAGGGTCCCCAGGATGTCACAATGGGCCCTGGGGACAAAGAGCGTCCCCAGGATGTCACAATGGGCCCTGGGGACTAGGGGGGGTCCTGGGATGTCACAATGGGCCCTAGTGACAAAGGGGGTCCCTATGGTGCCACAATGGGCCCTGGGGACAAAGGGGGTCCCCTGGATGTCACAATGGGCTCTGGGGACAAGGAGGGTCCCCAGGATGTCACAATGGGCCCTGGGGACAAAGAGCGTCCCCAGCATGTGACAAT